>NW_028301564.1:31363500-31698000 GCF_042242905.1 Orbicella faveolata
AGCTTCTGGGCAGAAATATAGCCCCACTTTACTTTAAGACTGAAAGAGTAGATGAGACCGCCTTACGCGCATCGTAATTTTGACGAACTTCGAATGGATTTCCCGGAACTTGGGGGATATTTTGCAGTCCCTTGGACGCTAAACTAAGTCGTGATGGCCTTGTTTTGAAGTAAAATGGACACAACAAAACTTTTTGAACACTCACTTTCTAGCTTGTGGGCCGAAATATAGCCACACTTCACTTTAGGACTGACACAGTAGCCGAGACCACGTTACGCGCATCATGAATTTGATCAACTTCGGCTCGATTTCCCGGGACTTGGGGGATATTCTTCAGTCCCGGGGACTCAAAACTAACTTCTGATGGCCTTGGTTTGCAGTGAAAGTGACAGAGCAAAACTTTTTAAACACTCACTTTGAAGCTTCTGGGCCGAAATATTGCCCCACTTCACTTTAAGACTGAAAGAGTAGCCGAGACCACCTTACGCACATCGTGATTTTGACCAACTTCGGCTCGATTTACCGGAACTTGGGGCATATTTTCCAGTCCCGAGGACTTTTAAGTAACCCCTGATGGCCTTGGTTTGCATTGAAATGGATACAGCAAAACTTTTTGAACGCTCACTTTTGAGCTTCTGGGCCGAAATATAGCCCCACTTCACTTTAAGACTGAAAGAGTAGCCGAGACCGTCTTACGCGAATCGTGATTTTGACCAACGTCTTGTCGATTTTCCGGAACTTGGGAAATACATTCCACTCTCGGGGACTCTAAACTAACTCCTGATAGCCTTGGTTTGCAGTGAAATAGACACAGTAATTTTTTTTTAGCTTTGAGCTTGTTGGCCGAAATAGAGCCCCACTTCACTTTAAGACTGAAGGAGTAGCCGACACCGCCTTAAGCGCACCGTGATTTTGACCAACTTCGGCTCGATTTGCCGGAACTTGGGGGATATTTTCCAGTCCCGGGGACTCTAAACTAACTCCTGATTGTCTTGGTTTTCAGTGAAATGGACACAGCGAAACTTTTTGAACGCTCACTGTGGAGCTTCTGGACCGAAATACAGCCCCACTTTACTTTAAGACTGAAAGAGTAGCCGACACCGTCTTGCGCAAATCGTGATTTTGAGCAACTTCGGGTCGTTTTCCCGGAACTTGGGGGATATATTCCATTTCCCCGGGCTCGAAACTAACTCCTGATGGCCTTGGTTTCCAGTGAAATGGACAAAGGAAAGCTTTTTGAACACTCTCTTTGTAGCTTCTGGGCCGAAATAGAATCCCACTTCACTTTCAGACTGAAATAGTAGGCGAGACCACCTCACGCGCATGGTGAGTTAGACCAAGTTCAGCTCGATTTCACGCAACTTTTGGGATATTTTCCAGTCCGGAGGACTCTAAATTAACTCCGGATGGCCTTGGTTTGCACTGAAATGCGCACAGCATAACTTTTTGAACGCCCACTTTGGAGCTTGTGGGCCGAAATATAGCACCACTTTACTTTAAGACTGAAAGAGTAGCCGAGATCGCCTTACGCGCATCGTGCTTTTGACCATTTTCGCATCGATTTCTCGGACCTTGGGAAATATTTTCCAGTCCCGGGGACTCTAAACGAACTCCTGATCGCCTTGCTTTGCATTGAAATGGACAGAGCAAAACTTTTTGAACGCTCACTTTCGAGCTTGTGGGCCGAAATATAGCCACACTTTACTTTAAGACTGAAACAGTAGCCGAGACCGCATTTCGCGCATCGTGATTTTGATCAACTTCGGCTCGCTTTCCCGGAACTTGGGGAATATTTTCCAGTCCCGGGGACCCTAAACTAAGTTTTGATAGCTTTGGTTTGCAGTGAAATGCACACAGGAAAACTTTCTGAGCGCTCACTTTCGAGCTTCTGGAAAGAAATATAGCCCCACTTGACTTTAAGACTGAGAGGGTAGCCGAGACCGCTTTGGGAGCATCGTGATTTTGACCAACTTCAGCTCGATTTACCGGAACTTTGGGAATATTTTCCAGTTCCAGGGATGCTAAATTAAGTCGTGATGGCCTTCGTTTTCAGTGAAATTCAGAGAGGAAAACTTTTTTAACGCTCACTTTCGGGCTTCTGGCTAGAAATATAGCCCCACTTCACTTTAAGACTGGAACAGTAGCCGATACCGCATTTCGCGCATCGTGATTTTGATCAACTTCGGTTCGATTCCCCGGAGTTTGGGCAATATTTTTCAGTCCCGGGGACTCTAAACTAACCCCTGATGACCTCGGTTTGCAGTGAAATGAACACAGCAAAACTTTTTGAACGCTCACTTTCGGGCTTCTGGCCCGAAATATAGCCCCACTTGACTTTAAGACTGAAAGGGTAGCCGAGACCGGCTTAGGTACATCGTGATTTTGACCAACTTCGGCTTGAGTTGCCAGAGCTTAAGGGATATTTTCCAGTCCCGGGGACTCTAAACTAACTCAAGATGGCCTTGCTTTTCAGTGAAATTGAGAGAGCAAAAGTTTTTGAACGCGCACTTTCGAGCTTCTGCGCCGAAATATACAGCCACGTCACTTTAAGACTGAAAGAGTACCCGAGACTGCTTTACGCGCATCGTGATTTTGACAAACTTCGGCTCGATTTCCCGGGACTTGGGGGATATTTTGATGTCCCGGACACTGTAAACAATCTGCTGATGTGGCTTGGTTTGCGGTGAAATGGACACAGCAAGACTTTTTGAACTTTCACTTGCAAGCTTCTCGGCCGAAATATAGCCCCAGTTGACTTTAAGAATGAAAGAGTAGCCGAGACCGCCTTACGCGCACCGTGATTTTGACAAAATTCGGCTCAATTTCCCCGAACTTGGGCGATATTTTCCAGTCCCGAGGAGTCTAAACGAAGTCCTGATTGCCTTGGTTTGCAGTGAAATCAACACAGTAACACTTTTTGAAGGCTTATTTTCGAGCTTGTGGGATGAAATATAGCCCCACTTCACTTTAAGACTGAAAGAGTAGGCGAGACCGGCTTACGCGCATCGTGATTTTGAGCAACTTCCGCTCGATTTTCTAGAATTTTGGCGGTATTTTCAAGTCCCGGAGACTCTAAGCTAACTCCTGATTGCCTTGGTTTGCAGTGAAATGGACGCAGGAAAACTTTTTGAACGGTCAGTTTCGAGCTTCTGGGCCGAAATACAACCGTATTTCACTTTAAGACTGAAATAGTAGCCGAGACCGCCTTACGAGCATCGTGATTTTGACCAAGTTCAGCTCGATTTCCCGGAACTTGTGGGATATTTTCCAGTCCGGGGGACTTTAAACTAACTCCTGGATGCCTTGGTTTGCAGTTAAATGCACAAAGCGTAACTTTTTAAAGGGTCACCTTCGAGCTTCTGGGCCGAAATATAGCCCCAATTAACTTTAAGACTGAAAGAGTAGCTGAGACCGTCTTTCGCGCATCGTGATTTTGACCAACTTCCTTTCGATTTCCCGGAACTTCGGGGATATATTCCAGTCCCGGGGACTCTAAACCAGCTGCTGATGGCTTTGGTTTGCAGTGAAATGGACACAGCACATTTTTTTGAAGGCTCACTTTCGAGCTTCTCGGCCGAAATATAGCCCTACTTCACTTTAAGACTGAAAGAGTAGCCGAGACCGCCTTACGCGCATCGTAATTTTGACAAACTTCGGCTCGATTTCCCGGAAGTTGGCGAATATTTTCAATTCCCGGGAAAGCTAAACTTACTTCCGATGGCCTTAGTTTGCAGTTAAATGGACACAGCAAAACTTTTTGAACGCTCACTTTCGAGCTTGGTGGCCGAAATATAGCCCTACTTCTCTCTAAGACTGAAAGAGTAGCCGAGACCCCCTTAAGCGCATCGCGATTTTGACTAACTTTGGGTGGATTTCCCGTAACTTGGGGGATATTTCCAGTCCTTTGGACGCTAAACTAAGTCGTGATGGCCTTGTTTTGCAGTGAAATGGAGACAGCAAAACTTTTTAATCGCTCAGTTTCTAGCTTCTGGTTCGAAATATTGCCCCACTTCACTTTAAGAATGAAAGAGTAGCCGAGACCGCCGTACGCGTGTCGTGATTTTAACCAACTTCGGTTAAATTTCCCGGAACTTGGGGGATATTTTCCAGTCCCGGGGACTCTAAGCTGACCCCCGACGTCCTTGGTCTGCAGTAAAATGGACACAGCAAAACTTTTTGAACGCTCACTTTTGAGCTTCTGGGGGGAAATATAGCTCCACTTCTCTTTAAGAGTGAAAGAGTAGCCGAGACCGCCTTACGCCCATCGTAATTTTGACCAACTTCGGCTCCATTTCCCGGAACTTGGGGGATATTTTCCAGTCCCGCGGACTCTAAAGTAGCTGCTGATGGCCTTTCTCTGGAGTGAAATGGACACAGCACAACTTTTTGAACGCTCACTTTCGAGCTTCTGGGCGGAAATATTGCCCCAGTTCACTTTAAGAATGAAAGAGTAACCGGGACCGCCTTACGCGCATCGTGATTTTGACCAACTTTGGCTCGATTTCCCGGGAAATGGGGGATATTTCCCGGTACCGGGGACTCTAAACTAACTCCTGATTGCCTAGGCCGAAATGTAGCCCCAGTTCATTTTAAGACTGAAAGAGTAAACGAAACTGCCGTACGCTTATCGTAATTTTAAGAAAGTATGGCTCAATTTGCCGAAACTTGGAGGATAGCTTCCAGTCTCGAAGATTCTAAACTATCTCCTGATGGACTTAGTTCTTAGTGAAATGGACACAGTTAAAAGGAGAGCACGCTCGGTGTCGAGCTTGTAGAACCGAAATATAGCCCCACTTCATTATCGGAGTAAACGAGTAGCCGAGACTGCCTTACGTGCATCGTGATTTTGAGCATCTTTGGCTCGATTTGCCGGAATTCGTGGAATATTTTCTAGTCCCGATGACTCTATGCTAACTCCTGATGAACTTAGTTTTCAGTGATATGTACACAGGCAAAAGGAGCGCACGCTCGGTGTTGAGCTTGTCGGCCGAAATATAGCCCCACTTCATTTTAAGACTGAAAGAGTAGCCGAGACCGCCTTACGCGCATCGTGATTTTGAGCAACTTTGGCTCGATCTGCCAGAATTTGGGAAATATTTTCCAGTCCCAAGGACTCTAAACTAACTCCTGATGGCCTAAGATGTCAGTGAAATGGACACAGGTAAAATTAGCGCACGCACGGTCTCGAGCTTCTAGGTCGAAATATAGCCCCCCTTAATTTTAAGACTGAAAGAGTAGCCGAGACCGCCTTACGCGCATCGTGATTTTGGGCCACTTTTGCTCGATTTGCCGGAAGTTGGCGAATAATTTAAAGTCCCGGGGACGCTAAACTAACTCCTGATGACCTTGCTTTGCAGTTTAATGAACACAGCAAAACATTCTGAACGCTCACCTTCGAGCTTCAGGGCCGAAATATAGCCCTACTTAAATTTAAGACTGAAAGAATAGCCGAGAGCCCGTTACGCGCATCGTAATTTTCATCAACTTCGGCGCCATTTCCTGGAACTTGGAGAATATTTTCCAGTCGCGGGGACTTTATACTAACTCCTGATGGCCTTGGTTTGCAGTGAAATGGACACAGCAAAACTTTTTGAACGCTCACTTTCGAGCTTGTGGGCCTAAATATAACCGCACTTCACTTTAAGACTGAAACAGTAGCCGACACCGCGTTACGCGCATCGTGATTTTGATCAACTTCTGCTCGCTTTCCTGGAACTTGGGGAATATTTTCCAGTCCCGGGGACTCTAAACTAACTGCTGATGGCCATGGTTTGCAGTGAAATTCACACAGCACAAGTTTTTGAACGCACACTTTCGAGCTTCTAGGCCGAAATATAGTCCCACATCACTAACGACTTAAAGAGTATCCGAGACCGCCGTGCGCGCATCATGATTTTGACCAACTTCGGGTCGATATTCCGGAACTTGGGGTATATTTTCCAGTCCCAGGGACTCTAAACTAACTCTTGATGGCCTTCGTTTGCAGTGAAATGGAGACAGCAAAACTTTTTGAACGCTCACCTTCAAGCTTCTGGGCCGAAATATAGCCCACTTTACTTTAACACTGAAAAAGTAGCTGAGACCGCCTTACGCGCATCGTGATTTTGACAAACTTCGGGTGGATTCCCCGAACTTGGGGAATATTTTCCAGCCCCTTGGACGCTAAACTAGGTGCCGATGGCCTTGTTTTGCAGTGAAAAGCACACAGCAAAACTTTTTGAACGCTCACTTTCGAGCTTCTGGACAGAAATATAGCAATACTTCACTTAAGACTTAAAGGGTAGCCGAGACCGCTTTGGGAGGATCGTGATTTTGACCAACTTCAGCTCGATTTACCGGAACTTGGGGAATATTTTCCAGTCCCAGGGACGCTACACTAACTCGTGATGGCCTTGTTTTTCAGTCAAAGAACACAGCAAAACTTTTTGAACGCTCACTTTCGGGCTTCTGGGCCGAAATATAGCCCCACTTCACTTTAAGACTGAAAAAGTAACCGATACCGCATTTCGCGCATCGTGATTTTGATCAATTTCGGTTCGATTCCTCGGAGCTTGGGCAATATTTTTCAGTCCCGGGGACTCTAAACTAAGCCCTGATGGCCTTGGTTTGCAGTGAAATGGACACAGCAAAACTTTTTGAACGCTCACTTTCGGGCTTCTGGCCCGAAATATAGCCCCACTTCACTTTAAGACAGAAAGAGTAGTCGAGACCGCCGTACGCACGTCGTGATTTTGACAAACTTCGGTTAAATTTCCCGGAACTTGGGGGATATTTTCCAGTCCCGGGGACTCTAAACTGACCCCCGACCTCCTTGGTCTGCAGTAAAATGGACACAGCAAAACCTTTTTGAACGCTCACTTTTGAGCTTCTGGGCCGAAATATAGCTCCACTTCTCTTTAAGAGTGAAAGAGTAGCCGAGACCGCCTTACGCCCATCGTAATTTTGACCAACTTCGGCTCGATTTCCCGGAACTTGGGGGATATTTTCCAATCCCGCGGACTCTAAAGGAACTATTGATGGCCTTGCCTTGGAGTGAAATGAACACAGCACAACGCTCACCTTCGAGCTTCAGGGCCGAAATATAGCCCTACTTAAATTTAAGACTGAAAGAATAGCCGAGAGCCCGTTACGCGCATCGTAATTTTCATCAACTTCGGCGCCATTTCCTGGAACTTGGAGAATATTTTCCAGTCCCGGGGACTCTATACTAACTCCTGATGGCCTTGGTTTGCAGTGAAATGGACACAGCAAAACTTTTTGAACGCTCACTTTCGAGGTTGTGGGCCTAAATATAACCACATTTCACTTAAAGACTGAAACAGTAGCCCAGACCGCGTTACGCGCATCGTGATTTTGATCAACTTCTGCTCGCTTTCCTGGAACTTGGGGAATATTTTTCAGTTCCGGGGACTCTAAAGTAACTCCTGATGGCCATGGTTTGCAGTGAAATTCACACAGCACAAGTTTTTGAACGCACACTTTCGAGCTTCTAGGCCGAAATATAGTCCCACATCACTAACGACTTAAAGAGTATCCGAGACCGCCGTGCGCGCATCGTGATTTTGACCAACTTCGGGTCGATATTCCGGAACTTGGGGTATATTTTCCAGTCCCAGGGACTCTAAACTAACTCTTGATGGCCTTCGTTTGCAGTGAAATGGAGACAGCAAAACTTTTTGAACGCTCACCTTCAAGCTTCTGGGCCGAAATATAGCCCACTTTACTTTAACACTGAAAAAGTAGCTGAGACCGCCTTACGCGCATCGTGATTTTGACAAACTTCGGGTGGATTCCCCGAACTTGGGGAATATTTTCCAGCCCCTTGGACGCTAAACTAGGTGCCGATGGCCTTGTTTTGCAGTGAAAAGCACACAGCAAAACTTTTTGAACGCTCACTTTCGAGCTTCTGGACAGAAATATAGCAATACTTCACTTTAAGACTTAAAGGGTAGCCGAGACCGCTTTGGGAGGATCGTGATTTTGACCAACTTCAGCTCGATTTACCGGAACTTGGGGAATATTTTCCAGTCCCAGGGACGCTACACTAACTCGTGATGGCCTTGTTTTTCAGTCAAAGAACACAGCAAAACTTTTTGAACGCTCACTTTCGGGCTTCTGGGCCGAAATATAGCCCCACTTCACTTTAAGACTGAAAAAGTAACCGATACCGCATTTCGCGCATCGTGATTTTGATCAATTTCGGTTCGATTCCTCGGAGCTTGGGCAATATTTTTCAGTCCCGGGGACTCTAAACTAAGCCCTGATGGCCTTGGTTTGCAGTGAAATGGACACAGCAAAACTTTTTGAACGCTCACTTTCGGGCTTCTGGCCCGAAATATAGCCCCACTTCACTTTAAGACAGAAAGAGTAGTCGAGACCGCCGTACGCACGTCGTGATTTTGACAAACTTCGGTTAAATTTCCCGGAACTTGGGGGATATTTTCCAGTCCCGGGGACTCTAAACTGACCCCCGACCTCCTTGGTCTGCAGTAAAATGGACACAGCAAAACCTTTTTGAACGCTCACTTTTGAGCTTCTGGGCCGAAATATAGCTCCACTTCTCTTTAAGAGTGAAAGAGTAGCCGAGACCGCCTTACGCCCATCGTAATTTTGACCAACTTCGGCTCGATTTCCCGGAACTTGGGGGATATTTTCCAATCCCGCGGACTCTAAAGGAACTATTGATGGCCTTGCCTTGGAGTGAAATGAACACAGCACAACGCTCACCTTCGAGCTTCAGGGCCGAAATATAGCCCTACTTAAATTTAAGACTGAAAGAATAGCCGAGAGCCCGTTACGCGCATCGTAATTTTCATCAACTTCGGCGCCATTTCCTGGAACTTGGAGAATATTTTCCAGTCCCGGGGACTCTATACTAACTCCTGATGGCCTTGGTTTGCAGTGAAATGGACACAGCAAAACTTTTTGAACGCTCACTTTCGAGGTTGTGGGCCTAAATATAACCACATTTCACTTAAAGACTGAAACAGTAGCCCAGACCGCGTTACGCGCATCGTGATTTTGATCAACTTCTGCTCGCTTTCCTGGAACTTGGGGAATATTTTTCAGTTCCGGGGACTCTAAAGTAACTCCTGATGGCCATGGTTTGCAGTGAAATTCACACAGCACAAGTTTTTGAACGCACACTTTCGAGCTTCTAGGCCGAAATATAGTCCCACATCACTTACGACTTAAAGAGTATCCGAGACCGGCGTGCGCGCATCGTGATTTTGACAAACTTCGGGTCGCTATTCCGGAACTTGGGGGATATTTTCCAGTCCCAGGGACTCTAAACTAACTCTTGATGGCCTTGGTTTGCAGTGAAATGGAGACAGGAAAACTTTTTGAACGCTCACCTTCAAGCTTCTGGGCCGAAATATAGCCATACTTCACTTTAAGACTGAAACAGTAGCCGAGACCACGTTTCGCGCATCGTGATTTTGAGCAACTTCGGCTCGATTTCCCGGAACTTGCGAAATATTTTCCAGTCCCGGGGACTCTAAACTAACTCGTGCTGGTCTTGGTTTGCAGTGAAACGGAAACAGAAAAAGTTTTTCAACGCATACTTTCGAGCTTCTGGACCGAAATAGAACCCCTCTTCACTTGAGGACTGAAAGAGTAGACGAGACCGCCTTACGTGCATCGTGATTTTGAGCAACTTCGGCTCGATTTGCCAGGACTAAGGGGATATATTCCAGTTCTGAGGACTATAAACTAATTCCTGATGGCCTTGGTTTGCAGTAAAATGGACCCAGCAAAACTTTCTGAACGCTGAATTTCGAGCTTCTGGGCCAAAATATAGCCCCACTTTACTTTAAGACTGAAAGAGTAGCCGAGACCGTCTTGCGCAAATCGTGATTTTGAGAAACTTCGAGTCGTTTTCCCGGAACTTGGAGGATATATTCCATTTCCGCGGGCTCTAAACTAACTCCTGATGGCCTTGGTTTTCAGTGAAATGGACAAAGGAAAGCTTTTTGAACACTCTCTTTGTAGCTTCTGCGGCGAAATAGAATCCCACCTCACTTTCAGACTGAAATAGTGGCCGAAACCGCCTCACGCGCATCGTGAGTTAGACTAAGTTCAGCTCGATTTCACGCAACTTTTGGGATATTTTCCAGTCCGGACGACTCTAAACTAACTCCGGATGGCCTTGGTTTGCACTGAAATGCGCAGAGCATAACTTTTTGAACGCCCACTTTGGAGCTTGTGGGCCGAAATATAGCCCCACTTCACTTTAAGACTGAAAGAGTAGCCGAGATCGCCTTACGCGCATGGTGATTTTGACCATTTTCGGATCGATTTCTCGGACCTTGGGGGATATTTTCCAGTCCCGGGGACTCTAAACGAACTCCTGATCGCCTTGCTTTGCATTGAAATGGACAGAGCAAAACTTTTTGAACGCTCACTTTCGAGCTTGTGGGCCGAAATATAGCCCCACTTTACTTTAAGACTGAAACAGTAGCCGAGACCGCATTTCGCGCATCGTGATTTTCATCAACTTCGGCTCGCTTTCCCGGGACTTGGGGAATATTTTCCAGTCTCGGGGACCCTAAACTAACTTTTGATAGCTTTGGTTTGCAGTGAAATGCACACAGCAAAACTTTTTGAACGCTCACTTTCGAGCTTCTGGACAGAAATATAGCCCGACTTCACTTTAAGACTGAAAGAGTAGCCGAAACCGCCTTACGTATATCGTAATTTTGACGAACTTCGAATGGATTTCCCGGAACTTGGGGGATATTTTCCAGTCCCTTGGATGCTAAACTAAGTCGTGATGGCATTGTTTTGAAGTGAAATGGACACAGCAAAACTTTTTGAAGGGTCACTTTCTAGCTTGTGGGCCGAAATATAGGCACACTTGACTTTAAAACTGAAACAGTAGCCGAGACCACGTTAGGCGCATCATGAATTTGATCAACTTCGGCTCCAATTCCCGGGACTTGGGGGATACTTTCCAGTCCCGGGGACTCTAAACTAATTCCTGATGGCCTTGGTTTACATTGAAATGGACACAGCACAATGTTTTGAATGCACACTTTAGAGATTCTGGGCCGAAATATAGCCACCCTTCACTTAACACTGAAAAAGTAGCCGAGACCGCCTTGCTCGCATCGTGAGTTTGAGAAACTTCGGGTCGATATTCCGGAAATTGGGGGATATTTTCCAGTCCCAGGAACTCTAAACTAACTCCTGATGGCCTTGGTTTGCAGTGAAATGGACAGAGCAAAACTTTTTGAAAGCTCACCTTCGAGCTTTCTGGCCGAAATAAAGCCCCACTTTACTTTAAGACCTAAAGAGTAACCGAGACCACCTTACGCGCATTGTGATTTTGACACACTTCGGGTGGATCTCCCGGAACTTGGGGAACATTTTCCAGTCCGTTGGACGCTAACCTAAGTCCTGATGGCCTTGCTTTGCAGTGAAATGGACACAGCAAAATTTTTTGAACGCTCACTTTCGAGCTTGTGGGCCGAAATATAGCCACACTTTACTCTAAGACTGAAACAGTAGCCGAGACCGCATTTCGCGCATCGTGATTTTGATCAACTTCGGCTCGCTTTCCCGGAACTTGGAGAATATTTTCCAGTCGCGGGGACCGTAAACTAACTTTTGATAGCTTTGGTTTGTAGTGAAATGCACACAGCAAAACCTTTTTAACGCTCACTTTCGAGCTTCTGGACAGAAATATAGCCCCACTTCACTTTAAGACTGAGAGGGTAGCCGAGACCGCTTTGGGAGCATCGTGATTTTGCCAACTTCAGCTCGATTTACCGGAACTTGGGGAATATTTTCCAGTCCCAGGGACGCTACACTAACTCGTGATGGCCTTGTTTTTCAGTCAAAGAACACAGCAAAACTTTTTGAACGCTCACTTTCGGGCTTCTGGGCCGAAATATAGCCCCACTTCACTTTAAGACTGAAACAGTAGCCGATACCGCATTTCGCGCATCGTGATTTTGATCAACTTCGGTTCGGTTCCCCGGAACTTGGGCAATATTTTTCAGTCCCGGGGACTCTAAACTAACCTCTGATGGCCTTGGTTTGCAGTGAAATGGACACAGCAAAACTTTTTGAACGCTCACTTTCGGGCTTCTGGCCCGAAATATAGCCCCACTTCACTTTAAGACAGAAAGAGTAGTCGAGACCACCTTAGGGGCATCGTGATTTTGACCAACCTCGGCTCAATTTCCCGGACCTTGGGGCATATTTTCTTGTCCCGGGGACGCCAAACTAACTCCTGATGGCCTTGGTTTGCAGTGAAATGAACACAGCAAAACTTTTTGAACGCTCAGGTTCGGGCTTATGGCCCGAAATATAGCCCCACTTCACTTTAAGACAGAAAGAGTAGTCGAGACCGCTTTAGGGGCATCGTGATTTTGACCAACCTCGGCTATATTTCCCGGACCTTGGGGCATATTTTCTTGTCCCGGGGACGCTAAACTAACTCCTGATGGCCTTGGTTTGCAGTGAAATGAACACAGCAAAACTTTTTGAACGCTCACTTTCGGGCTTCTGGCCCGAAATATAGCACCACTTCACTTTAAGACTGAAAGAGTAGCCGAGACTACCTTACGCAAATCGTGATTTTGACCAACTTCGGCTCGATTTCCCGGAAGTTGGGGGATATTTTCCAGTCCCGGGGACTCTAAACTAGCTCCTGATGGCTTTGGTTTCCAGTGAAATAAACACAGGGAAACTTTTTGAACGCTCACTTTTAAGCTCCTGGGCAGGAATAAAGCCTCACTTCACTTTAAGACTGAAACAGTAAGCGAGACCGCCTAACGCGCACCGTGATTTTGACCAACTTCGGCTAAATTTCCCTGAACTTGGGGGATATTTTCCAGTCCCGAAGACTCTTAAGTAACCCCTGATGGCCTTCGTTTGCATTGAAATGGATAGAGCAAAACTTTTTGAACGCTCACTTTTGAGCTTCTGGGCCGAAATATAGCCCCACTTCACTTTAAGACTGAAAGACTAGCCAAGACCGTCTTGCGCGCATCGTGATTTTGACCAACGTCTTCTCGATTTTCCGGAACTTGGGAAATATATTGCAGTCCCGGGGACTCTAAACTAACTCGTGATGGCCTTGCTTTGAAGTGAAATGGACACAGGAAATTTTTTGGAGCGCTCACTTTGGAGCTTCTGGGCCGAAATAGAGCCCCACTTCACTTTAAGACTGAAAGAGTAGCCGAGGCCGCCTTAGGCGCAGCGTGATTTTGGCCATCTTCGGCTTGAGTTGCCAGAACTTAAAAGATATTTTCCAGTCCCGGGGACTGTAAACTAACTCATGATGGTCTTGGTTTTCACTGAAATTGAAAGAGGAAAACTTTTTGAACGCTCACTTTCGAGCTTCTGGAGCGAAATATAGCCCCACTTCACTTTAAGACTGAAAGACTAGCCAAGACCGTCTTGCGCGCATCGTGATTTTGACCAACGTCTTCTCGATTTTCCTGAATTTGGGAAATTTATTGCAGTCCCGGGGACTCTAAACTAACTCCTGATGGCCTTGGTTTGCAGTAAAATGGACACAGCAAATTTTTTTCACCGTTCACTTTCGAGTTTCTGGGCCGAAATAGAGCCCCACTTCACTTTAAGACGGAAAGAGTAGCCGAGGCCGCCTTAGGCGCATCGTGATTTTGACCAACTTCGGCTTGAGTTGCCAGAACTTAAAAGATATTTTCCAGTCCCGGGGACTCTAAACTAACTCATGATGGCCTTGGTTTTCAGTGAAATTAAGAGAGGAAAACTTTTTGAACGCTCACTTTCGAGCTTCTGGAGCGAAATATAGCCCTACTTCACTTTAAGACTGAAAGAGTAGCCGAGACCGCCTTACGCGAATCGTTATTTTGACCAACTTCGTCTCGATTTCGCGGAACTTGGGGGATATTTTCCAGCTCCGGGCACTATAAAGTTCTTCCTGAGGGCCTTGCTTTGCAGTGAAATGGGCACAGCATAACTCTTTGAACGCTCACTTTCGAGCTTCTGGGCCGAAATATACAGCCACGTCACTTTAAGACTAAAAGAGTAGCCGAGACTGCTTTACGCGCATCGTGATTTTGAAAAACTTCGGCTCGATTTCCCGGGACTTGGGGGATATTTTGATGTCCCGGACACTGTAAACAATCTGCTGATGTGGTTTGGTTTGGGGTGAAATGGACACAGCAAAACTTTTTGAACTTTCACTTTCAAGCTTCTGAGCCGAAATATAGTTGACTTTAAGAATGAAAGAGTAGCCGAGACCGCCTTACGCGCATCGTGATTTTGAAAAAATTCGGCTCGATTTCCCCGAACTTGGGCGATATGTTCCAGTCCCGAGGAGTCTAAACTAACTCCTGATGGCCTTGGTTTGCAGTGAAATCAACACCGCAAAACTTTTTGAACTTTCACTTTCTAGCTTCTCGGCCGAAATATAGCCCCAGTTTACTTTAAGAATGAAAGAGTAGCCGAGACCACCTTACGCGCATCGTGATTTTGACAAAATTCGGCTCGATTTCCCCGAACTCGGGCGATATTTTCCAGTCCCGAGGAGTCTAAACTAACTCCTGATTGCCTTGGTTTGCAGTGAAATCAACACAGTAACACTTTTTGAAGGCTTATTTTCGAGCTGCTGGGATGAAATATAGCCCCACTTCACTTTAAGACTGAAAGACTAGGGGAGACCGCCTTACGCGCATCGTGATTTTGAGGAACTTCCGCTCGATTTTCTAGAATTTTGGCGATATTTTCAAGTCCCGGGGACTCTAAACTAACTCCTGATGGCCTTGGTTTGCAGTGAAATGGACGCAGGAAAACTTTTTGAACGCTCAGTTTCGAGCTTTAGGGCCGAAATACAACCGTATTTCACTTTAAGATTGAAAGAGTAGCCGAAACCGCCTTGCGAGCATTGTGATTTTGACCAAGTTCAGCTCGATTTCCCGGAACTTGGGGGATATTTTCCAGTCCGGGGGACTTTAAACTAACTCCTGATGGCCTTGGTTTGCAGTTAAATGCAGAAAGCGTAACTTTTTAAAGGGTCACTTTCGAGCTTCTGGGCCGAAATATAGCCCCACTTTACTTTAAGACTGAAAGAGTAGCCGAGACCGTCTTAGGCGCATCGTGATTTTGACCAACTTCCGTTCGATTTCCCGGAACTTGGAGGAGATATTCTAGTCCCGGGGACTCTAAACTAACTGCTGATGGCCTTGGTTTCCAGTGAAATGGACACAGCACATTTTTTTGAACGCTCACTTTCGAGCTTCTCGGCCGAAATATAGCCCCACTTAACTTTAAGACTGAAAGAGTAGCCGAGACCGCCTTACGCCCATCGTGATTTTGGGATACTTCGGCTCGATTTCCCGCAAATAGGGGGAGATTTTCCAGTTCCGGGGACTCTAAAGTAACTCCTGATAGCCTTGGTTTCCAGTGAAATGGACACAGGAACACTTTTTGAACGCGCACTTTCGAACTTGCTGGCCGAAATATAGCCCTACTTCTTTTTAAGACTGAAAGAGTAGGCGGGAGCGCCTTACGCGCATTGTGATTTTGAGGATCTTCGGCACGATCAGGCGAAACTTGGGAGATATTTTCCAGTCCCAAAGTCTCTAAACTCACTCCTGATTGTCTAAGATGTGACTGAAATAGAGACAAAAATTTTTGAAGCCTTACTTTCGAGCTTCTGGAGTTAAATCTAAGCCCACTTTACCTTAAGACTGAAAGAGTAGCCGAGACCCCCTTAAGCGCGTCGTGATTTTGACACTCTTCGGTTAAATTTCCTGGAACTTGGGGGATATTTTCCAGTCCCGGGGACTCTAAACTGACCCCCGACGTCCTTGGTCTGCAGTAAAATGGACACACCAAAACTTTTTGAACGCTCACTTTTGAGCTTCTGGGCCGAAATATAGCTCCACTTCACTTTAAGAGTGAAAGAGTAGCCGAGACCGCCTTACTTATATCGTAATTTTGAGCAACTTCGGCTCGATTTCCCTGATCTTGGGGGATATTTTCCAGTCCCGCGGACTCTAAAGTAACTCCTGATGGCCTTGCTTAGGAGTGAAATGGACACAGCAGAACTTTTTGAACGCTCACTTTCCAGCTTCTGGGCGGAAATATTTCCCCAGTTCACTTTAAGAATGAAAGAGTAACCGGGACCGCCTTACGCGCATCGTGATCTTGACCAACTTTGGCTCGATTTCCCGGGAAATGGGGGATATTTTCCGGTACCGGGGACTCTAAACTAACTCCTGATTGCCTTGGTTTGCAGTGAAATGGACACAGCAAGACTTTTTGAACGCTCACTTTCGAGCTTGTGGGCCTAAATATAGCCACACTTCACTTAAAGACTGAAACAGTAGCCGACACCGCGTTACGCGCATCGTGATTTTGATCAACTTCTGCTCGCTTTCCTGGAACTTGGGGAATATTTTCCAGTCCCGGGGACTCTAAACTAACTGCTGATGGCCATGGTTTGCAGTGAAATTCACACAGCACAAGTTTTTGAACGCACACTTTCGAGCTTCTAGGCCGAAATATAGTCCCACATCACTTACGACTTAAAGAGTAGCCGAGACCGGCGTGCGCGCATCGTGATTTTGACCAACTTCGGGTCGATATTCCGGAACTTGGGGGATATTTTCCAGTCCCAGGGACTCTAAACTAACTCTTGATGGCCTTGGTTTGTAGTGAAATGGAGACAGCAAAACTTTTTTTGAACGCTCACCTTCAAGCTTCTGGGGCGAAATATAGCCCACTTTACTTTAATACTGAAAAAGTAGCCGAGACCGCCTTACGTGCATCGTGATTTTTAGCAACTTCGGCTCGATTTGCCGGAACTAAGGGGATATATTCCAGTTCTGAGGACTCTAAACTAATTCGTGATGGCCTTGGTTTTCAGTAAAATGGACCCAGCAAAACTTTTTGAACGCTGAATTTCGAGCTTCTGGGCCAAAATATAGCCCCCCATTACTTTAACACTGAAAGAGTAGCCGAGACCGCCTTACGTGCATCGTGATTTGGACAAACTTCGGGTTGATTTCCCGGAACTTGGGGGATATTTTCCAGTCCCGGGGACTCTCAACTAACTCCTGCTTGTCTTGGTTTGCAGGGAAATGGACACAGCGAAAGTTTTTGAAGGCTCACTCTCGAGCTTCTGGGCCGAAATAGAGCCCCATTTTACTTTAAGAGTGAAAGAGTAGGCGAGACCGTCTTGAGCGAATCGTGATTTTGACCAATTTCGCCTTTATTTCCCGAAACTTTGGGCATATATTCCAGTCAAAGGGACTCTAAAGGAACTCCTGATGGCCTTGGTTTTCAGTGAAATGCGGACAGAGCACAACTTTGGAGCTTCTGGGCAGAAATATAGCCCCACTTTACTTTAAGACTGAAAGAGTAGATGAGACCGCCTTACGCGCATCGTAATTTTGACGAACTTCGAATGGATTTCCCGGAACTTGGGGGATATTTTGCAGTCCCTTGGACGCTAAACTAAGTCCTGATGGCCTTGTTTTGAAGTAAAATGGACACAACAAAACTTTTTGAACGCTCACTTTCTAGCTTGTGGGCCGAAATATAGCCACACTTCACTTTAGGACTGACACAGTAGCCGAGACCACGTTACGCGCATCATAAATTTGATCAACTTCGGCTTGATTTCCCGGGACTTGGGGGATATTCTTCAGTCCCGGGGACTCTAAACTAACTTCTGATGGCCTTGGTTTGCAGTGAAAGTGACAGAGCAAAACTTTTTAAACACTCACTTTCGAGCTTCTGGGCCGAAATATTGCCCCACTTCACTTTAAGACTGAAAGAGTAGCCGAGACCACCTTACGCACATCGTGATTTTGACCAACTTCGGCTCCATTTACCGAAACTTGGAGGATATTTTTCAGTCTCGAGAACTCTTAAGTAACCCCTGATGGCCTTGGTTTGCATTGAAATGGATACAGCAAAACTTTTTGAACGCTCACTTTTGAGCTTCTGGGCCGAAATATAGCCCCACTTTACTTTAAGACTGAAAGAGTAGCCGAGACCGTCTTACGCGCATCGTGATTTTGACCAGCGTCTTCTGGATTTTCCGGAACTTGGGAAATACATTCCACTCCCGGGGACTCTAAACTAACTCCTGATAGCCTTGGTTTGCAGTGAAATAGACACAGTAATTTTTTTTGAGCTTTGAGCTTGTGGGCCGAAATAGAGCCCCATTTCACTTTAAGACTGAAAGAGTAGCCGACACCGCCTTAAGCGCACCGTGAGTTTGACCAACTTCGGCTCGATTTGCCGGAACTTGGGGGATATTTTCCAGTCCCGGGGACTCGAAACTAACTCCTGATTGTCTTGGTTTTCAGTGAAATGGACACAGCGAAACTTTTTGAACGCTGAATCTCGAGCTTCTGGACCGAAATATAGCCCCACTTTACTTTAAGACTGAAAGAGTAGCCGAGACCGTCTTGCGCGAATCGTGATTTTGACCAACTTCGGGTCGTTTTCCCGGAACTTGGGGGATATATTCCATTTCCGCGGGCTCTAAACTAACTCCTGATGGCCTTGGTTTTCAGTGAAATGGACAAAGGAAAGCTTTTTGAACACTCTCTTTGAAGCTTCTGGGCCGAAATAGAATCCCACTTCACTTTCAGACTGAAATAGTAGCCGAGACCGCCTCACGCGCATCGTGAGTTAGACCAAGTTCAGCTCGATTTCACGCAACTTTTGGGATATTTTCCAGTCCGGGGGCCTCTAAACTAACTCCGGATTGCCTTGGTTTGCACTGAAATGCGCAGAGCATAACTTTTTGAACGCCCACTTTGGAGCTTGTGGGCCGAAATATAGCCCCACTTCACTTTAAGACTGAAAGAGTAGCCGAGATCGCCTTACGCGCATGGTGATTTTGACCATTTTCGGATCGATTTCTCGGACCTTGGGGGATATTTTCCAGTCCCGGGGACTCTAAACGAACTCGTGATCGCCTTGCTTTGCATTGAAATGGACAGAGCAAAGCTTTTTGAACGCTCACTTTCGAGCTTGTGGGCCGAAATATAGCCACACTTTACTTTAAGACTGAAACAGTAGCCGAGACCGCATTTCGCGCATCGTGATTTTGATCAACTTCGGCTCGCTTTCCCGGAACTTGGGGAATATTTTCCAGTCTCGAAGACGCTCATTTTCAAGCTCCTGGGCAGGAATAAAACCTCACTTCACTTTAAGACTGAAACAGTAAGCGAGACCGCCTAACGCGCACCGTGATTTTGACCAACTTCGGCTAAATTTCCCTGAACTTGGGGGATATTTTCCACTCCCGAAGTCTCTTAAGTAACCCCTGATGGCCTTCGTTTGCATTGAAATGGATACAGCAAAACTGTTTGAAGCTCACTTTTGAGCTTCTGGACCGAAATATAGCCCCACTTCACTTTAAGACTGAAAGACTAGCCAAGACCGTCTTGCGCGCATCGTGATTTTGACCAACGTCTTCTCGATTTTCCGGAACTTGGGAAATATATTGCAGTCCCGGGGACTCTAAACTAACTCGTGATGGCCTTGCTTTGAAGTGAAATGGACACAGGAAATTTTTTGGAGCGCTCACTTTGGAGCTTCTGGGCCGAAATAGAGCCCCACTTCACTTTAAGACTGAAAGAGTAGCCGAGGCCGCCTTAGGCGCATCGTGAATTTGACCAACTTCGGCTTGAGTTGCCAGAACTTAAAAGATATTTTCCAGTCCCGGGGACTGTAAACTAACTCATGATGGCCTTGGTTTTCAGTGAAATTAAGAGAGGAAAACTTTTTGAACGTTCACTTTCGAGCTTCTGGAGCGAAATATAGCCCTACTTCACTTTAAGACTGAAAGAGTAGCCGAGACCGCCTTACGCGAATCGTTATTTTGACCAACTTCGTCTCGATTTCGCGGAACTTGGGGGATATTTTCCAGCTCCGGGCACTGTAAAGTACTTCCTGAGGGCCTTGCTTTGCAGTGAAATGGGCACAGCATAACTCTTTGAACGCTCACTTTCGAGCTTCTGGGCCGAAATATACAGCCACGTCACTTTAAGACTAAAAGAGTAGCCGAGACTGCTTTACGCGCATCGTGATTTTGACAAAGTTCGGCTCGATTTCCCGGGACTTAGGGGATATTTTGATGTCCCGGACACTGTAAGCAATCTACTGATGTGGCTTGGTTTGGGGTGAAATGGACACAGCAAAACTTTTTGAACTTTCACTTTCTAGCTTCTGGGCCGAAATAGAGCCCCAGTCGACTTTAAGAATGAAAGAGTAGCCGAGACCGCCTTACGCGCATCGTGATTTTGACAAACGTCGGCTCGATTTCCCCGAACTTGGGCGATATGTTCCAGTCCCGAGGAGTCTAAACTAACTCCTGATGGCCTTGGTTTGCAGTGAAATCAACACAGCAAAACTTTTTGAACTTTCACTTTCTAGCTTCTCGGCCGAAATATAGCCGCAGTTCACTTTAAGAATGAAAGAGTAGCCGAGACCGCCTTACGCGCATCGTGATTTTGACAAAATTCGGCTCGATTTCCCCGAAGTTGGGCGATATTTTGCAGTCCCGAGGAGTCTAAAGTATCTCCTGATGGCCTTGGCTTGCAGTGAAATGAACACAGTAACACTTTTTGAAAGCTTTTTTTCGAGCTTTGAGATGAAATATAGCCCCACTTCACTTTAAGACTGAAAGAGTAGGCGACACCGCCTTACGCGCATCGTGATTTTGAGCTACTTCCGCTCGATTTTCTAGAATTTTGGCGATATTTATATGGCCTTGGTTTGCAGTGAAATGGACGCAGGAAAACTTTTGGAACGCTCAGTTTCGAGCTTCTGGGCCGAAATACAACCGTATTTCACTTTAAGACTGAAATAGTAGCCGAGACCGCCTTACGAGCATCGTGATTTTGACCAAGTTCAGCTCGATTTCCGGGAACTTGGGGGATATTTTGCAGTCCGGGGGGCTTTAAACTAACTCCTAATGGCCTTGGTTTGCAGTTAAATGCACAAAGCGTAACTTTTTAAAGGGTTACTTTCGAGCTTCTGGGCCGAAATATAGCCTCACTTTACTTTAAGACTGAAAGAGTAGCCGAGACCGTCTTAGGCGCATCGTGATTTTGACCAACTTCCGTTCGATTTCCCGTAACTTCGGGGATATATTCCAGACCCGGGGACTCTTATCTAACTGCTGATGGCCTTGGTTTGCAGTGAAATGGACACAGCAAATTTTTTTGAACGGTTACTTTCGAAATTCTGGGCCGAAATATAGCCCCACTTCATTTTAAGACTAAAATAGTAGCCGAGACCGCATTAGACGCATCGTGATTTTGACCAACTTCGGCTTGAGTTGCCAGAGCTTAAGGGATATTTTCCAGTCCCGTGGACTCTAAACTAACTCATGATGGCCTTGGTTTTCAGTTAAATGGAGAGAGCAAAACTTTTTGAAAGCTCACTTTCGAGTTTCTGGGCCGAAATATACAGGCACGTCACTTTAAGACTCAAAGAGTAGCCGAGACTGCTTTACGCGCATCGTGATTTTGACAAACTCCGGCTCGATTTCCCCGGACAGGGGGGATATTTTGATGTCCCGGACACTGTAAACAATCTGCTGATGTGGCTTGGTTGGCGGTGAGATGGACACAGCAAAACTTTTTTTGAACTTTCACTTTCTAGCTTCTGGGCCGAAATATAGCCCCAGTTGACTTTAAGAATGAAAGAGTAGCCGAGACCGCCTTACGCGCATCGTGATTTTGACAAAGTTCGGCTCGATTTCCCCGAACTTCAGCGATATTTTCCAGTCCCGAGGAGTCTAAACTAAGTCCTGATGCCCTTGGTTTGCAGTGAAATGAACACAGCAAAACTTTTTGAACTTTCACGTTCTCGCTTCTCGGCCGAAATATAGCCGCAGTTCACTTTAAGACTGAAAGAGTAGCCGAGACCGCCTTACGCGCATCGTGATTTTGACAAAATTCGGCTCGATTTCCCGAACTTGGGCGATATTTTGCAGTCCCGAGGAGTCTAAACTATCTCCTGATGGCCTTGGCTTGCAGTGAAATCAACACAGTAACACTTTTTGAAGGCTTATTTTCGAGCTTCTGGGATGAAATATAGCCCCACTTCACTTTAAGACTGAAAGAGTAGGCGAGACCGCCTTACGCGCATGGTGATTTTGAGCTACTTCCGCTCGATTTTCTAGAATTTTGGCGATATTTTGAAGTCCCGGGGACTCTAAACTAACTCCTGATGGCCTTGGTTTGCAGTGAAATGGACGCAGGAAAACTTTTTGAACGCTCAGTTTCGAGCTTCTGGCCCGAAATACAACCGTATTTCACTTTAAGACTGAAATAGTAGCCGAGACCGCCTTACGAGCATCGTGATTTTGAGCAAGTTCAGCTCGATTTCCCGGAACTTGGGGGATAATTTCCAGTCCGGGGGACTTTAAACTAACTCCTGGATGCCTTGGTTTGCAGTTAAATGCACAAAGCGTAACTTTTTAAAGGGTAACTTTCGAGCTTCTGGGCCGAAATATAGCCCCACTTTACTTTAAGACTGAAAGAGTAGCCGAGACCGTCTTAGGCGCATCGTAATTTTGACCAACTTCCGTTCGATTTCCCGGAACTTCGGGGATATATTCCAGTCCCGGGGACTGTAAACTAACTGCTGATTGCCTTGGTTTGCAGTGAAATGGACACAGCACATTTTTTTTGAACGCTCACTTTCGAGCTTCTCGGCCAAAATATAGCCCTACTTCACTTTAAGACTGAAAGAGAAGCCGAGACCGCGTTACGCGCATAGTAATTTTGACCAACTTCGGCTCGATTTCCCGGAGGTTGGCGAATATTTTCAATTCCCGGAGAAGCTAAACTAACTTCCGATGGCCTTAGTTTGCAGTTAAATGGACACAGCAAAACTTTTTGAACGCTCACTTTCGAGCTTATGGGTCGAAATATAGCCCCACTTAACTTTAAGACTGAAAGAGTAGCCGAGACCGCCTTACGCGCATCGTGATTTTGGGATACTTCGGCTCGATTTCCCGCAAATAGGGGGATATTTTCCAGTTCCGGGGACTCTAAAGTAACTCCTGATAGCCTTGGTTTACAGTGAAATGGACACAGGAACACTCTTTGAACGAGCTTGCTGGCCGAAATATAGCCCTACTTCTTTTTAAGACTGAAAGAGTAGGCGGGAGCGCCTTACGCGCATTGTGATTTTGAGGATCTTCGGCTCGATCTGGCGAAACTTGGGAGATATTTTCCAGTCCCAAAGTCTCTAAACTCACTCCTGATTGTCTAAGATGTGAGTGAAATAGAGACAAAAATTTTTGAAGCCTTACTTTCGAGCTTCTGGAGTTAAATCTAGGCCCACTTTACCTTAAGACTGAAAGAGTAGCCGAGACCCCCTTAAGTGCATCGTGATTTTGACTAACTTCGGGTGGATTTCCCGTAACTTGGGGGATATTTCCAGTCCCTTGGACGCTAAACTAAGTCGTGATGGCCTTGTTTTGCAGTGAAATGGAGACAGCAAAACTTTTTATACACTCAGTTTCGAGCTTCTGGGCCGAAATATTGCCCCACTTCACTTTAAGACTGAAAGAGTAGCCGAGAGCGCCGTACGCGCGTCGTGATTTTGACCAACTTAGGTTAAATTTCCCGGAACTTGCGGGATATTTTCCAGTCCCAGGGACTCTAAACTGACCCCCGACGTCCTTGGTCTGCAGTAAAATGGACACAGCGAAACTTTTTGAACGTTCACTCTCGAGCTTCTGGACCGAAATATAGCCCCACTTTACTTTAAGACTGAAAGAGTAGCTGAGACCGTCTTGCGCGAATCGTGATTTTGACCAACTTCGGCTCGGTTTCACGGAACTTGGGGGATATATTCCATTTCCGCGGGCTCTAAACTAACTCCTGATGGCCTTGGTTTTCAGTGAAATGGACAAAGGAAAGCTTTTTGAACACTCTCTTTGTAGCTTCTGGGCCGAAATAGAATCCCACTTCACTTTCAGACTGAAATAGTAGCCGAGACCGCCTCACGCGCATCGTGAGTTAGACCAAGTTCAGCTCGATTTCACGCAACTTTTAGGATATTTTCCAGTCCGGGGGCGTCTAAACTAACTCTGGATGGCCTTGGTTTGCACTGAAATGCGCAGAGCATAACTTTTTGAACGCCCACTTTGGAGCTTGTGGGCCGAAATATAGCCGCACTTCACTTTAAAACTGAAAGAGTAGCCAAGATCGCCTTACGCGCATGGTGATTTTGACCATTTTCGGATCGATTTCTCCGACCTTGGGGGATATTTTCCAGTCCCGGGGACTCTAAACGAACTCGTGATCGCCTTGCTTTGCATTGAAATGGACAGAGCAAAGCTTTTTGAACGCTCACTTTCGAGCTTGTGGGCCGAAATATAGCCACACTTTACAATGAGACTGAAACAGTAGCCGAGACCGCATTTCGCGCATGGTGATTTTGATCAACTTCGGCTCGCTTTCAGGGAACTTGGGGAATATTTTCCAGTCCCGGGGACTCTAAACTAACTTTTGATAACTTTGGTTTGCAGTGAAATGCACACAGCAAAACTTTTTGAACGCTCACTTTCGAGCTTCTGGACCGAAATATAACCCCACTTCACTTTAAGACTGAAAGAGTAGCCGAAACCGCCTTAGGTATATCGTAATTTTGACGAACTTCGAATGGATTTCCCGGAACTTGGGGGATATTTTCCAGTCCCTTGGACGCTAAACTAAGTCGTGATGGCCCTGTTTTGAAGTGAAATGGACACAGCAAAACTTTTTGAAGGGTAACTTTGTAGCTTGTGGGCCGAAATATAGGCACACTTGACTTTAAGACTGAAACAGTACCCGAGACCACGTTACGCGCATCATGAGTTTGATCAACTTCGGCTTGATTTCCCGGGACTTGGGGGATATCTTCCAGTCCCGGGGACTCTAAACTAACTCCTGATGGCCTTGGTTTGCATTGAAATGGACACAGCACAATGTTTTGAACGTACAGTTTCGAGATTCTGGGCCGAAATATAGCCCCACTTCACTTAAGACTGAAAGAGTAGCCGAGACCGCCTTGCTCGCATCGTGATTTTGACAAACTTCGGGTCGATATTCCGGAAATTGGGGGATATTTTCCAGTCCCAGGAACTCTAAACTAACTCCTGATGGCCTTGGTTTGCAGTGAAATGGACACAGCAATAGCCCCACTTCACTTTAAGACTGAAAGGGTAGCCGAGACCGGTTTGGGAGCATCGTGATTTTGACCAACTTCAGCTCGATTTACCGGAACTTGGGGAGTATTTTCCAGTCCCAGGGACGCTACACTAACTCGTGATGGCCTTGTTTTTCAGTCAACGAACACAGCAAAACTTTTTGAACGCTCACTTTCGGGCTTCTAGGCCGAAATATAGCCCCACTTCACTTTAAGACTGAAAAAGTAGCCGAGACCGCATTTCGCGCATCGTGATTTTGATCAACTTCGGTTCGATTGCCCGGAACTTGGGCAATATTTTTCAGTCCCCGGGACTCTAAACTAAGCCCTGATGGCCTTGGTTTGGAGTTAAATGGACACAGCAAAACTTTTTGAACGCTCAGGTTCGGGCTTCTGGCCCGAAATATAGCCCCACTTCACTTTAAGACTGAAAGAGTAGCCGAGACTACCTTACGCAAATCGTGATTTTGACCAACTTCGGCTCGATTTTCCGGAAGTTGGGAGATATTTTCCAGTCCCGGGGACTCTAAACTAGCTCCTGATGGCTTTGGTTTGCAGTGAAATAAACACAGGAAAGCTTTTTGAACGCGCACTTTCAAGCTCCTGGGCAGGAATAAAGCCTCACTTCACTTTAAGACTGAAACAGTAAGCGAGACCGCCTACCGCGCACCGTTATTTTGACCAACTTCGGCTATTTTTTCCTGAACTTGGGGGATATTTTCCAGTCCCGAAGACTCTTAAGTAACCCCTGATGGCCTTCGTTTGCATTGAAATGGATACAGCAAAACTGTTTGAAGCTCAGTTTTGAGCTTCTGGGCCGAAATATAGCCCCACTTCACTTTAAGACTGAAAGACTAGCCAAGACCGTCTTGCGCGCATCGTGATTTTGACCAACGTCTTCTCCATTTTCTGAAACTTCGGAAATATATTGCAGTTCCGGGGATTCTAAACTAATTCCTGATGGCCTTGGTTTGCAGTGAAATGGACACAGCAAATTTTTTGCAGCGCTCACTTTGGAGCTTCTGGGCCGAAATAGAGCTCCACTTCACTTTAAGACTGAAAGAGTAGCCGAGGCCGCCCTAGGCACATCGTGATTTTGACCAACTTCGGCTTGAGTTGCCAGAACTTAAAAGATATTTTCCAGTCCCGGGGACTCTAAACTAACTCATGATGGCCTTGGTTTTCAGTGAAATTCAGAGAGGAAAACTTTTTGAACGCTCACTTTCGAGCTTCTGGAGCGAAATATAGCCCTACTTCACTTTAAGACTGAAAGAGTAGCCGAGACCGCCTTACGCGAATCGTTATTTTGACCAACTTCGTCTCGATTTCGCGGAACTTGGGGGATATTTTCCAGTTCCGGGCACTGTAAACTACTTCCTGAGGGCCTTGCTTTGCAGTGAAATGGGCACAGCATAACTTTTTGAACGCTGACTTTCGAGCTTCTGGGCCGAAATATACAGGCACCTCACTTTAAGACTAAAAGAGTAGCCGAGACTGCTTTACGCGCATCGTGATTTTGAGAAACGTCGGCTCGATTTCCCGGAACTTGGGGGATATTTTGATGTCCCGGAGACTGTAAACTATGTCCTGATGTAGCTTGGTTCGCGGTAAAATGGACACAGCAAAACTTTTTGAACTTTCACTTTCGAGCTTCAGGGCCGAAATATAGCCCGAGTTCACTTTAAGAATGAAAGAATAGCCGAGACCGCCTTACGCGCATCGTGATTTTGACCAACTTTGGCTCGATTTCCCGGGAGATGGGGAATATTTTCCGGTAACGGGGACTCTAAAGTAACTCCTGATTGCCTTGGTTTGCATTGAAATGGAGAGAGCAAAACTTTTTCAACGCTTCCCTTCGGGCTTCTGAGCCAAAATATAGCCCCACTTCAGTTTAAGACTGAAAGAGTAGCTGAAACCGTCCTACCCGCATCATGCTTTTGACCACCTTCGGCTCGATTTCCCGAAACTTCGGGGATATATTCAAGTCCCAAGGACTCTAAACTAACCCCTGATGGCCTTGGTCTGCAGTGAAATGGACACAGCAAATTTTTTTGAACGGTTACTTTCGAAATTCTGGGCCGAAATATAGCCCCACTTCACTTTAAGACTGAAATAGTAGCCGAGACCGCATTAGACGCATCGTGATTTTGACCAACTTCGGCTTGAGTTGCCAGAGCTTAAGGGATATTTTCCAGTCCCGTGGACTCTAAACTAACTCATGATGGCGTTGGTTTTCCGTTAAATGGAGAGAGGAAAACTTTTTGAACGCTCACTTTCGAGCTTCTGGGCCGAAATATACAGGCACGTCACTTTAAGACTAAAAGAGTAGCCGAGACTGCTTTACGCGCATCGTGATTTTGACAAACTTCGGCTCGATTTCCCGGGACTTGGGGGATATTTTGATGTCCCGGACACTGTAAACAATCTGCTGCTATGGCTTGGTTTGCGGTGAAATGGACACAGCAAAACTTTTTGAACTTTCACTTTCTAGCTTCTCGGCCGAAATATAGCCCAAGTTCACTTTAAGAATGACAGAGTAGCCGAGACCGCCTTACGCGCATCGTGATTTTGACAAAATTCGGCTCGATTTCCCCGAACTTAGGCCATATTTTCCAGTCCCGAGGAGTCTAAACTAACTCCTGATGGCCTTGGTTTGCAGTGAAATCAACACAGTAACACTTTTTGAAGGCTTATTTTCGAGCTTCTGGGATGAAATATAGCCCCACTTCACTTTAAGACTGAAAGAGTAGGCGAGACCGCGTTACGCGCATCATGATTTTGAGGAACTTGCGCTCGATTTTCTTGAATTTTGGCGATATTTTCAAGTGCCGGGGACTCTAAACTAACTCCTGATGGGCTTGGTTTGCAGTGGAATGGACGCAGGAAAACTTTTTGAACGCTCAATTGCGAGCTTCTGGGCGAAATACAACCGTAATTCACTTTAAGACTGAAATAGTAGACGAGACCGCCTTACGAGCATCGTGATTTTGACCAAGTTCAGCTCGGTTTCCGGGAACTTGGGGGATATTTTCCAGTCCGGGGGACTTTAAACTAACTCCTGGATGCGTTGGTTTGCAGTTAAATGCACAAAGCGTAACTTTTTAAAGGGTCACTTTCGAGCTTCTGGGCCGAAATATAGCCCCACTTTACTTTAAGACTGAAAGAGTAGCCGCGACCGTCTTAGGCGCATCGTGATTTTTGACCAACGTCCGTTCGATTTCCCGAAACTTCGGGGATATATTCCAGACCTGGGGACTCTAAACTAACTGCTGACGGCCTTGGTTTGCAGTGAAATGGACACAGCACAATTTTTTGAACGCTCACTTTCGAGCTTCTCGGCCAAAATATAGCCCTACTTCACTTTAAGACTGAAAGAGTAGCCGAGACCGCCTTACGCGCATCGTAATTTTGACCAACTTCGGCTCGATTTCCCGGAGGTTGGCGAATATTTTCAATTCCCGGAGAAGCTAAACTAACTTCCGATGGCCTTAGTTTGCAGTTAAATGCACACAGCAAAACTTTTTGAACTCTCACTTTCGAGCTTATGGGTCGAAATATAGCCCCACTTAACTTTAAGACTGAAAGAGTAGCCGAGACCGCCTTACGCGCATCGTGATTTTGGGATACTTCGGCTCGATTTCCCGCAAATAGGGAAATATTTTCCAGTCGCGGGGACTCTAAAGTAACTCGTGATGGCCTTGGTTTCCAGTGAAATGGACACAGGAACACTTTTTGAACGCGCACTTTCGAGCTTGCTGGCCGAAATATAGCCCTACTTCTTTTTAAGACTGAAAGAGTAGGCGGGAGCGCCTTACGCGCATTGTGATTTTGAGGATCTTCGGCTCGATCTGGCGAAACTTGGGAGATATTTTCCAGTCCCAAAGTCTCTAAACTCACTCCTGATTGTCTAAGATGTGAGTGAAATAGAGACAAAGATTTTTGAAGCCTTACTTTCGAGCTTCTGGAGTTAAATCTAGGCCCACTTTACCTTAAGACTGAAAGAGTAGCCGAGACCCCCTTAAGCGCATCGTGATTTTGACTAACTTCGGGTGGATATTTCCAGTCCCTTGGACGCTAAACTAAGTCGTGATGGCCTTGTTTTGCAGTGAAATGGAGACAGCAAAACTTTTTAAACACTCATTTTTGAGCTTCTGGACCGAAGCATAGCCCTACTTCACTTTAAGACTGAAAGACTAGCCGAGACCGCCTTACGCGCATCGTGATTTTGGGCTACTTCGGCTCGATTTCCCGGAACTTGGGAGATAATTCCCAATCCCGGGTACTCTAAACTGATTCTTGATGGTCTTGGTTTTCAGTGAAATGGACACAGCCAAACTCTTTCAACGTTCACTTTCGAGCTTCTGGGCCGAAATATAGCCCCACTTCACTTTAAGACTGAAAGAGTAGCCGGGACCGCCTTACGCGCATGGTAATTTTGTCGAACTTCGGCTTGATTTCCTGGGACTTGGAGGATATTTTCCACTCCCGGAAGCTCTAAACTAACTCCTGAATGCCTTGGATTTTAGTGAAATGGACACAGCACAAGTTTTTGAACGCACACTTTCGAGCTTCTAGATCGAAATATAGTCCCACATCACTTAAGACGTAAAGAGTAGCCGGGACCGGCGTGCGCGCATCGTGATTTTGACCAACTTCGGGTCGATATTCCGGAACTTGGGGGATATTTTCCAGTCCCAGGGACTCTAAACTATCTCTTGATGCCCTTGGTTTGCAGTGAAATGGACACAGTCAAACTCTTTCAACGTTCACTTTCGAGCTTCTGGGCCGAAATATAGCCCCACTTCACTTTAAGACTGAAGGAGTAGCCGGGACCGCGTTACGCCCATCGTGATTTTGATCAACTTCTGCTCGCTTTCCTGGAACTGGGGGAATATTTTCCAGTTCCGGGGACTCTAAACTAACTCCTGATGGCCATGGTTTGCAGTGAAACTCACACAGCACAAGTTTTTGAACGCACACTTTCGAGCTTCTAGGCCGAAATATAGTCCCACATCACTTAACACTGAAAGAGTAGCCGAGACCGGCGTGCGCGCATCGTGATTTTGACCAACTTCGGGTCGATATTCCGGAACTTGGGGGATATTTTCCAGTCCCAGGGACTCTAAACTAACTCTTGATGGCCTTGGTTTGCAGTGAAATGGAGACAGCAAAACTTTTTGAACGCTCAACTTCAAGCTTCTGGGCCGAAATATAGCCCACTTTACTTTAATACTGAAAAAGTAGCGGAGACCGCCTTACGCGCATCGTGATTTTGACAAACTTCGGGTGGATTTCCCGGAACTTGGGGGATATTTTGCAGTCCCTTGGACGCTAAAGTAGGTGCCGATGGCCTTGTTTTGCAGTGAAAGGGACACAGCAAAGCTTTTTCAACGCTCACTTTCGAGCTTGTGGGACGAAATATAGCCATACTTCACTTTAAGACTGAAACAGTAGCCGAGACCACGTTTCGCGCATCGTGATTTTGATGAACTTCGGCTCGATTTCCCGGAGCTTGCGAAATATTTTCCAGTCCCGGGGACTCTAAACTAACTCGTGCTTGTCTTGGTTTGCAGTGAAACGGAAACAGAAAAATTTTTTGAACGAATACTTTCGAGCTTCTGGACCGAAATAGAACCCCACTTCACTTGAAGACTGAAAGAGTAGCGGAGACCGCTTTACGTGCATCGTGATTTTGAGCAACTTCGGCTCGATTTGCCGGAACTAAGGGGATATATTCCAGTTCTGAGGACTCTAAACTAATTCGTGATGGCCTTGGTTTGCAGTAAAATGGACCCAGCAAAACTTTTTGAACGCTGAATTTCGAGCTTCTGGGCCAAAATATAGCCCCCCATTACTTTAACACTGAAAGAGTAGCCGAGACCGCCTTACGCGCATCGTGATTTTGACAAACTTCGGTTTGATTTCCCGGAACTTGGGGGATATTTTCCAGTCCCGGGGACTCTCAACTAACTCCTGCTTGTCTTGGTTTGCAGTGAAATGGACACAGCGAAAGTTTTTGAAGGCTCACTCTCGAGCTTCTGGGCCGAAATAGAGCCCCATTTTACTTTAAGAGTGAAAGAGTAGGCGAGACCGTCTTGAGAGAATTGTGATTTTGACGAATTTCGCGTTTATTTCCCGAAACTTGGGGATATATTCCAGTCAAAGGGACTTTAAAGGAACTCCTGATGGCCTTGGTTTTCAGTGAAATGCGGACAGAGCACAACGTTGGAGCTTCTGGGCAGAAATAGAGCCCCACTTCACTTTAAGACTGAAAGAGTAGCCGAGGCCGCCTTAGGCGCATCGTGATTTTGACCAACTTCGGCTTGAGTTGCCAGAACTTAAAAGATATTTTCCAGTCCCGGGGACCCTAAACTAACTTTTGATAGCTTTGGCTTGCAGTGAAATGCACACAGCAAAACTTTTTGAACGCTCACTTTCGAGCTTCTGGACGGAAATATAGCCCGACTTTACTTTAAGACTGAAAGAGTAGCCGAAACCGCCTTACGTATATCGTAATTTTGACGAACTTCGAATGGATTTCCCGGAACTTGGGGGATATTTTGCAGTCGCTTGGACGCTAAACTAAGTCCTGATGGCCTTGTTTTGAAGTGAAATGGACACAGCAAAACTTTTTGAAGGGTCACTTTGTAGCTTGTGGGCCGAAATATAGGCACACTTGACTTTAAGACTGAAACAGTAGCCGAGACCACGTTACGCGCATCATGAGTTTGATCAACTTCGGCTCGATTTCCCGGGACTTGGGGGATATTCTCCAGTCCCGGGGACTCTAAACTATTTTCTGATGGCCTTGGTTTGCAGTGAAAGTGACAGAGCAAAACTTTTTAAACACTCACTTTCGAGTTTCTGGGCCGAAATATTGCCCCACTTCACTTTAAGACTGAAAGAGTAGCCGAGACCACCTTACGCACATCGTGATTTTGACCAACTTCGGCTCGATTTACCGGAACTTGGGGGATATTTTCCAGTCCCGAGGACTCTTAAGTAACCCCTGATGGCCTTGGTTTGCATTGAAATGGATACAGCAAAACTTTTCGAACGCTCACTTTTGAGCTTCTGGGCCGAAATATAGCCCCACTTTACTTTAAGACTGAAAGAGTAGCCGAGACCGTCTTACGCGCATCGTGATTTTGACCAACGTCTTCTCGATTTTCCGGAAGTTGGAAAATACATTCCACTCCCGGGGACTCTAAACTAACTCCTGATAGCCTTGGTTTGCAGTGAAATAGACACAGTAATTTTTTTTGAGCTTTCAGCTTGTGGGCCGAAATAGAGCCCCACTTCACTTTAGGACTAAAGGAGTAGCCGACACCGACTTAAGCGCACCGTGAGTTTGACCAACTTCGGCTCGATTTGCCGGAACTTGGGGGATATGTTCCAGTCCTGGGGACTCTAAACTAACTCCTGATTGTCTTGGTTTTCAATGAAGTGGACACAGCGAAACTTTTTGAACGCTCACTCTCGAGCTTCTGGACCGAAATATAGCCCCACTTTACTTTAAGACTGAAAGAGTAGCCGAGACCGTCTTGCGCGAATCGTGATTTTGACCAACTTCGGCTCGGTTTCCCGGAACTTGGGGGATATATTCCATTTCCGCGGGCTCTAAACTAACTCCTGATGGCCTTGGTTTTCAGTGAAATGGACAAAGGAAAGCTTTTTGAACACTCTCTTTGTAGCTTCTGGGCCGAAATAGAATGCCACTTCACTTACAGACTGAAATAGTAGTCGAGACCGCCTCACGCGCATCGTGAGTTAGACCAAGTTCAGCTCGATTTCACGCAACTTTTAGGATATTTTCCAGTCCGGGGGACTGTAAACTAACTCCGGATTGCCTTTGTTTGCACTGAAATGCGTAGAGGATAACTTTTTGAACGCCCACTTTGGAGCTTGTGGGCCGAACTATAGCCGCACTTCACTTTAAGACTGAAAGAGTAGCCAAGATCGCCTTACGCGCATGGTGATTTTGACCATTTTCGGATCGATTTCTCGGAACTTGGGGGGTATTTTCCAGTCCCGGGGACTCTAAACGAACTCCTGATCGCCTTGCTTTGCATTGAAATGGACAGAGCAAAACTTTTTGAACGCTCACTTTGGAGCTTGTGGGCGGAAATATAGCCACACTTTACTTTAAGACTGAAACAGTAGCCGAGACCGCATTTCGCGCATCGTGATTTTGATCAACTTCGGCTCGCTTTCCCGGAACTTTGGGAATATTTTCCAGTCCCGGGGACCCTAAACTAACTTTTGATAGCTTTGGTTTGCAGTGAAATGCACACAGCAAAACTTTTTGAACGCTCACTTTCGAGCTTCTGGACAGAAATATAGCCCGACTTTACTTTAAGACTGAAAGAGCAGCCGAAACCGCCTTACGTATATCGTAATTTTGACGAACTTCGAATGGATTTCCCGGAACTTGGGGTAGATTTTCCAGTCCCTTGGACGCTAAACTAAGTCCTGATGGCCTTGTTTTGAAGTGAAATGGACACACCAAAACTTTTTGAAGGGTCACTTTGTAGCTTGTGGGCCGAAATATAGGCACACTTGACTTTAAGACTGAAACAGTAGCCGAGACCACGTTACGCGCATCATGAATTTGATCAACTTCGGCTCCAATTCCCGGGACTTGGGGGATATTTTCCAGTAGCGGGGACTCTAAACTAACTCCTGATGGCCTTGGTTTGCATTGAAATGGACACAGCACAAGTTTTTGAACGCACACTTTCGAGCTTCTAGGCCGAAATATAGTCCCACATCACTTAACACTGAAAGAGTAGCCGAGACCGGCGTGCGCGCATCGTGATTTTGACCAACTTTGGGTCGATATTCCGGAACTTGGGGGATATTTTCCAGTCCCAGGGACTCTAAACTAACTCTTGATGGCCTTGGTTTGCAGTGAAATGGAGACAGCTAAATTTTTGGAACGCTCACCTTCAAGCTTCTGGGCCGAAATATAGCCCACTTTACTTTAATACTGAAAAAGTAGCGGAGACCGCCTTACGCGCATCGTGATTTTGACAAACTTCGGGTGGATTTCCCGGAACTTGGGGGATATTTTGCAGTCCCTTGGACGCTAAAGTAGGTGCCGATGGCCTTGTTTTGCAGTGAAAGGGACACAACAAAGCTTTTTGAACGCTCACTTTCGAGCTTGTGGGCCGAACTATAGCCATACTTCACTTTAAGACTGAAACAGTAGCCGAGACCACGTTTCGCGCATCGTGATTTTGATCAACTTCGGCTCGCTTTCCCGGAACTTGGGGAGTATTTTCCAGTCGCGGGGACACTAAACTAACTTTTGATAGCTTTGGTTTGGAGTCAAAGAACACAGCAAAACTTTTTGAAGGCTCACTTTCGGGCTTCTGGGCCGAAATATAGCCCCACTTCACTTTAAGACTGAAACAGTAGCCGATACCGCATTTCGCGCATCGTGATATTGATCAACTTCGGTTCGATTGCCCGGAACTTGGGCAATATTTTTCAGTCCCGGGGACTCTAAATTAACTCCTGATGGCCTTGGTTTGGAGTTAAATAGACACAGCAAAACTTTTTGAACGCTCACTTTCGGGCTTCTGGCCCGAAATATAGCCCCACTTCACTTTAAGACAGAAGGAGTAGCCGAGACCACTTTAGGGGCATCGTGATTTTGACCAACCTCGGCTCAATTTCCCGGACATTGGGGCATATTTTCTTGTCGCGGGGACGCTAAACTAACTCCTGATGGCCTTGGTTTGCAGTGAAATGAACACAGCAAAACTTTTTGAACGCTCACTTTCGGGCTTCTGGCCCGAAATATAGCCCCACTTCACTTTAAGACTGAAAGAGTAGCCGAGACTACCTTACGCAAATCGTGATTTTGACCAACTTCGGCTCGATTTCCCGGAAGTTGGGGGATGTTTTCCAGTCCCGGGGACTCTAAACTAGCCCCTTATTGCTTTGGTTTGTAGTGAAATAAACACAGGGAAACTTTTTGAACGCGCACTTTCAAGCTCCTGGGCAGGAATAAAGCCTCACTTCACTTTAAGACTGAAACAGTAAGCGAGACCGCCTACCGCGCACCGTGATTTTGACCACCTTGGGCTAAATTTCCCTAAACTTGGGGGATATTTTCCAGTCCCGAAGTCTCTTAAGTAACCCCTGATGGCCTTCGTTTGCATTGAAATGGATACAGCAAAACTGTTTGAAGCTCACGTTTGAGCTTCTGGGCCGCAATATAGCCCCACTTCACTTTAAGACTGAAAGACCAGCCAAGACCGTCTTGCGCGCATCGTGATTTTGACCAACGTGTTCTCCATTTTCCGGAACTTGGGAAATATATTGCAGTCCCGGGGACTCTGAACTAACTCCTGATGGCCTTGGTTTGCAGTGAAATGGACACAGCAAATTTTTTGGAGCGCTCACTTTGGAGCTTCTGGGCCGAAATAGAGCCCCACTTCACTTTAAGACTGAAAGAGTAGCCGAGGCCGCCTTAGGCGCATCGTGATTTTGACCAACTTCGGCTTGAGTTGCCAGAACTTAAAAGATATTTTCCAGTCCCGGGGACTCTAAACTTGCTCATGATGGCCTTGGTTTTCAGTGAAATTCAGAGAGGAAAACTTTTTGAACGCTCACTTTCGAGCTTCTGGACCGAAATATAGCCCTACTTCACTTTAAAACTGAAAGAGTAGCCGAGACCGCCTTACGCAAATCGTTATTTTGGCCAACTTCGTCTCGATTTCGCGGAACTTGGGGGATATTTTCCAGTTCCGGGCACTGTAAACTACTTCCTGAGGGCCTTGCTTTGCAGTGAAATGGGCACAGCATAACGTTTTGAACGCTCACTTTCGAGCTTCTGTGCCGAAATATAGCCCTACTTCACTTTAAGACTGAAAGAGTAGCCGAGACCGCCTTACGCGAATCGTTATTTTGACCAACTTCGTCTCGATTTCGCGGAACTTGGGGGATATTTTCCAGTTCCGGGCACTGTAAACTACTTCCTGAGGGCCTTGCTTTGCGGTGAAATGGGCACAGCATAACGTTTTGAACGCTCACTTTCGAGCTTCTGGGCCGAAATATACAGCCACGTCACTTTAAGACTAAAAGAGTAGCCGAGACTGCTTTACGCGAATCGTGATTTTGAGAAACTTCGGCTCGATTTCCCGGAACTTGGGGGATATTTTGATGTCCCGGAGACTGTAAACCATCTCCTGATGTGGCTTGGCTCGCGGTGAAATGGACACAGCAAAACTTTTTGAACTTTCACTTTCGAGCTTCTGGGCCGAAATATAGCCCGAGTTCACTTTAAAGAACGAAAGAATAGCCGAGACCGCCTTACGCGCATTGTGATTTTGACCAACTTTGGCTCGATTTCCCGGGAAATGGGGAATATTTTCCGGTACCGGGGACTCTAAAGTAACTCCTGATGGCCTTGGTTTGCATTGAAATGGAGAGAGCAAAACTTTTTCAACTCTTCCCTTCGGGCTTCTGAGCCGAAAGATAGCCCCACTTCAGTTTAAGACTGAAAGAGTAGCCGACACCATCTTACGGGCATCGTGATTTGACCAACTTCGGCTCGATTTCCCGACACTTCGGGTATATATTCAAGTCCCAAGGACTCTAAACTAACCCCTGATGGCCTTGGTCTGCAGTGAAATGGACACAGCAAATTTTTTTGAACGGTTACTTTCGAAATTCTGGGCCGAAATATAGCCCCACTTCACTTTAAGACTGAAATAGTAGCCGAGACCGCCTTAGACGCATGGTGATTTTGAGCAACTTCGGCTTGAGTTGCCAGAACTTAAGGGATATTTTCCAGTCCCGTGGACTCTAAACTAACTCATGATGGCCTTGGTTTTCAGTTAAATTGAGGGCGCTAAACTTTTTGAGCGCTCACTTTCGACCTTCTGGGCCGAAATATACCGCCACGTCACTTTAAGACTAAAAGAGTAGCCGAGACCGCCTTACGCGCGTCGTTATTTTGACAAAATTCGGCTCGATTTCCCCGAACTTAGGCGATATTTTCCAGTCCCGAGGAGTCTAAACTAACTCCTGATGGCCTTGGCCTGCAGTGAAATGAACACAGCAAAACTTTTTGAACTTTCACTTTCTAGCTTCTCGGCCGAAATATAGCCCCAGTTCACTTTAAGACTGAAAGAGTAGCCGAGACCGCCTTACGCGCATCGTGATATTGACCAAGTTCAGCTCGATTTCCCGTAACTTGGGGGATAATTTCCAGTCACGGGGACTCTAAACTAACTCCTGATGGCCTTGGTTTGCAGTGAAATGGACGCAGGGAAACTTTTATAACGCTCAGTTTCGAGCTTCTGGGCCGAAATACAACCGTACTTCACTTTAAGACTGAAATAGTAGCGGAGACTGCCTTACGAGCATCGTGATTTTGACCAAGTTCAGCTCGATTTCCCGTAACTTGGGGGATAATTTCCAGTCCGGGGGACTTTAAACTAACTCCTGATGGCCTTGGTTTGCAGTTAAATGCACAAAGCGTAACTTTTTAAAGGATCACTTTCGAGCTTCTGGGCCAAGATATAGCCCCACTTTACTTTAAGACTGAAAGGGTAGGCGAGACCTTCTTACGTGCATCGTGATTTTGCCCAACTTCGGCTTGATTTCCCGGAAGTTAGCAAATATTTTCAATTCCCGGGGAAGCTAAACTAACTTCGGATGGCCTTAGTTTGCAGTGAAATGGACACAGCAAAACTTTTTGAACGCTCACTTTCGAGCTTATGGGTCGAAATATAGCCCCACTTAACTTTAAGACTGAAAGAGTAGCCGAGATCGCCTTACGCGCATCGTGATTTTGGGATACTTCGGCTCGATTTCCCGCAAATAGGGGGATATTTTCCAGTCCCGGGGACCCTAAACTAACTGCTGATGGCCTTGGTTTCCAGTGAAATGGACACAGGAACACTTTTTGAACGCGCACTTTCGAGCTTCTCGGCCGAAATATAGCCCTACTTAACTTTAAGACTGAAAGAGTAGGCGGGAGCGCCTTACGCGCATTGTGATTTTGAGGATCTTCGGCTCGATCTGGCGAAACTTGGGAGATATTTTCCAGTCCCAAAGTCTTTAAACTCACTCCTGATTGTCAAAGATGTGAGTGAAATAGAGACAAACATTTTTGAAACCTTACTTTCGAGCTTTTGGAGTTAAATCTAAGCCCACTTTACCTTAAGACTGAAAGAGTAGCCGAGACCCCCTTAAGCGCATCGTGATTGTGACTAACTTCGGGTGGATGTCCCGTAACTTGGTGGGATATTTCCAGTCCCTTGGACGCTAAACTAATTCGTGATGGCCTTGTTTTGCAGTGAAATGGAGACAGCAAAACTTTTTAAACACTCAGTTTCGAGCTTCTGGGCCGAAATATTGCCCCACTTCACTTTAAGACTGAAAGAGTAACCGAGACCGCCGTACGCATATCGTGATTTTGACCAACTTCTCGGTTAAAATTCCCGCAACTTGGGGGATATTTTCCAGTCCCGGGGACTCTAAACTAACTCCTGATGGCCTTGGTTTCCAGTGAAATGGACACAGGAACACTTTTTGAACGCGCACTTTCGAGCTTGCTGGCCGAAATATAGCCCTACTTCTTTTTAAGACTGAAAGAGTAGGCGGGAGCGCCTTACGCGCATCGTGATTTTGACCAACTTCTCGGTTAAAATTCCCGCAACTTGGGGGATATTTTCCAGTCCCGAGGACTCTAAACTAACTCCTGATGGCCTTGGTTTCCAGTGAAATGGACACAGGAACACTTTTTGAACGCGCACTTTCGAGCTTGCTGGCCGAAATATAGCCCTACTTCTTTTTAAGACTGAAAGAGTAGGCGGGAGCGCCTTACGCGCATTGTGATTTTGAGCATCTTCGGCTCGATCTGGCGAAACTTGGGAGATATTTTCCAGTCCCAAAGTCTCTAAACTCACTCCTGATTGTCAAAGATGTGAGTGAAATAGAGACAAACATTTTTGAAACCTTACTTTCGAGCTTTTGGAGTTAAATCTAAGCCCACTTTACCTTAAGACTGAAAGAGTAGCCGAGACCCCCTTAAGCGCATCGTGATTGTGACTAACTTCGGGTGGATTTCCCGTAACTTGGGGGATATTTCCAGTCCCTTGGACGCTAAACTAAGTCGTGATGGCCTTGTTTTGCAGTGAAATGGAGACAGCAAAACTTTTCAAACACTCAGTTTCGAGCTTCTGGGCCGAAATATTGCCCCACTTCACTTTAAGACTAAAAGAGTAGCCGAGACCGCCGTACGCGCGTCGTGATTTTGACCAACTTCGGTTAAATTTCCCGGAACTTGGGGGATATTTTCCAGTCCCGGGGACTCTAAACTGACCCGCGACGTCCTTGGTCTGCAGTAAAATGGACACAACAAAACTTTTCGAACGCTCAGTTTTGAGCTTCTGGCCGAAATATAGCTGCACTTCACTTTAAGGGTGAAAGAGTAGCCGAGACCGCCTTACGCCCATCGTAATTTTCACCAACTTCGGCTCGATTTCCCGAAACTTGGGGGATATTTTCCAGTCCCGCGGAATGTAAAGTAACTCCTGATTGCCTTGCTTTGCAGTGAAATGGACACAGCACAACTTTTTGAACGCTCACTTTTGAGCTTCTGGGCCGAAGCATAGCCCTACTTCACTTTAGGACTGAAAGACTAGCCGAGACCGCCTTACGCGCATCGTGATTTTGGGCTACTTCGGCTCGATTTCCCGGAACTTGGGAGATAATTCCCAGTCCCGGGCACTCCAAAGTAATTCCTGATGGCCTTGGTTTTCAATAAAATGGACACAGCCAAACTCTTTGAACGTTCACCTTCGAGCTTCTGGGCCGAAATATAGCCCCACTTCACTTTAAGGCTGAAACAGTAGCCGGTACCGCCTTACGCGCATGGTAATTTTGTCGAACTTCGGCTTGATTTCCTGGGACTTGGGGGATATTTTCCAGTCCCGGAAGCTCTAAACTAACTCCTGAATGCCTTGGTTTTTAGTGAAATGGACACAGGTAAAAGGGGCGCACGCTAGGTGTCCAGGTTGTAGGCCGAAATATAGCCCCACTTTATTTTAAGAGTGAAAGTGTACACGAAACCGCCTTAAGCGCATCGAAATTTTTTAGCCACTATGGCTCGATCTGCCAAAACTTGGGGGATATTTTCCAGTCCCGGGGACTCTACCCTAACTCTTGATGGCCTTAGTTTTCAGTAAAATGGTCACAGGTAACAGGAGCGCACGCTCGGTGTCGAGCTTCTAGGCCGCAATGTAGCCCCAGTTCATTTTAAGACTGAAAGAGTAAACGAAACTGCCGTACGCTTATCGTAATTTTAAGAAAGTATGGCTGTTTGCCGAAACTTGGAGGATAGCTTCCAGTCTCGAGGATTCTAAACTATCTCCTGATGGACTTAGTTCTTAGTGAAATGGACACAGGTAAAAGGAGAGCACGCTGGGTGTCGAGCTTGTTGAACCGAAATATAGCCCCACTTCATTTTCGGAGTAAACGAGTAGCCGAGACCGCCTTACGCGCATTGTGATTTTGAGGATATTTGGCTCGATTTGCCGGAATTCGGGGAATATTTTCCAGTCCCGAGGACTCTATGCTAACTCCTGATGACCTTAGTTTTAAGTGATATGTACACAGGCAAAAGAAGCGCGCACTCGGTGTTGAGCTTGTCCGCCGAAATATAGCCCCACTTCACTTTAAGACTGAAAGAGTAGCCGAGACTGCCTTACGCGCATCGTGATTTTGAGCAACTTTGGCTCGATCTGCCATAGTTCGGGAAATATTTTCCAGTCCCAAGGACTCTAAACTAACTCCTGATGGCCTAAGATGTCAGTGAAATTGACACAGGTAAAATTAGCGCACGCCGGTCTCGAGCTTCTAGGTCGAAATAAAGCCACCCTTAATTTTAAGACTGAAAGAGAAGCCGAGACCGCCTTACGCGCATCGTGATTTTGGGCCACTTTTGCTCGATTTCCCGGAAGTTGGCGAATAATTTAAAGTCCCGGGGACGCTAAACTAACTCCCGATGATCTTGGTTTGCAGTTTAATGAACACAGCAAACTATTCTGAACGCTCACCTTCGAGCTTCAGGGCCGAAATATAGCCCTATTTAAATTTAAGACTGAAAGAATAGCCGAGAGCCCGTTACGCGCATCGTAATTTTCATCAACTTCGGCGCCATTTCCTGGAACTTGGAGAATATTTTCCAGTCCCGGGGACTCTAAACTAACTCCTGATGGCCTTGGTTTGCAGTGAAATGGACACAGCAAAACTTTTTGAACGCTCACTTTCGAGCTTGTGGGCCTAAATATAGCCGCACTTCACTTTAAGACTGAAACACTAGCCGAGACCGCGTTACGCGCATCGTGATTTTGATCAACTTCTGCTCGCTTTCCTGGAACTTGGGGAATATTTTCCAGTCCCGGGGACTCTAAACTAACTCCTGATGGCCATGGTTTGCAGTGAAATTCACACAGCACAAGTTTTTGAACCCACACTTTCGAGCTTCTAGGCCGAAATATAGTCCCACATCACTTACGACTTAAAGAGTAGCCGAGACCGGCGTGCGCGCATCGTGATTTTGACCAACTTCGGGTCGATATTCCGGAACTTGGGGGATACTTTCCAGTCCCAGGGACTCTAAACTAACTCTTGCTGGCCTTGGTTTGCAGTGAAATGGAGACAGCAAAACTTTTTGAACGCTCACCTTCAAGCTTCTGGGCCGAAATATAGCCCACTTTACTTTAATACTTAAAAGGACCCGAGACCGCCTTAGGCGCATCGTGATTTTGACAAACTTCGGGTGGATCTCCCGGAACTTGGGGAATATTTTCCAGTCCCGGGGACCCTAAGCTAACTTTTGATAGCTTTGGTTTGCAGTGAAATGCACACAGCAAAACTTTTTGAACGCTCACTTTCGAGCTTCTTGACAGAAATATAGCCCGACTTTACTTTAAGACTGAAAGAGTAGCCGAAACCGCCTTACGTATATCGTAATTTTGACATACTTCGAATGGATTTCCCGGAACTTGGGGGATATTTTCCAGTCCCTTGGACGCTAAACTAAGTCCTGATGGCATTGTTTTGAAGTGAAATGGACACAGCAAAACTTTTTCAACGCTCACTTTCTAGCTTGTGGGCCGAAATATAGGCACACTTGACTTAAAGACTGAAACGGTAGCCGAGACCACGTTACGCGCATCATGAATTTGATCAACTTCGGCTCCAATTCCCGGGAGTTGGGGGATATTTTCCAGTCCCAGGGACTCTAAACTAACTCCTGATGGCCTTGGTTTGCATTGAAATGGACACAGCACAATTTTTTGAAAGCACACTTTTGAGATTCTGGGCCAAAATATAGCCCCACTTCACTGAAGACTGAAAGAGTAGCCGAGACCGCCTTGCTCGCATCGTGAGTTTGAGAAACTTCGGGTCGATATTCCGGAACTTGGGGGATATATTCCAGTCCCAGGAACTCTAAACTAACTCCTGATGGTCTTGGTTTGCAGTGAAATGGACAGAGCAAAACTTTTTGAACGCTCACCTTCCAGCTTCCTGGCCGAAATAAAGCCCCACTTTACTTTAAGACTTAAAGAGTAACCGAGGCCACCTTACGCGGACTGTGATTTTGACAAACTTCGGGTAGATCTCCCGGAACTTGGGGAACATTTTCCAGTCCCTTGGACGTTAAATTAAGTCCTGATGGCCTTGCTTTGCAGTGAAATGGACACAGGAAAACTTTTTGAACGCTCACTTTCGAGCTTGTGGGCCGAAATATAGCTACACTTTACTTTAAGACTGAAACAGTAGCCGAGACCGCATTTCGCGCATCGTGCTTTTGATCAACTTCGGCTCGCTTTCCCGGAACTTGGGGAATATTTTCCAGTCGCGGGAACCCTAAACTAACTTTTGATAGCTTTGGTTTGCAGTGAAATGAATACAGCAAAACTTTTTGAACGCTCACTTTCGAGCTTCTGGACCGAAATATAGCCCTACTTTACTTTAAGACTGAAAGAGTAGCCGAGACCGCCTTACGCGAATCGTTATTTTGACAACCTTTGTCTCGATTTCGCGGAACTTGGGGGATATTTTCCAGTTCCGGGCACTGTAAACTACTCCCTGAGGGCCTTGCTTTGAAGTGAAATGGGCACAGCATAACTTTTTGAACGCTCACTTTCGAGCTTCTGGGCCGAAATATACAGCCACGTCACTTTAAGACTAAAACAGTAGCCGAGACTGCTTTACGCGCATCGTGATTTTGACAAACTTCGGCTCGATTTCCCGGAACTTGGGGGATATTTTGATGTCCCGGAGACTGTAAACTATCTCCTGATACGGCTTCGTTCGCAATGAAATGGACACAGCAAAACTTTTTGAACTTTCACTTTCGAGCTTCTGGGCCGAAATATAGCCCGAGTTCACTTTAAGAATGAAAGAATAGCCGCGACCGCCTTACGTGCATCGTGATTTTGACCAACTTTGGCTCGATTTTTCGGGAAATGGGGAATATTTTCCCGTACCGGGGACTCTAAAGTAACTCCTGATTGCCTTGGTTTGCATTGAGATGGAGAGAGCAAAACTTTTTCAACGCTTCCCTTCGGGCTTCTGAGCCGAAATATAGCCCCACTTCAGTTTAAGACTGAAAGAGTAGCCGACACGGTCTTACGCGCATCGTGATTTTGACCAACTTCGGCTCGATTTCCCGACACTTCGGGAATATATTCAAGTCCCAAGGACTCTAAACTAACCCCTGATGGCCTTGGTCTGCAGTTAAATGGACACAGTAAATTTTTTTGAACGGTTACTTTCGAAATTCTGGGCCGAAATATAGCCCCACTTCACTTCAAGACTGAAATAGTAGCCGAGAACGCCTTAGACGCATCGTGATTTTGACCAACTTCGGCTTGAGTTGCCAGAGCTTAAGGGATATTTTCCAGTCCCGTGGACTCTAAACTAACTCATGATGGCCTTGGTTTTCAGTTAAATTCAGAGAGCGAAACTCTTTGAACGCTCACTTTTGAGCTTCTCGGCCGAAATATACAGCCACGTCACTTTAAGACTAAAAGAGTAGCCGAGACTGCTTTACGCGCATCGTGATTTTGACAAACTTCGGCTCGATTTCCCGGGACTTGGGGGATATTTTGATGTCCCGGACACTGTAAACAATCTGCTGATGTGTGTTGGTTTGCGGTGAAATGGACAGCAAAACTTTTTGAACTTTCACTTTCTAGCTTCTCGGCCGAAATATAGCCCCAGTTGACTTTAAGAATGGAAGAGTAGCCGAGACCGCCTTACGCGCATCGTGATTTTGACAAAATTCGGCTCGATTTCCCCGAACTTGGGCGATATTTTCCAGTCTCGAGGAGCGTAAACTAAGTCCTGATGGCCTTGGTTTGCAGTGAAATGAACACAGTAACACTTTTTGGAGGCTTATTTTCGAGCTTCTGGGATGAAATATAGCCCCACTTCACTTTAAGACTGAACGAGTAGGCGAGACCGCCTTACGCGCATCGTGATTTTCAGCAACTTCCGCTCGATTTTCTAGAATTTTGGCGATATTTTGAAGTCCCGGGGACTCTAAACTAACTCCTGATTGGCTTGGTTTGCAGTGAAGTGGACGCAGGAAAACTTTTTGAACGCTCAGTTTCGAGCTTCTGGCCCGAAATACAGCCGTATTTCACTTTAAGACTGAAATAGTAGCCGAGACCGCCTTACGAGCATCGTAATTTTGACCAAGTTCAGGTCGATTTCCCGGAACTTGGGGCTAATTTCCAGTCCGGGGGACTTTATACTAACTCCTGATGGTCTTGGTTTGCAGTTAAATGCACAAAGCGTAACTTTTTAAAGGGTCACTTTCGAGCTTCTGGGCCGAAATATAGCCCCACTTTACTTTAAGACTGAAAGGGTAGCCGAGACCGGCTTACGCGCATCGTGATTTTCAGCAACTTCCGTTCGATTTCCTGGAACTTCGGGGATATATTCCAGTCCCGGGGACTCTAAACTAACTGCTGATTGCCTTGGTTTGCAGTGAAATGGACACAGCACATTTTTTTGAACGCTCACTTTCGAGCTTCTCAGCCGAAATATAGCCTACTTCACTTTAAGACTGAAAGAGTAGCCGAGACCGCCTTACGCGCATCGTAATTTTGACCAACTTCGGCTCGATTTCCCGGAAGTGGGCGAATATTTTCAATTCCCGGGGAAGCTAAACTAACTTCCGATGGCCTTAGTTTGCAGTTAAATGGACACAGCAAAACTTTTTGAATGCTCACTTTCGAGCTTATGGGTCGAAATATAGCCCCACTTAACTTTAAGACTGAAAGAGTAGGCGGGAGCGCCTTACGCGCATTGTGATTTTGAGGATCTTCGGCTCGATCTGGCGAAACTTGGGAGATATTTTCCAGTCCCAAAGTCTCTAAACTCACTCCTGATTGTCTAATATGTGAGTGAAATAGAGACAAAAATTTTTGAAGCCTTACTTTCGAGCTTCTGGAGTTAAATCTAAGCCCACTTTACCTTAAGACTGAAAGAGTAGCCGAGACCCCCTTAAGCGCATCGTGATTTTGACTAACTTCGGGTGGATTTCCCGTAACTTGGGGGATATTTCCAGTCCCTTGGACGCTAAACTAAGTCGTGATGGCCTTGTTTTGCAGTGAAATGGACAAAGCACAACTTTTTAAACACTCACTTTCGAGCTTCTGGGCCGAAATATAGTCCCACATCACTTAGGACGTAAAGAGTAGCCGAGACCGGAGTGCGCGCATCGTGATTTTGACCAACTTCGGGTCGATATTCCGAAACTTGGGGGATACTTTCCAGTCCCGGAAGCTCTAAACTAACTCCTGAATGCCTTGGTTTTTAGTGAAGTGGAGACAGGTAAAAGGGGCGCACGCTAGGTTTCCATGTTGTAGGCCGAAATATAGCCCCACTTTATTTTAAGACTGAAAGTGTACACGAAACCGCCTTAAGCGCATCGAAATTTTTAGCCACTACGGCTCGATCTGCCAAAACTTGGGGGATATTTTCCAGTCCCGGGGACTCTACCGTAACTCTTGATGGCCTTAATTTTCAGTAAAATGGTCACAGGTAACAGGAGGGCACGCTCGGTGTTGAGCTTGTCGGCCGAAATGTAGCGCCACTTCATTTTAAGACTGAAAGAGTAGCCGAGACCCCCTTACGCGCATCGTGATTTTGAGCAACTTTGGCTCGATCTGCCAGAGTTCGGGAAATATTTTCCAGTCCCAAGGACTCTAAACTAACTCTTGATGACCTAAGATGTCAGTGAAATGGACAGAGGTAAAATTAGCGCACGCCCGGTCTCGAGCTTCTAGGTCGAAATATAGCCACGCTTAATTTTAAGACTGAAAGAGTAGCCGAGACCGCCTTACGCACATCGTGATTTTGGGCCACTTTTACTCGATTTCCCGGAAGTTGGCGAATAATTTAAAGTCCCGGGGACGCTAAACTAACTCCCGATGACCTTGGTTTGCAGTTTAATGAACACAGCAAAACATTCTGAACGCCCACCTTCGAGCTTCAGGGCCGAAATATAGCCCTACTTAAATTTAAGACTGAAAGAATAGCCGAGAGCCCGTTCCGCGCATCGTAATTTTCATCAACTTCGGCGCCATTTCCTGGAACTTGGAGAATATTTTCCAGTCCCGGGGACTCTATACTAACAACTGATGGCCTTGGTTTGCAGTGAAATGGACACAGCAAAACTTTTTGAACGCTCACTTTCGAGCTTGTGGGCCTAAATGTAGCCACACTTCACTTTAAGACTGAAACACTAGCCGAGACCGCGTTACGCGCATCGTGATTTTGATCAACTTCTGCTCGCTTTCCTGGAACTTGGGGAATATTTTCCAGTCCCGGGGACTCTAAACTAACTCCTGATGGCCATGGTTTGCAGTGAAATTCACACAGCACAAGTTTTTGAACGCACACTTTCGAGCTTCTAGGCCGAAATATCGTCCCACATCACGTAAGACGTAAAGAGTAGCCGAGACCGGCGTGCGCGCATCTTGATTTTGACCAACTTCGGGTCGATATTCCGGAACTTGGGGGATACTTTCCAGTCCCAGGGACTCTAAACTAGCTCTTGATGGCCTTGGTTTGCAGTGAAATGGAGACAGCAAAACTTTTTGAACGCTCACCTTCAAGCTTCTGGGCCGAAATATAGCCCACTTTACTTAATTACTGAAAAAGTAGCCGAGACCGCCTTAGGCGCATCGTGCTTTTGACAAACTTCGGGTGGATTTCCCGGAACGTGGGGGATATTTTGCAGTCCCTTGGACGCTAAAGTAGGTGCCGACGGCCTTGTTTTGCAGTGACATGGACACAGCAAAGCTTTTTGAACGCTCACTTTCGAGGTTGTGGGCCAAAATATAGCCCCCCATTACTTTAACACTGAAAGAGTAGCCGAGAGCGCCTTAGCGCATCGTGCTTTTGATCAGCCTCGGCTCGATTTCCCGGAACTTGGGGGATATTTTGCAGTCCTGGGGACTCTCAACTAACTTTTGCTTGTCTTGGTTTGCAGTGAAAGGTGACAGCGAAGGTTTTTGAAGGCTCACTCTCGAGCTTCTGGGTCGAAATAGAGCCCCATTTTACTTTAAGACTGAAAGAGTAGGCGAGACCGTCTTGAGCGAATCGTGATTTTGACCAATTTCGCCTTTATTTCCCGAAACTTGGGGGATATATTCCAGTCAAAGGGACTCTAAAGTAACTCCTGATGGCCTTGCTTTTCAGTGAAATGGACAGAGCACAACTTTGGAGCTTCTGGGCAGAAATATAGCCCCACTTTACTTTAAGACTGAAAGAGTAGATGAGATTGCCTTACGCGCATCGTAATTTTGACGAACTTCGAATGGATTTCCCGGAACTTGGGGGATATTTTGCAGTCCCTTGGACGCTAAACTAAGTCCTGATGGCCTTGTTTTGAAGTAAAATGGACACAACAAAACTTTTTGAACGCTCACTTTCTAGCTTGTGGGCCGAAATATAGCAACACTTCACTTTAGGACTGACACAGTAGCCGAGACCACGTTACGCGCATCATGAGTTTGATCAACTTCGGCTCGATTTCCCGGGACTTGGGGGATATTCTTCAGTCCCGGGGACTCTAAACTAACTTCTGATGGCCTTGGTTTGCAGTGAAAGTGACAGAGCAAGACTTTTTAAACACTCACTTTCGAGCTTCTGGGCCGAAATATTGCCCCACTTCACTTTAAGACTGAAAGAGTAGCCGAGACCACCTTACGCACATCGTGATTTTGACCAACTTCGGCTCGATTTACCGGAACTTGGGGGATATTTTCCAGTCCCGAGGACTCTTAAGTAACCCCTGATGGCCTTGGTTTGCATTGAAATGGATACAGCAAAGCCTTTTGAACGCTCACTTTTGAGCTTCTGGGCCGAAATATAGCCCCACTTTACTTTAAGCCTGAAAGAGTAGCCGAGACCGTCTTACGCGCATCGTGATTTTGACCGTCTTCTCGATTTTCCGCCACTTGGGAAATACATACCACTCCCGGGGACTCTAAACTAACTCCTGATAGCCTTGGTTTGCAGTGAAATAGACACAGTAATTTTTTTTGAGCTTTGAGCTTGTGGGCCGAAATAGAGCCCCACTTCACTTTAAGACTGAAGGAGTAGCAGACACCGCCTTAAGCGCACCGTGATTTTGACCAACTTCGGCTCGATTTGCCGGAACTTGGGGCATACTTTCCAGTCCTGGGGACTCTAAACTAACTCCTGATTGTATTGGTTTTCAGTGAAATGGACACAGCGAAACTTTTTGAACGCTCACTCTCGAGCTTGTGGACCGAAATATAGCCCCACTTTACTTTAAGACTGAAAGAGTAGCCGAGGCCGCCTTAGGCGCATCGTGATTTTGACCAACTTCGGCTTGAGTTGCCAGAACTTAAAAGATATTTTCCAGTCCCTGGAACTCTAAACTAACTCCTGATGGCCTTGGTTTTCAGTGAAATGGACAAAGGAAAGCTTTTTGAACACTCTCTCTGTAGCTTCTGGGCCGAAATAGAATCCCACTTCACTTTCAGACTGAAATAGTAGCCGAGACCGCCTCACGCCCATCGTGAGTTAGACCAAGTTCAACTCGATTTCACGCAACTTTTGGGATATTTTCCAGTCCGGGGGACTCTAAACTAACTCTGGATGGCCTTGGTTTGCACTGAATTGCGCACAGCATAACTTTTTGAACGCCCACTTTGGAGCTTGTGGGCCGAAATATAGCCCCACTTCACCTTAAGACTGAAAGAGTAGCCGAGATCGCCTTACGCGCATGGTGATTTTGACCATTTTCGGATCGATTTCTCGGAACTTGGGGGATATTTGCCAGTCCCGGGGACTCTAAACTAACTCCTGATCGCCTTGCTTTGCATTGAAATGGACAGAGCAAAACATTTTGAACGCTCACTTTCGGGCTTCTGGCCCGAAATATAGCCCCACTTTACTTTAAGACTGAAAGAGTAGCCGAGACTACCTTACGCAAATCGTGAGTTTGACCAACTTCGGTTCGATTTCCCGGAAGTTGGGGGATATTTTCTAGTCCCGGGGACCCTAAACTAACTTTTGATAGCTTTGGTTTGCAGTGAAATGCACACAGCGAAACGTTTTAAACGCTCACTTTCGAGCTTCTGGACAGAAATATAGCCCGACTTTACTTTAAGACTGAAAGAGTAGCCGAAACCGTCTTACGTATATCGTAATTTTGACGAACTTCGAATGCATTTCCCGGAATTTTGGGTATATTTTCCAGTCCCTTGGACGCTAAACTAAGTCCTGATGGCCTTGGTTTGCAGTGAAATGGACACAGCAAAACTTTTTGAACGCTCACTTTCGGGCTTCTGGTCCGAAATATAGCCCCACTTCACTTTAAGACTGAAAGAGTAGGCGAGACTACCTTACTCAAATCGTGATATTGACGAACTTCGGCTCGATTTCCCGGAAGTTCGGGGATATTTTCCAGTCCCGGGGACTCTAAACTAGCTGCTGATGGCTTTGGTTTGCAGTGAAATAAACACAGGGAAACTTTTTGAACGCTGACTTTCAAGCTCCTGGGCAGGAATAAAGCCTCACTTCACTTTAAGACTGAAACAGTAAGCGAGACCGCCTAACGCGCACCGTGATTTTGACCAACTTCGGCTAAATTTCCCTGAACTTGGGGGATATTTTCCAGTCCCGAAGACTCTTAAGTAACCTCTGATGGCCTTCGTTTGCATTGAAATGGATACAGCAAAACTTTTTGAACGCTCACCATCAAGCTTCTGGGCCGAAATATAGCCCACTTTACTTTAATGCTTAAAAAGTAGCCGAGACCGCCTACGCGCATCGTGCTTTTGACAAACTTCGGGTGGATTTCCCGGAACTTCGGGGATATTTTCCAGTCCCTTGGACGCTAAACTAGGTGCCGATGGCCTTGATTTGCAGTGAAATGGGCACAGCATAACTTTTTGAACCCGCACTTTCGAGCTTATGGGTCGAAATATAGCCCCACTTAACTTTAAGACTGAAAGAGTAGCCGAGACCGCCTTACGCGCATCGTGATTTTGGGATACTTCGGCTCGATTTCCCGCAAATAGGGGGATATTTTCCAGTCCCGACGACTCTAAACTAACTGCTGATGACCTTGGTTTCCAGTGAAATAGACACAGGAACACTTTTTGAACGCGCACTTTCGAGCTTGCTGGCCGAAATATAGCCCTACTTCTTTTTAAGACTGAAAGAGTAGGCGGGAGCGCCTTACGCGCATTGTGATTTTGAGGATCTTCGGCTCGATCTGGCGAAACTTGGGAGATATTTTCCAGTCCCAAAGTCTCTAAACTCACTCCTGATTGTCTAAGATGTGAGTGAAATAGAGACAAAAATTTTTGAAGCCTTACTTTCGAGCTTCTGGAGTTAAATCTAGGCCCACTTTACCTTAAGACTGAAAGAGTAGCCGAGACCCCCTTAAGCGCATCGCGATTTTGACTAACTTCGGGTCGATTTCCCGTAACTTGGGGGATATTTCCAGCCCCTTGGACGCTAAACTAAGTCGTGATGGCCTTGTTTTGCAGTGAAATGGAGACAGCAAAACTTTTTAAACACTCAGTTTCGAGCTTCTGGGCCGAAATATTGCCCCACTTCACTTTAAGACTGAAAGAGTAGCCGAGACCGCCTTACGCGCATCGTGATTTTGAGCAACTTTGGCTCGATCTGCCAGAATTTGGGAAATATTTTCCAGTCCCAAGGACTCTAAACTAACTCCTGATGGCCTAAGATGTCAGTGAAATTGACACAGGTAAAATTAGCGCACGCCCGGTCTCGAGCTTCTAGGTCGAAATATAGGCACCCTTAATTTTAAGACTGAAAGAGAAGCCGAGACCGCCTTACGCGCATCGTGATTTTGGGCCACTTTTGCTCGATTTCCCGGAAGTTGGCGAATAATTTAAAGTCCCGGGGACGCTAAACTAACTCCCGATGACCTTGGTTTGCAGTTTAATGAACACAGCAAACTATTTTGAACGCCCACCTTCGAGCTTCAGGGCCGAAATATAGCCCTACTTAAATTTAAGACTGAAAGAATAGCCGAGAGCCCGTTACGCGCATCGTAATTTTCATCAACTTCGGCGCCATTTCCTGGAACTTGGAGAATATTTTCCAGTCGCGGGGACTCTAAACTAACTCCTGATGGCCTTGGTTTGCAGTGAAATGGACACAGCAAAACTTTTTGAACGCTCGCTTTCGAGCTTGTGGGCCTAAATGTAGCCACACTTCACTTTAAGACTGAAACAGTAGCCGAGACCGCGTTACGCGCATCGTGATTTTGATCAACTTCTGCTCGCTTTTCTGGAACTTGGGGAATATTTTCCAGTCCCGTGGACTCTAAACTAACTCCTGATGGCCATGGTTTGCAGTGAAATGGACACAGCAAAACTTTTTAAACACTCAGTTTCGAGCTTCTGGTCCGAAATATTGCCTCACTTCACTTCAAGACTGAAAGAGTAGCCGAGACCGCCGTACGCGCGTCGTGATTTTGACCAACTTCGGTAAAATTTCCCGGAACTTGGGGGATATTTTCCAGTCCCGGGGACTCTACCCTAACTCTTGATGGCCTTAGTTTTCAGTAAAATGGTCACAGGTAACAGGAGCGCACGCTCGGTGTCGAGCTTCTAGGTCGAAATGTAGCCCCAGTTCATTTTAAGACTGAAAGAGTAAACGAAACTGCCGTACGCTTATCGTAATTTTAAGAAAGTATGGCTCAATTTGCCGAAACTTGGAGGATAGCTTCCAGTCTCGAGGATTCTAAACTATCTCCTGATGGACTTAGTTCTTAGTGAAATGGACACAGGTAAAAGGAGAGCACGCTCGGTGTCGAGCTTGTAGAACCGAAATATAGCCCCACTTCATTTTCGGAGTAAACGAGTAGCCGAGACCGCCTTACGCGCATCGTGATTTTGAGCATCTTTGGCTCGATTTGCCGGAATTCGGGGAATATTTTCCAGTCCCGAGGACTCTATGCTAACTCCTGATGAACTTAGTTTTCAGTGATATGTACACAGGCAAATGGAGCGAACGCTCCGTGTCGAGTTTGTCGGCCGAAATATAGCCCCACTTCATTTTAAGACTGAAAGAGTAGCCGAGACCGCGTTACGCGCATCGTGATTTTGAGCAACTTTGGCTCGAGCTGCCAGAATTTGGGAAATATTTTCCAGTCCCAAGGACTCTTAACTAACTCCTGATGGCCTAGGATGTCAGTGAAATGGACACAGGTAAAATTAGCGCACGCCCGGTCTCGAGCTTCTAGGTCGAAATATAGCCCCCCTTAATTTTAAGACTGAAAGAGTAGCCGAGACCGCCTTACGCGCATCATAATTTTCACCAACTTCGGCGCCGTTTCCTGGAACTTGGAGAATACTTTCCAGTCGCGGGGACTCTATACTAACTCCTGATGGCCTTGGTTTGCAGTGAAATGGACACAGCAAAACTTTTTGAACGCTCACTTTCGAGCTTGTAACTCTAAATATAGCCACACTTCACTTTAAGACTGAAACAGTAGCCGAGACCGCGTTAGGCGCATCGTGATTTTGATCAACTTCTGCTCGCTTTCCTGGAACTTGGGGAATATTTTCTAGTCCCGGGGACTCTAAACTAACGCCTGATGGCCATGGTTTGCAGTGAAATTCACACAGCACAAGTTTTTGAACGCACACTTTCGAGCTTCTAGGCCGAAATATAGTCCCACATCACTTACGACTCAAAGAGTAGCCGAGACCGGCGTGCGCGCATCGTGATTTTGACCAACTTCGGGTCGATATTCCGGAACTTGGGGGATATTTTCCAGTCCCAGGGACTCTAAACTAACTCTTGCTGGCCTTGGTTTGCAGTGAAATGGAGACAGCAAAACTTTTGAACGCTCACCTTCAAGCTTCTGGGCCGAAATATAGCCCACTTTACTTTAATACTGAAAAAGGAGCCGAGACCGCCTTAGGCGCATCGTGATTTTGACAAACTTCGGGTGGATTTCCCGGAACTTGGGGGATATTTTCCAGTCTCGGGGACTCTGAACTAGGCGCCGATGGCCTTGTTTTGCAGTGAAATGGACACAGGAAAGCTTTTTGAGCTTCTAGGCCGAAATATAGTCCCACATTACTTTAACACTGAAAGAGTAGCCGAGACCGCCTTACGCGCATCGTGATTTTCACAAACTTCGGGTTGATTTCCCGGAACTTGGAGGATATTTTCCAGTCCCGGGGACGCTCAACTAACTCCTGCTTGTCTTGGTTTGGAGTGAAATGGACACAGCGAAAGTTTTTGAAGGCTCACTCTCGAGCTTCTGGGCCGAAATAGAGCCCCATTTTACTTTAAGAGTGAAAGAGTAGGCGAGACCGTCTTGAGCGAATCGTGGTTTTGACCAATTTCGCGTTTATTTCCCGAAACTTGGGGGATATTTTCCAGTCCCTTGGACGCTAAACTAGGTGTCGATGGCCTTGGTTTGCAGTGAAATGGACACAGGAAAGCTTTTTGAACGCTCACTTTCGAGGTTGTAGGCCGAAATATAGCCATACTTCACCTGAAGACTGAAACAGTGGCCCAGACCACGTTTCGCGCATCGTGATTTTGATCAACTTCGGCTCGATTTCCCGGAACTTGCGAAATATTTTCCAGTCCCGGGGACTCTAAACTAACTCGTGCTGGTCTTGGTTTGCAGTGAAACGGAAACAGAGAAAGTTTTTGAACGCATACTTTCGAGCTTCTGGACCGAAATAGAACCCCACTTCACTTGAAGACTGAAAGAGTAGCCGAGACCGCCTTACGTGCATCGTGATTTTGAGGAACTTTCGCTCGATTTGCCGAACTAAGGGGATATATTCCAGTTCTGAGGACTCTAAACTAATTCCTGATGGCCTTGGTTTGCAGTAAAATGGACACAGCAAATCTTTTTGAACGCTCAATTTCGAGCTTCTGGGCCAAAATATACCCCCATTACTTTAACACTGAAAGAGTAGCCGAGACCGCCTTACGCGCATCGTGATTTTGACAAACTTCGGGTTGATTTCCCGGAACTTGGAGGATATTTTCCAGTCCCAGGGACTCTCAACTAACTCCTGCTTGTCTTGGTTTGCAGTGAAATGGACACAGCGAAAGTTTTTGAAGGCTCACTCTCGAGCTTCTGGGCCGAAATAGAGCCCCATTTTACTTTAAGACTGAAAGAGTAGGCGAGACCGTCTTGAGCAAATCGTGATTTTGACCAATTTCGCCTTTATTTCCCGAAACTTGGGGGATATATTCCAGTCAAAGGGACTCTAAAGTAACTCCTGATGGCCTTGGTTTTCAGTGAAATGGACAGAGCACAACTTTGGAGCTTCTGGGCAGAAATATAGCCCCACTTTACTTTAAGACTGAAAGAGTAGATGAGACCGCCTTACGCGCATCGTAATTTTGACGAACTTCGAATGGATTTCCCGGAACTTGGGGGATATTTTGCAGTCCCTTGGACGCTAAACTAAGTCCTGATGGCCTTGTTTTGAAATAAAATGGACACAACAGAACTTTTTGAACGCTCACTTTCTAGCTTGTGGGCCGAAATATAGCCACACTTCACTTTAGGACTGACACAGTAGCCGAGACCACGTTACGCGCATCATGAGTTTGATCAACTTCGGCTCGATTTCCCGGGACTTGGGGGATATTCTTCAGTCCCGGGGACTCTAAACTAACTTCTGATGGCCTTGGTTTGCAGTGAAAGTGACAGAGCAAGACTTTTTAAACACTCACTTTCGAGCTTCGTGGCCGAAATATTGCCCCACTTCACTTTAAGACTGAAAGAGTAGCCGAGACCACCTTACGCACATCGTGATTTTGACCAACTTCGGCTCGATTTACCGGAACTTGGGGCATATTTTCCAGTCCCGAGGACTCTTAAGTAACCCCTGATGGCCTTGGTTTGCATTGAAATGGATACAGCAAAACTTTTTGAACGCTCACTTTTGAGCTTCTGGGCCGAAATATAGCCTCACTTCACTTTAAGACTGAAAGAGTAGCCGAGACCGTCTTACGCGCATCGTGATTTTGACCAACGTCTTCTGGATTTTCCGGAACTTGGGAAATACATTCCACTCCCGGGGACTCTAAACTAACTCCTGATAGCCTTGGTTTGCAGTGAAATAGACACAGCGAAACTTTTTCAACGCTCACTCTCGAGCTTGTGGGCCGAAATATAGGCACACTTGACTTTAAGACTGAAACAGTAGGCGAGACGAGGTTACGCGCATCATGAATTTTATCAGCTTCGGCTCCAATTCCCGGGACTTGGGGGATATTCTCCAGTCGCGGGGACTCTAAAATAGCTCCTGATGACCTTGCGTTGCATTGAAATGGACACAACACTATTTTTTGAACGCACACTTTCGAGATTCTGGGTCAAAAAATAGCCCCACTTCACTTAAGACTGAAAGAGTAGCCGAGACCGGCTTGCTCGCATCGTGAGTTTGACTAACTTCGGGTCGATATTCTGGAACTTGGGGGATATTTTCCAGTCCCAGGAACTCTAAACTAACTCCTGATGGCCTTGGTTTGCAGTGAAATGGAGAGAGGAAAACTTTTTGAACGCTCACCTTCGAGCTTCCTAGCCGAAATGAAGCCCCACTTTACTTGAAGACTTAAAGAGTAACCGAGACCACCTTACGCACATTGTGATTTTGACAAACTTCGGGTGGATCTCCCGGAACTTGGGGAACATTCTCCAGTCCCTTGGACGCTAAACTAAGTCCTGATGGTCTTGTTTTGTAGTGAAATGGACACAGCAAAACTTTTTGAACGCTCACTTTCCAGCTTGTGGGCCGAAATATAGCCACACTTTACTTTAAGACTGAAACAGTAGCCGAGACCACCTTACGCACATTGTGATTTTGACAAACTTCGGGTGGATCTCCCGGAACTTGGGCAATATTTTTCAGTCCCGGGGACTCTAAACTAAGACCTGATGGCCTTGGTTTGCAGTGAAATGGACACAGCAAAACTTTTTGAACGCTCACTTTCGGGCTTCTGGCCCGAAGTATAGCCCCACCTCACTTTAAGACAGAAAGAGTAGTCGACAGCACTTTAGGGGCATCGTGATTTTGACCAACCTCGGCTCAATTTCCCGGACCTTGGGGCATATTTTCTTTTCCCGGGGAGGCTAAACTAACTCCTGATGGCCTTGGTTTGCAGTGAAATGAACACAGGAAAACTTTTTGAACGCTCACTTTCGGGCTTCTGGCCCGAAGTATAGTCCCACTTCACTTTAAGACTGAAAGAGTAGCCGAGACTATTTTACGCAAATCGTGATTTTGACCAACTTCGGGTCGGTTTCCCGGAAGTTGGGGGATATTTTCCAGTCCGGGGGACTCTAAACTAGCTCCAGATGGCTTTGGTTTGCAGTGAAATAAACACAGGGAAACTTTCTGAACGCTCACTTTCAAGCTCCTAGGCAGGAATAAAGCCCCACTTCAGTTTGCCTGAAACAGTAAGCGAGACCGCCTAACGCGCACCGTGATTTTGACCAACTTCGGCTAAATTTCCCTGAACTTGGGGGATATTTTCCAGTCCCGAAGTCTCTTAAGTAACCCCTGATGGCCTTCGTTTGCATTGAAATGGATACAGCAAAACTTTTTGAAGTTCACTTTTGAGCTTCTGGGCCGAAATATAGCCCCACTTCACTTTAAGACTGAAAGACTAGCCAAGACCGTCTTGCGCGCATTGTGATTTTTACCAACGTCTTCTCGATTTTCCGGAACTTGGGAAATATATTGGAGTCCCGGGGACTCTAAACTAACTCCTGATGGCCTTGGTTTGCAGTGAAATGGAGACAGCAAATTTTTTGCAGCGCTCACTTTGGAGCTTCTGGGCCGAAATAGAGCCCCACTTCACTTTAAGACTGAAAGAGTAGCCGAGGCCGCCTTAGGCGCATCGTGATTTTGACCAACTTCGGCTTGAGTTGCCAGAATTTAAAAGATATTTTCAAGTCCCGGGGAGTCTAAACTAACTCATGATGGCCTTGGTTTTCAGTGAAATTCAGAGAGGAAAACTTTTTGAACGTTCACTTTCGAGCGTCTGGACCGAAATATAGCCCTACTTTACTTTAAGACTGAAAGAGTAGCCGAGACCGCCTTACGCGAATCGCTATTTTGACCAACTTCGTCTCGATTTCGCGGAACTTGGGGGATATTTTCCAGCTCCGGGTACTGTAAACTACTTCCTGAGGGCCTTGCTTTGAAGTGAAATGGGCACAGCATAACTTTTTGAACGCTCACTTTCGAGCTTCTGGGCCGAAATATACAGCCACGTCACTTTAAGACTAAAAGAGTAGCCGAGACTGCTTTACGCGCATCGTGATTTTGACAAACTTCGGCTCGATTTCGCGGAACTTGGGGGATATTTTGATGTCCCGGAGACTGTAAACTATATCCTGATGTGGCTTGGTTCGCGGTGAAATGGACACAGCAAAACTTTTTGAACTTTCACTTTCGAGCTTCTGGGCCGAAATATAGCCCGAGTTCACTTTAAAGAATGAAAGAATAGCCGAGACCGCCTTACGCACATCGTGATTTTGACCAACTTTGGCTCGATTTCCCGGGAAATGGGAAATATTTTCCCGTACCGGGGACTCTAAAGTAACTCCTGATTGCCTTGCTTTGCATTGAAATGGAGAGAGCAAAAACTTTTCCAACGCTCCGCTTCGGGCTTCTGAGCCGAAATATAGCCCCACCTCAGTTTAAGACTGAAAGAGTAGCCGACACCGTCTTACGCGCATCGTGATTTTGACCAACTTCGGCTCGATTTCCCGAAACCTCGGGGATATATTTAAGTCCCTAGGACTCTAAACTAACCCCTGATGGCCTTGGTCTGCAGTGAAATGGACACAGCAAATTTTTTTGAACGCTTACTTTCGAAATTCTGGGCCAAAATATAGCCCCACTCCATTTTAAGACTGAAATAGTAGCCGAGATCGCCTTAGACGCATCGTGATTTTGACCAAGTTCGGCTTGAGTTGCCAGAACTTAAGGGATATTTTCCAGTCCCGTGGACTCTAAACTAACTCATGATGGCCTTGGTTTTCAGTTAAATTCAGAGAGCAAAACTTTTTGAACGTTCACTTTCGACCTTCTGGGCCGAAATATACAGCCACGTCACTTTAAGACTAAAAGAGTAGCCGAGACTGCTTTACGCGCATCGTGATTTTGACAAACTTCGGCTCGATTTCCCGGGACTTGGGGGATATTTTGATGTCCCGGACACTGTAAACAATCTGCTGATGTGGCTTGGTTTGCGGTGAAATGGACACAGGAAAACTTTTTGAACTTTAACTTTCAAGCTTCTGGGCCGAAATATAGCCCCAGTTGACTTTAAGAATGAAAGAGCAGCCGAGACCGCCTTACGCGCATCGTGATTTTGACAAAATTTGGCTCGATTTCCCCGAACTTGGGCGATATTTTCCAGTCTCGAGGAGTCTAAACTAACTCCTGATGGCCTTGGTTTGCAGTGAAATGAACACAGCAAAACTTTTTAAACTTTCACTTTCTAGCTTCTCGGCCGAAATATAGCCCCAGTTCACTTTAAGAATGAAAGAGTAGCCGAGACCGCCTTACGCGCATCGTGATTTTGACAAAATTCGGCTCGATTTCCCCGAACTTGGGCGATATTTTCCAGTCCCCAGGAGTCTAAACTAACTCCTGATGGCCTTGGTGTGCAGTGAAATTAACAGAGTAACACTTTTTGAAGGCTTATTTTCGAGCTTCTGGGATGAAATATAGCCCCACTTCACTTTAAGACTGAACGAGTAGGCGAGACTGCCTTACGCGCATCGTGATTTTGAGTAACTTCCGCTCGATTTTCTAGAATTTTGGCGATATTTTGAAGTCCCGGGGACTCTAAACTAACTCCTGATGGCCTTGGTTTGCAGTGAAATGGACGCAGGAAAACTTTTTGAACGCTCAGTTTCGAGCTTCTGGCCCGAAATACAAGCGTATTTCACTTTAAGACTGAAAGAGTAGCCGAGACCGCCTTACGCGCATCGTAATTTTGACCAACTTCGGCTCGATTTCCTGGAAGTTGGCGAATATTTTCAATTCCCGGGGAAGCTAAACTAACTTCCGATGGCCTTAGTTTGCAGTTAAATGGACACAGCAAAACTTTTTGAAAGCTCACTTTCGAGCTTATGGGTCGAAATATAGCCCCACTTAACTTTAAGACTGAAAGAGTAGCCGAGAGCGCCTTACGCGCATCGTGATTTTGGGATACTTCGGCTCGATTTTTTGCAAATAGGGGGATATTTTCCAGTCCCGGGGACTCTAAACTAACTCCTGATAGCCTTGGTTTCCAGTGAAATAGACACAGGAACACTTTTTTTAACGCGCACTTTCGAGCTTACTGGCCGAAATATAGCCCTACTTCTTTTTAAGACTGAAAGAGTAGGCGGGAGCGCCTTACGCGCATTGTGATTTTGAGGATCTTCGGCTCGATCTGGCGAAACTTGGGAGATATTTTCCAGTCCTAAAGTCCCTAAACTCACTCCTGATTGTCTAACATGTGAGTGAAATAGAGACAAAAATTTTTGAAGCCTTACTTTCGAGCTTCTGGAGTTAAATCTAGGCCCACTTTACCTTAAGACTGAAAGAGTAGCCGAGACCCCCTTAAGCACATCGTGATTTTGACTAACTTCGGGTGGATTTCCCGTAACTTGGGGGATATATCCAGTCCCTTGGACGCTAAACTAAGTCGTGATGGCCTTGTTTTGCAGTGAAATGGAGAGAGCAGACCTTTTAAACACTCAGTTTCGAGCTTCTGGGCCGAAATATTGCCCCACTTCACTTTAAGACTGAAAGAGTAGCCGAGACCGCCGTACGCGCGTCGTGATTTTGACCAACTTCGGTTAAATTTCCCCGAACTTTGGGGATATTTTCCAGTCCCGGGGACTCTGAGCTGACCCACGACGTCCTTGGTCTGCAGTAAAATGGACACAGCAAAACTTTTTGAACGCTCACTTTCTAGCTTCTGGGCCGAAGCATAGCCTTTCTTCACTTTAAGACTGAAAGAGTAGCCGAGAGCGCGTTACGCCCATCGTAATTTTGACCAAATTCGGCTCGATTTTCCGGAACTTCGGGGATATTTTCCAGTCCCGCGGACTCTAAAGTAACTCCTGATGGCCTTGCTCTGGAGTGAAATGGACACAGGACAACTTTTTGAACGGTCACTTTCGAGCTTCTGGGCGGAAATATTGCCCCACTTCACTTTAAGAATCAAAGAGTAACTGGGACCGCCTTACGCCCATCGTGATTTTGACAAACTTTGGCTCGATTTCCCGGAAAATGGGGGATATTTTCCGGTACCGGGGACTCTAAACTAACTCCTGATTGCCTTGGTTTGCAGTGAAATGGACACAGCACAACTTTTTAAACGCTCACTTTTGAGCTTCTGGGCCGAAGCATAGCCCTACTTCACTTTAAGACTGAAAGACTAGCCGAGACCGGCTTACGCGCATCGTGATTTTGGGCTACTTCGGCTCGATTTCCCGGAACTTGGGAGATAATTCCCAGTCCCGGGCACTCTAAACTAATTCCTGATGGCCTTGGTTTTCAGTGAAATGGACACAGCCAAACTTTTTGAACGTTCACTTTCGAGCTTCTGGGCCGAAATATAGCCCCACTTCACTTTAAGGCTGAAAGAGTAGCCGGGACCGCCTTACGCGCATGGTAATTTTGTCGAACTTCGGCTTGATTTCCTGGGACTTGGGGAATATTTTCCAGTCCCGGAAGCTCTAAACTAACTCCTGAATGCCTTGGTTTTTAGTGAAATGGACACAGGTAAAAGGGGCGCACGCTAGGTTTCCAGGTTGTAGGCCGATATATAGCCCCACTTTATTTTAACACTGCAAGTGTACACGAAACCGCTTTAAGCGCATCGAAATTTTTGGCCATTATGGCTTGATCTGCCAAAACCTGGAGGATATTTTCCAGTCCCGGGGACTCTACCCTAACTCTTGATGGCCTTAGTTTTCAGTAAAATGGTCACAGGTAACAGGAGCGCACGCTCGGTGTCGAGCTTCTAGGCCGAAATGTAGCCCCAGTTCATTTCAAGACTGAAAGAGGAAACGAAACTGCCGTAGGCTTATCGTAATTTTAAGAAAGTATGGCCCAATTTGCCGAAACTTGGAGGATAGCTTCCAGTCTCGAGGATTCTAAACTATCTCCTGATGGCCTTAGTTCTTAGTGAAATGGACACAGGTAAAAGTAGAGCACGCTCGGTGTCGAGCTTGTAGAACCGAAATATAGCCCCACTTCATTTTCGGAGTAAACGAGTAGCCGAGACCGCCTTACGCGCATCGTGATTTTGAGCAACTTTGGCTCGATCTGCCAGAATTTGGGAAATATTTTCCAGTCCCAAGGACTCTAAACTAACTCCTGATGGCCTAAGATGTCAGTGAAATGGACACAGGTAAAATTAGCGCACGCCGGTCTCGAGCTTCTAGGTCGAAATATAGCCACCCCTAATTTTAACACTGAAAGAGTAGCCGAGACCGCCTTACGCGCATCGTGATTTTGGGCCACTTTTGCTCGATTTCCCGGAAGTTGGCGAATAATTTAAAGTCCCGGGGACGCTAAACTAACTCCCGATGACCTTGGTTTGCAGTTTAATGAACACAGCAAAACATTCTGAACGCTCACCTTCGAGCTTCAGGGCCGAAATATAGCCCTACTTAAATTTAAGACTGAAAGAATAGCCCAGAGCCCGTTACGCGCATCGTAATTTTCATCAACTTCAGCGCCATTTCCTGGAATTTGGAGAATATTTTCCAGTCTCGGGGACTCTAAACTAACTCCTGATGGCCATGGTTTGCAGTGAAATTTACACAGCACAAGTTTTTTAACGCACACTTTCGAGCTTCTAGGCCGAAATATAGTCCCACATCACTTACGACTTAAAGAGTAGCCGAGACCGGCGTGCGCGCATCGTGATTTTCACCAACTTCGGGTCGATATTCCGGAACTTGGGGGATACTTTCCAGTCCCAGGGACTCTAAACTAACTCTTGCTGGCCTTGGTTTGCAGTGAAATGGAGACAGCAAAACTTTTTGAACGCTCACCTTCAAGCTTCTGGGCCGAAATATAGCCCACTTTACTTTAATAGTGAAAAAGTAGCCGAGATCACCTTACGCGCATCGTGATTTTGACAAACTTCGGGTGGATTTCCCAGAACTTGGGGGATATTTTCCAGTCCCTTGGACGCTAAACTAGGTGCCCGATGGCCTTGTTTTGCAGTGAAATGGACACAGCAAAGCTTTTTAAACGCTCCCTTTCGAGCTTGTGGGCCGAAATATAGCCATACTTCACTTTAAGACTGAAACAGTAGCCGAGACCACGTTTCGCGCATCGTGATTTTGAGCAACTTCGGCTCGATTTCCCGGAACTTGCGAAATATTTTCCAGTCCCGGGGACTCTAAACTAACTCGTGCTGGTCTTGGTTTGCAGTGAAACGGAAACAGAGAAAGTTTTTGAACGCATACTTTCGAGCTTCTGGACCGAAATAAAACCCCACTTCACTTGAAGACTGAAAGAGTAGCCGAGACCGCCTTACGTGCATCGTGATTTTGAGCAAGTTCGGCTCGATTTGCCGGAACTAAGGGGATATATTCCAGTTCTGAGGACTCTAAACTAATTCCTGATGGCCTTGGTTTGCAGTAAAATGGACCCAGCAAAACTTTTTGAACGCTCAATTTCGAGCTTCTGGGTCAAAATATAGCCCCCATTACTTTAACACTGAAAGAGTAGCCGAGACCGCCTTACGCGCATCGTGATTTTGACAAACTTCGGGTTGATTTCCCGGAACTTGGGGGATATTTTCCAGTCCCGGGGACTCTCAACTAACTCCTGCTTGTCTTGGTTTGCAGTGAAATGGACACAGCGAAAGTTTTTGAAGGCTCACTCTCGAGCTTCTGGGCCGAAATAGAGCCCCATTTTACTTTAAGACTGAAAGAGTAGGCGAGACCGTCTTGAGCGAATCGTGATTTTGACCAATTTCGCCTTTATTTCCCGAAACTTGGGGGATATATTCCAGTCAAAGGGACTCTAAAGTAACTCCTGATGGCCTTGGTTTTCAGTGAAATGGACAGAGCACAACTTTGGAGCTTCTGGGCAGAAATATAGCCCCACTTTACTTTAAGACTGAAAGAGGAGATGAGACCGCCTTACGCGCATCGTAATTTTGACGAACTTCGAATGGATTTCCCGGAACTTGGGGGATATTTTGCAGTCCCTTGGACGCTAAACTAAGTCCTGATGGCCTTGTTTTGAAGTAAAATGGACACAACAGAACTTTTTGAACGCTCACTTTCTAGCTTGTGGGCCGAAATATAGCCACACTTCACTTTAGGACTGCCACAGTAGACGAGACCACGTTACGCGCATCATGAATTTGATCAACTTCGGCTCGATTTCGCGGGACTTGGGGGATATTCTTCAGTCCCGGGGACTCTAAACTAACTTCTGATGGCCTTGGTTTGCACTGAAAGTGACAGAGCAAAACTTTTTAAACACTCACTTTCGAGCTTCTGGGCCGAAATATTGCCCCACTTTACTTTAAGACTGAAAGAGTAGCCGAGACCACCTTACGCGCATCGTGATTTTGACCAACGTCTTCTCGATTTTCCGGAACTTGGGAAATACATTCCACTCCCGAGGACTCTAAACTAACTCCTGATAGCCTTGGTTTGCAGTGAAATAGACACAGTAATGTTTTCTAGCTGTGAGCTTGTGGGTTGAAATAGAGCCCCACTTCACTTTAAGACCGAAGGAGTAGCCGACACCGCCTTAAGCGCACCGTGATTTTGACCAACTTCGGCTCGATTTGCCGGAACTTGGGGGATATTTTCCAGTCCCGGGGACTCTAAACTAACTCCTGATTGTCTTGGTTTTCAGTGAAATGGACACAGCGAAACTTTTTGAAGGCTCACTCGCGAGCTTGTGGGCCGAAATATAGCCCCACTTTACTTTAAGACTGAAAGAGTAGCCGAGACCGTCTTGCGCAAATCGTGATTTTGAGCAACTTCGGGTCGGTTTCCCGGAACTTGGGGGATATATTCCATTTCCGCGTGCTCTAAACTAACTCCTGATGGCCTTGGTTTTCAGTGAAATGGACAAAGGAAAGCTTTTTGAACACTCTCTTTGTAGCTTCTGGGCCGAAATAGAATCCCCCTTCACTTTCAGACTGAAATAGTAGCCGAGACCGCCTCACGCGCATCGTCAGTTAGACCAAGTTCAGCTCGATTTCACGCAACTTTCGGATATTTTCCAGTCCGGGGGACTCTAAACTAACTGCGGATGGCCTTGGTTTGCATTGAAATGCATACAGCATAACTTTCTGAACGCCCACTTTGGAGCTTGTGGGCCGAAATATAGCCCCACTTCACGTTAAGACTGAAAGAGTAGCCGAGATCGCCTTACGCGCATCGTGATTTTGACCATTTTCGGATCGATTTCTCGGAACTTGGGGGATATTTTCCAGTCCCGGGGACTCTAAACTAACTCCTGATCGCCTTGCTTTGCATTGAAATGGACACAGCAAAACTTTTTGAACGCCCACTTTCGAGCTTGTGGGCCGAAATATAGGCACACTTGACTTTAAGACTGAAACAGTAGCCGAGACCACGTTACGCGCATCATGAATTTGATCAACTTCGGCTCCAATTCCCCGGACTTGGGGGATATTTTCCAGTCGCGGGGACTCTAAACTAACTCCTGATGCCCTTGGTTTGCATTAAAATGGACACAGCAAAATTTTTTTGAAAGCACACTTTCGAGATTCTGCGCCGAAATATAGCGCCACTTCACTTAGGACTGAAAGAGTACGCGGGACTGCCTTGCTCGCATCGTGAGTTTGACAAACTTCGGGTCGATATTCCGGAACTTGGGGGATATTTTCCAGTCCCATGAACTCTAAACTAACTCCTGATGGCCTTGGTTTGCAGTGAAATGGAGAGAGCAAAACTTTTTGAACGCTCACCTTCGAGCTTCCTGGCCGAAATAAAGCCCCACTTTACTTTAAGACTTAAAGAGTAACCGAGACCACCTTACGCGCATTGTGATTTTGACAAACTTCGGGTGGATCTCCCGGAACTTGGGGAAAATTTTCCAGTCCCTTGGACGCTAAACTAAGTCGTAATGGCCTTGTTTTGCAGTGAAATGGACACAGCAAAACTTTTTGAACGCTTACTTTCCAGCTTGTGGGCCGAAATATAGCCACACTTTACTTTAAGACTGAAACAGTAGCCGATACCGCATTTCGCGCATCGTGATTTTGATCAACCTCGGCTCGCTTTCCCGGAACTTGGGGAATATTTTCCAGTCGCGGGGACCCTAAACTAACTTTATATAGCTTTGGTTTGCAGTGAAATGCACACAGCAAAACGTTTTGAACGCTCACTTTCGAGCTTCTGGACAGAAATATAGCCCCACTTCACTTTAAGACAGAAAGAGTAGCCGAGACCACTTTAGGGGCATCGTGATTTTGACCAACCTCGGCTTAATTTCCCGGACCTTGGGGCATATTTTCTTGTCCCGGGGACGCTAAACTAACTCCTGATGGCCTTGGTTTGCAGTGAAATGAACACAGGAAAACTTTTTGCACGCTCACTTTCGGGCTTCTGGCCCGAAATATAGCCCCGCTTCACTTTAAGACTGAAAGAGTAGCCGAGACTACCTTACGCAAATCGTGATTTTGACCAAGTTCGGCTTGATTTCCCGGAAGTTGGGGGATATTTTCCAGTCCCGGGGACTCTAAACTAGCTCCTGATGGCTTTGGTTTGCAGTGAAATAAACACAGGGAAACTTTTTGAACGCTAACTTTCAAGCTGCTGGGCAGGAATAAAGCCTCACTTCACTTTAAGACTGAAACAGTAAGCGAGACCGCCTAACGCGCACCGTGATTTTGACCAACTTCCGTTAACTTTCGCTGAACTTGGGGGATAGTTTCCAGTCCCGAAAACTCTTAAGTAACCCCTGATGGCCTTCGTTTGCATTGAAAGGGATACAGCAAAACTTTTTGAACGCTCACTTTTGAGCTTCTGGGGCGAAATATAGCCCCACTTCACTTTAAGACTGAAAGACTACCCTAGACCGTCTGGCGCGCATCGTGATTTTGACCAACGTCTTCTCCATTTTCTGGAACTTGGGAAATATATTGCAGTCCCGGGGACTCTAAACTAACTCCTGATGGCCTTGGTTTGCAGTGAAATGGACACAGCAAATTTTTTGCAGCGCTCACTTTGGAGCTTCTGGGCCGAAATAGAGCCCCACTTCACTTTAAGACTGAAATAGTAGCCGAGGCCGCTTTAGGCGCATCCTGATTTTGACCAACTTCGGCTTGAGTTGCCAGAACTTAACAGATATTTTCCAGTCCCGGGGACTCTAAACTAAATCATGATGGCCTTGGTTTTCAGTGAAATTGAGAGAGGAAAACTTTTTGAACGCTCACTTTCGACCTTCTGGGCCGAAATATATAGCCACGTCACTTTAAGAGTAAAAGAGTAGCCGAGACTGCTTTACGCGCATCGTGATTTTGACAAACTTCGGCTCGATTTCCCGGGACTTGAGGGATATTTTGATGTCGCGGACACTGTAAACAATCTACTGATGTGGCTTGGTTTGCGGTGAAATGGACACATCAAAACTTTTTGAACTTTAACTTTCTAGCTTCTGGGCCGCAATATAGCCCCAGTTGACTTTAAGAATGAAAGAGTACCCGAGACCGCCTTACGCCCATCGTGATTTTGAAAAAATCCGGCTCGATTTCCCCGAGCTTGGGCGATATTTTCCAGTCCCGAGGAGTCTAAACTAACTCCTGATGGCCTTGGTTTGTAGTGAAATGAACACAGAAAAACTTTTTGAACTTTCACTTTCTAGCTTCTGGGCCGAAATATAGCCCCAGTACACTTTAAGAATGAAAGAGTAGCCGAGACCGCCTTACGCGCATCGTGATTTGGACAAAATTCGGCTCGATTTCCCCGATCTTGGGCGATATTTTCCAGTCCCGAGGAGTCTAAACTAACTCCTGATGGCCTTGGCTTGCAGTGAACTGAAAACAGTAACACTTACTGAAGGCTTATTTTCGAGCTTCCGGGATGAAATATAGCCCCACTTCACTTTAAAACTGAACGAGTAGGTGAGACCGCGTTACGCTCATCGTGATTTTGAGCAACTTCCGCTCGATTTTCTAGAATTTTGGCGATATTTTCAAGTCCCGTGGACTCCAAACTAACTCCTGATGGCCTTGGTTTGCAGTGAAATGGACGCAGGAAAACTTTTTGAACGCTCAGTTTCGAGGTTCTGGGCCGAAATACAAGCGTATTTCACTTTAAGACTGAAATAGTAGCCGAGACCGCCTTACGAGCATCGTGATTTTGACCAAGTTCAGCTCGATTTCCCGTAACTTGGGGGATATTTTCCAGTCCGGGGGACTATTACTCCTGATGGCCGTGGTTTGCAGTTAAATGCACAGAGCGTAACTTTTTAAAGGGTCACTTTCGATCTTCTGGGCCGAAATATAGCCCCACTTTACTTTAAGACTGAAATAGTAGCCGAGACCGTCTGACGCGCATCGTGATTTTGACCAACTTCCGTTCGATTTCCCGTAACTTCGGGGATATATTCCAGTCCAGGGGACTGTAAACTAACTGCTGATGGCCTTGGTTTGCAGTGAAATGGACACAGCACATTTTTTTGAACGCTCACTTTCGAGCTTCTCGGCCGAAATATGGGCGTACTTCACTTTAAGACTGAAAGAGTAGCCGAGACCGCCTTACGCGCATCGTAGTTTTGACCAACTTCGGCTCGATTTCCCGGAAGTTGGCAAATAATTTTCAATTCCCGGGGAAGCTAAACTAACTTCCGATGGCCTTAGTTTGCAGTTAAATGGACACAGCAAAACTTTCGAGCTCACTTTCGAGCTTATGGGTCGAAATATAGCCCCACTTAACTTTAAGACTGAAAGAGTAGCCGAGACCGCCTTACGCGCATCGTGATTTTGGGATACTTCGGCTCGATTTACCGCAAATAGGGAGATATTTTCCAGTCCCGGGGACTCTAAAGTAATTCCTGATGGCCTTGGTTTCCAGTGAAATGGACACAGGAACACTTTTTGAACACGCACTTTCGAGCTTGCTGGCCGAAATATAGCCCTACTTCTTTTTAAGACTGAAAGAGTAGGCGGGAGCGCCTTACGCGCATTGTGATTTTGAGGATCTTCGGCTCGATCTGGCGAAACTTGGGAGATATTTTCCAGTCCCAAAGTCTCTAAACTCACTCCTGATTGTCTAAGATGTGAGTGAAATAGAGACAAAAATTTTTGAAGCCTTACTTTCGAGCTTCTGGAGTTAAATCTAGGCCCACTTTAACTTAAGACTGAAAGAGTAGCCGAGACCCCCTTAAGCGCATCGTGATTTTTACTAACTTCGGGTGGATTTCCCGTAACTTGGGGGATATTTCCAGTCCCTTGGACGCTAAACTAAGTCGTGATGGCCTTGTTTTGCAGTGAAATGGAGACAGCAAAACTTTTTAAACACTCAGTTTCGAGCTTCTGGGCCGAAATATTGCCCCACTTCACTTTAAGACTGAAAGAGTAGCCGAGACCGCCGTACGCGCGTCGTGATTTTGACCATTTTCGGTTAAATTTCCGCGAACTTGGGGGATATTTTCCAGTGCCAGGGACTCTAAACTAACTCTTGATGGCCTTGGTTTGCAGTGAAACGGAGACAGGAAAACTTTTTGAACGCTCACCTTGAAGCTTCTGGGCCGAAATATAGCCCACTTTACTTTAATACTGAAAAAGTAGCCGAGATCACCTTACAGGCATCGTGATTTTGACAAACTTCGGGTGGATTTCCCGGAACTTGGGGGATATTTTCCAGTCCGTTGGACGGTAAATTAGGTGCCCGATGGCCTTGTTTTGCAGTGAAATGGACACAGCAAAGCTTTTTGAACGCTCACTTTCGAGGTTGTGGGCCTAAATATAGCCATACTTCACTTTAAGACTGAAACAGTAGCCGAGACCACGTTTCGCGCATCGTGATTTTGAGCAACTTCGGCTCGATTTCCCGGAACTTGCGAAATATTTTCCAGTCCCGGGGACTCTAAACTAACTCGTGCTGGTCTTGGTTTGCAGTGAAACGGAAACAGAAAAAGTTTTTGAACGCATACTTTCGAGCTTCTGGACCGAAATAGAAGCCCACTTCACTTGAAGACTGAAAGAGTAGCCGAGACCGCCTTACCTGCATCGTGATTTTGAGCAAGTTCGGCTCGATTTGCCGGAACTTAGGGGATATATTCCAGTTCTGAGGACTCTAAACTAATTCCTGATGGCCTTGGTTTGCAGTAAAATGGACACAGCAAAACTTTTTGAACACTCAATTTCGAGCTTCTGGGTCAAAATATAGCCCCCCATTACTTTAACACTGAAAGAGTAGGCGAGACCGCCTTACGCGCATCGTGATTTTGACAAACTTCGGGTTGATTTCCCGGAGCTTGGGGGATATTTTCCAGTCCCGGGGACTCTCAACTAACTCCTGCTTGTCTTGGTTTGCAGTGAAATGGACACAGCGAAAGTTTTTGAACGCTCACCCTCGAGCATCTGGGCCGAAATAGAGCCCCATTTTACTTTAAGACTGAAAGAGTAGGCGAGACCGTCTTGAGCGAATCGTGATTTTGACCAATTTCGCCTTTATTTCCCGAAACTTGGGGGATATATTCCAGTCAAAGGAACTCTAAAGTAACTCCTGATGGCCTTGGTTTCCAGTGAAATGGACAGAGCACAACTTTGGAGCTTCTGGGCAGAAATATAGCCCCACTTTACGTTAAGACTGAAAGAGTAGATGAGATTGCCTTACGCGCATCGTAATTTTGACGAACTTCGAATGGATTTCCCGGAACTTGGGGTATATTTTGCAGTCCCTTGGACGCTAAACTAAGTCCTGATGGCCTTGTTTTGAAGTAAAATGGACACAACAAAACTTTTTGAACGCTCACTTCCTAGCTTGTGGGTCGAAATATAGCCACACTTCACTTTAGGACTGACAGTAGCAGAGACCACGTTACGCGCATCATGAATTTGATCAACTTCGGCTCGATTTCCCGGGACTTTGGGGATATTCTCCAGTCCATGGGACTCTAAACTAACTTCTGATGGCCTTGGTTTGCAGTGAAAGTGACAGAGGAAAATTTTCTAAACACTCACTTTCGAGCTTCGTGGCCGAAATATTGCCCCACTTCACTTTAAGACTGAAAGAGTAGCCGAGACCACCTTACGCACATCGTGATTTTGACCAACTTCGGCTCGATTTACCGGAACTTGGGGGATATTTTCCAGTCCCGAAGACTCTTAAGTAACCCCTGATGGCCTTGGTTTGCATTGAAATGGATACAGCAAAACTTTTTGAACGCTCACTTTTGAGCTTCTGGGCCGAAATATAGCCCCACTTTACTTAAAGACTGAAAGAGTAGCCGAGACCGTCTTACGCGCATCGTGATTTTGACCAACGTCTTCTCGATTTTCCGGAACTTGGGAAATATATTGGAGTCCCGGGTACTCTAAACTAACTCCTGATAGCCTTGGTTTGCAGTGAAATAGACACAGTAATTCTTTTTGAGCTTTGAGCTTGTGCGCCGAAATAGAGCCCCACTTTACTTTAAGACTGAAGGAGTAGCCGACACCACCTTAAGCGCACCGTGATTTTGACCAACTTCGGCTCGATTTGACGGAACTTCGGGGATATTTTCCAGACCCGGGGACTCTAAACTAACTCCTGATTGTCTTGGTTTTCAGTGAAATGGACACAGCGAAACTTTTTGAACGCTGAATCTCGAGCTTGTGGGCCGAAATATAGCCCCACTTTACTTTAAGACTGAAAGAGTAGCCGAGACCGTCTTACGCGCATCGTGATTTTGACCAACGTCTTCTCGATTTTCGGGAACTTGGGAAATATATTGTAGTCCCGGGGACTCTAAACTAACTCCTGATAGCCTTGGTTTGCAGTGAAATAGACACAGTAATTCTTTTTGAGCTTTGAGCTTGTGCGCCGAAATAGAGCCCCACTTTACTTTAAGACTGAAGGAGTAGCCGATACCACCTTAAGCGCACCGTGATTTTGACCAACTTCGGCTCGATTTGCCGGAACTTCGGGGATATTTTCCAGACCCGGGGACTCTAAACTAACTCCTGATTGTCTTGGTTTTCAGTGAAATGGACACAGCGAAACTTTTTGAACGCTCACTCTCGTGCTTGTGGGCCGAAATATAGCCCCACTTTACTTTAAGACTGAAAGAGTAGTCGAGACCGTCTTGCGCGAATCGTGATTTTGACCAACTTGGGGTGGGTATCCTGGAACTTGGGGGATATATACCATTTCCGCGTGCTCTAAACTAACTCCTGATGGCCTTGGTTTTCAGTGAAATGGACAAAGGAAAGCTTTTTGAACACTCTCTTTGTAGCGTCTGGGCCGAAATAGAATCCCACTTCACTTTCAGACTGAAATAGTAGCCGAGACCGCCTCACGCGCATCGTGAGTTAGACCAAGTTCAGCTCGATTTCACGCAACTTTTGGGATATTTTCCAGTCCGGGGGACTCTAAACTAACTCCGGAAGGCCTTGGTTTGCACTGAAATGCGCAGAGCATAACTTTTTGAACGCCCACTTTGGAGCTTGTGAGCCGAAATATAGCCCCACTTCACTTTAAGACTGAAAGAGTAGCCGAGATCGCCTTACGCGCATGGTGATTTTGACCATTTTCGGATCGATTTCTCGGCACTTGGGGGATATTTTCCAGTCCCGGGGACTCTAAACTAACTCCTGATCGCCTTGCTTTGCATTGAAATGGACACAACGAAACTTTTTGAACGCTCACTTTCGAGCTTGTGGGCCGAAATATAGCCACACTTGACTTTAAGACTGAAACAGTAGCCGAGACCGCATTTCGCGCATCGTGATTTTGATCAACTTCGGCTCGCTTTCCCGGAACATGGGGAATATTTTCCAGTCCCGGGGACCCTAAACTAACTTTTGATAGCTTTGGTTTGCAGTGAAATGCACACAGGAAAAGTTTTTGAACGCTCACTTTCGAGCTTCTGGACAGAAATATAGCCCGACTTTACTTTAAGACTGAAAGAGTAGCCGAAACCGCCTTACGTATATCGTAACTTTTACGAACTTCGAATGGATTTCCCGGAACTTGGGGGATATTTTCCAGTCCCTTGGACGCTAAACTAAGTCCTGATGGCCTTGTTTTGAAGTGAAATGGACACAGCAAAACTTTTTGAACCCTCACTTTCTAGCTTGTGGGCCGAAATATAGTCACACTTGACTTCAAGACTGAAACAGTAGCCGAGACCACGTTACGCGCATCATGAATTTGATCAACTTCGGCTCCAATTCCCGGGACTTGGGGGATATTTTCCAGCCCCGGGGACTCGATACTAACTCCTGATGGCCTTGGTTTGCATTAAAATGGACACAGCACAATTTTTTGAACGCACACTTTCGAGATTCTGGTCCAAAATATAGCCCCACTTCACTTAAGACTGAAAGAGTAGCCGAGACCGCCTTGCTCGCATCGTGAGTTTGACAAACTTCGGGTCGATATTCCGGAACTTGGGGGATATTTTCCAGTCCCAGGAACTCTAAACTAACTCCTGATGGCCTTGGTTTTCAGTGAAATAGACAGAGCAAAACTTTTTGAACGCTCACTTTCCAGCTTGTGGGCCGAAATATAGCCTCACTTCACTTTAAGACTGAAAAAGTAGCCGAGACTACCTTACGCAAATCGTGATTTTGACCAACTTCGGCTCGATTTCCCGGAAGTTGGGGGATATTTTCCAGTCCCGGGGACTGTAAAGTAGCTCCTGATGCCTTTGGTTTGCAGTGAAATAAACACAGGGAAACTTTTTGAACGCTCACTTTCAAGCTCCGGGGCAGGAATAAAGCATCACTTCACTTTAAGACTGAAACAGTAAGCGAGACCGCCTAACGCGCACCGTGATTTTGACCAACTTCGGCTAAATTTCTCCGAACTTGGGCGATATTTTCCAGTCCCGAACACTTTTAAGTAACCCCTGCTGGCCTTCGTTTGCCGTAAAATGAACACAGCAAAACTTTTAGAACTTTCAGTTTCTAGCTTCTCGGCCGAAATATAGTCCCAGTTCACTTTAAGAATGAAAGAGTAGGCGAGACTGCCTTACGTGCATCGTGGTTTTAAGCAACTTCCGCTCGATTTTCTAGAATTTTGGCGATATTTTGAAGTCCCGCGGACTCTAAACTAACTCCTGATGGCCTTGGATTTCTGTGAAATGGAGAGAGGAAAACTTTTTGAACCCTCACTTTTGAGCCTCTGGGCCGAAATATAACCCCACTTCACTTTAAGACTGAAAGACTAGCCAAGACCGTCTTGCGCGCATCGTGATTTTGACCAACGTCTTCTCGATTTTCCGGAACTTGGGAAATATATTGCAGTCCCGGGGACTCTAAATTAACTCCTGATAGCCTTGGTTTGCAGTGAAATAGACACAGGAAATTTTTTCCGGCGCTCACTTTGGAGCTTCTGGGCCGAAATAGAGCCCCACTTCACTTTAAGACTGAAAGAGTAGCCGAGGCCGCCTTAGGCGCATCGTGATTTTGACCAACTTCGGCTTGAGTTGCCAGAACTTAAAAGATATTTTCCAGTCCCGGGGACTCTAAACTAACCCATGATGGCCTTGGTTTTCAGTGAAATTGAGAGAGGAAAACTTTTTGAACGCTCACTTTGGAGATTCTGGGCCGAAATAGAGCCCCACTTCACTTTAAGACTGAAAGAGTAGCCGAGGCCGCCTTAGGCGCATCGTGATTTTGACCAACTTCGGCTTGAGTTGCCAGAACTTAAAAGATATTTTCCAGTCCCGGGGACTCTAAACTAACCCATGATGGCCTTGGTTTTCAGTGAAATTGAGAGAGGAAAACTTTTTGAACGCTCACTTTCGAGCTTCTGGACCGAAATATAGCCCTACTTCTCTTTGAGACTGAAAGAGTAGCCGAGACCGCCTTACGCGAATCGTTATTTTGACCAACTTCGTCGCGATTTCGCGGAACTTGGGGGATATTTTCCAGTTCCGGGGACTGTAAACTACTTCCTGAGGGTCTTGCTTTGCAGTGAAATGTTCACAGCATAACTTTTTGAACGCTCACTTTCGAGCTTCTGGGCCGAAATATACAGCCACGTCACTTTAAGACTAAAAGAGTAGCCGAGACTGCTTTACGCGCATCGTGATTTTGACAAACATCGGCTCGATTTCCCGGAACTTGGGGGATATTTTGATGTCCCGGAGACTGTAAACTATCTCCTGATGTGGCTTGGTTCGCGGTGAAATGGACACAGCAAAACTTTTTGAACTTTCACTTTCGAGCTTCTGGGCCGAAATATAGCCCGAGTTCACCTTAAGAATGAAAGAATAGCCGAGACCGCCTTACGCGCATCGTGATTTTGAAACACTTTGGCTCGATTTCCCGGGAAATGGGGAATATTTTCCAGTACCGGGGACTCTAAAGTAACTCCTGATTGCCTTGGTTTGCATTGAAATGGAGAGAGCTACACTTTTTCAACGCTCCCCTTCGGGCTTCTGAGCCGAAATATAGCCCCGCTTGAGTTTAAGACTGAAAGAGTAGCCGACAACGTGTTACGCGCATCGTGATTTTGACCAACTTCGGCTCGATTTCCCGACACTTCGGGTATATATTCTAGTCCCAAGGACTCTAAACTAACCCCTGATGGCCTTGGTCTGCAGTGAAATGGACACAGTAAATTTTTTTGAACGCTTACTTTCGAATTTCTGGGCCGAAATATAGCCCCACTTCATTTTAAGACTGAAATAGTAGCCGAGACCGCCTTAGACGCATAGTGATTTTGACCAACTTCGGCTTGAGTTGCCAGAACTTAAGGGATATTTTCCAGTCCCGTGGACTCAAAACTAACTCATGATGGCTTTGGTTTTCAGTTAAATTAAGAGAGCAAATCTTTTTGAACGCTCACTTTCGACCTTCTGGGCCGAAATATACAGCCACGTCACTTTAAGACTAAAAGAGTAGCCGAGACTGCTTTACGCGCATCGTGATTTTGACAAACTTCGGCTCGATTTCCCGGGACCTGGGGGATATTTTGATGTCCCGGACACTGTAAACAATCTGCTGATATGGCTTGGTTTGCGGTGAAATGGACACAGCAAAACTTTTTTTGAACTTTCACTTTCTAGCTTCTGGGCCGAAATATAGCCCCAGTTCACTTTAAGAATGAAAGAGTAGCCGAGACCACCTTACGCGCATCGTGATTTTGAGAAAGTTCGGCTCGATTTCCCCGAACTTGGGCGATATTTTGCAGTCCCGAGGAGTCTAAACTAACTCCTGATGGCCTTGGTTTGCAGTGAAATGGACACAGCAAAACTTTTTGAACTTTCACTTTCTAGCTTCTCGGCCGAAATATAGCCCCAGTTCACTTTAAGAATCAAAGAGTAGCCGAGACCGCCTTACGCGCATCGTGATTTTGACAAAATTCGGCTCGATTTCCCCGAACTTGGGCGATATTTTCCAGTCCCGAGGAGTCTCAGCTAACTCCTGATGGCCTTGGCTTGCAGTGAAATGAACACAGTAACAGTTTTTGAAGGCTTATTTTCGAGCTCCTGGGATGAAATATAGCCCCACTTCACTTTAAGACTGAACGAGTAGGCGAGACCGCCTTACGCGCATCGTGATTTTGAGCAACTTCCGCTAGATTTTCCAGAATTTTGGTGATATTTTCAAGCCCCGGGGACTCTAAACTAACTCCTGATGGCCTTGGTTTGCAGGGAAATGGACGCAGGAAAACTTTTTGAACTCTCAGTTTCGAGCTTCTGGGCCGAAATACAACGGTATTTCACTTTAAGAGTGAACTAGTAGCCGAGACCGCCTTACGAGCATCGTGATTTTGACCAAGTTCAGCTCGATTTCCCGTAACTTGGGGGATATTTTCCAGTCCGGGGGACTTTAAACTAACTCCTGGATGCCTTGGATTGCAGTTAAATGCACAAAGCGTAACTTTTTAAAGTGTCACTTTCGAGCTTCTGGGCCGAAATATAGCCCCACTTTACTTTAAGACTGAAAGAGTAGCCGAGACCGGCTTACGTGCATCGTAATTTTGACCAACTTCGGCTCGATTTCCCGGAAGTTGGCGAATATTTTCAATTCCCGGGGAAGCTAAACTAACTTCCGATTGCCTTAGTTTGCAGTTAAATGGACACAGCAAAAGTTTTTGAACGCTCACTTTCGAGCTTATGGGTCGAAATATAGCCCCACTTAACTTTAAGACTGAAAGAGTAGCCGAGACCGCCTTACGCGCATCGTGATTTTGGGATACTTGGGCTCGATTTCCCGCAAATAGGGGGATATTTTCCAGTCGCGGGGACTCTAAACTAACTCCTGATGGCCTTGGTTTGCAGTGAAATGGACACAGGAACACTTTTTGAACGCGCAGTTTCGAGCTTGCTGGCCGAAATATAGCCCTACTTCTTTTTAAGATTGAAAGAGTAGGCGGGAGCGGCTTACGCGCAGTGTAATTTTGAGGATCTTCGGCTCGATCTGGCGAAACTTGGGAGATATTTTCCAGTCCCAAAGTCTCTAAACTCACTCCTGATTGTCTAAGATGTGAGTGAAATAGAGACAAAAATTTTTGAAGCCTTACTTTCGAGCTTCTGGAGTTAAATCTAAGCCCACTTTACCTTAAGACTTAAAGAGCAGCCGAGACCCCCTTAAGCACATCGTGATTTTGACTAACTTCGGGTGGATTTCCCGTAACTTGGGGGATATTTCCAGTCCCTTGGACGCTAAACTAAGTCGTGATGGCCTTGTTTTGCAGTGAAATGGAGACAGCAAAACTTTTTAAACACTCAGTTTCGAGCTTCTGGGCCGAAATATTGCCCCACTTCACTTTAAGACTGAAAGAGTAGCGGAGACCGCCTTACGCGCAGCGTGATTTTGGGCTACTTTGGCTCGATTTCCCGGAACTTGGGAGATAATTCCCAGTCCCGGGCACTCTTAACTAATTCCTGATGGCCTTGGTTTCCAGTGAAATGGACACAGCCAAACTCTTTGAACGGTCACTTTCGAGCTTCTGGGAAGAAATATAGCCCCCCATTACTTTAACACTGAAAGAGTAGCGAGACTGCCTTACGCCCATCGTGATTTTGACAAACTTCGGGTCGATTTCCCGGAACTTGGGGAATATTTTCTAGTCCCGGGGACTCTAAACTATCTCCTGATGGCCATGGTTTGCAGTGAAATTTACACAGCACAAGTTTTTGAACGCACACTTTCGAGCTTCTAGGCCGAAATATACTCCCACATCACTTAAGACGTAAAGAGTAGCCGAGACGGGCGTGCGCGCATCGTGATTTTGACCAACTTCGGGTCGATATTCCGGAAGTTGGGGGATATTTTCCAGTCCCATTGACTCTAAACTAACTCTTGCTGGCCTTGGTTTGCAGTGAAATGGAGACAGCAAAACTTTTTGAACGCTCACCTTCAAGCTTCTGGGCCGAAATATAGCCCACTTTACTTTAATACTGGAAAAGAAGCCGAGACCGCCTTACGCGCATCGTGATTTTGACAAACTTCGGGTGGATTTCCCGGAACTTGGGGGATATTTTGCAGTCCCTTGGACGCTAAACTAGGTGCCGATGGCCTTGTTTTGCAGTGAAATGGAGACAGCAAAACTTTTTAAACACTCAGTTTCGAGCTTCTGGGCCGAAATATTGCCCCACTTCACTTTAAGACTGAAAGAGTAGCGGAGACCGCCTTACGCGCAGCGTGATTTTGGGCTACTTTGGCTCGATTTCCCGGAACTTGGGAGATAATTCCCAGTCCCGGGCACTCTTAACTAATTCCTGATGGCCTTGGTTTCCAGTGAAATGGACACAGCCAAACTCTTTGAACGGTCACTTTCGAGCTTCTGGGAAGAAATATAGCCCCCCATTACTTTAACACTGAAAGAGTAGCGAGACTGCCTTACGCCCATCGTGATTTTGACAAACTTCGGGTCGATTTCCCGGAACTTGGGGAATATTTTCTAGTCCCGGGGACTCTAAACTATCTCCTGATGGCCATGGTTTGCAGTGAAATTTACACAGCACAAGTTTTTGAACGCACACTTTCGAGCTTCTAGGCCGAAATATACTCCCACATCACTTAAGACGTAAAGAGTAGCCGAGACGGGCGTGCGCGCATCGTGATTTTGACCAACTTCGGGTCGATATTCCGGAAGTTGGGGGATATTTTCCAGTCCCATTGACTCTAAACTAACTCTTGCTGGCCTTGGTTTGCAGTGAAATGGAGACAGCAAAACTTTTTGAACGCTCACCTTCAAGCTTCTGGGCCGAAATATAGCCCACTTTACTTTAATACTGGAAAAGAAGCCGAGACCGCCTTACGCGCATCGTGATTTTGACAAACTTCGGGTGGATTTCCCGGAACTTGGGGGATATTTTGCAGTCCCTTGGACGCTAAACTAGGTGCCGATGGCCTTGTTTTGCAGTGAAATGGACACAGCAAAGCTTTTTGAACGCTCACTTTCGAGCTTGTGGGCCGAAATATAGCCATACTTCACTTTAAGACTGAGACAGTAGCCGAGACCACGTTTCGCGCATCGTGATTTTGATCAACTTCGGCTCGATTTCCCGGAACTTGCGAAATATTTTCCAGTCCCGGGGACTCTAAACTAACTCGTGCTGGTCTTGGTTTGCAGTGAAATGGACACAGCGGAGGTTTTTGAACGCTTACTCTGGAGCTTCTGGGCCGAAATAGAGCCCCATTTTACTTTAAGACTGAAAAAGTAGGCGAGACCGTCTTGAGCGAATCGTGATTTTGACCAATTTCGCGTCCAATTCCCGAAACTTGGGGAATATATTCCAGTCAAAGAGACTCTAAAGTAACTTCTGATGGCCTTGGTTTTCAGTGAAATGGACAGAGCACAACTTTGGAGCTTCTGGGCAGAAATATAGGCCCACTTTACTTTAAGACTGAAAGAGTAGATGAGACCGCCTTACACGCATCGTAATTTTGCCGAACTTCGACTGGATTTCCCGGAACTTGGGGGATATTTTGCAGTCCCTTGGACGCTAAACTAAGTTTTCATGGCCTTGTTTTGAAGTAAAATGGACACAAGAAAAGTTTTGGAACGCTCACTTTCTAGCTTGTGGGCCGAAATATAGCCCCACTTCACTTTAAGACTGAAACAGTAGCCGATACCGCATTTCGCGCATCGTGATTTTGATCAACTTCGGTTCGATTCCTCGGAACTTGAGCAATATTTTTCAGTCCCGGGGACCCTAAACTTACCCCTGATGGCCTTGGTTTGCAGTGAAATGGACACAGCAAAACTTTTTGAAGGCTCACTTTCGGGCTTCTGGCCTGAAGTATAGCCCCACTTCACTTTAAGAATGAAAGAGTAGCCGAGACCACTTTAGGGGCATCGTGAGTTTGACCAACCTCGGCTCAATTTCCCGGACCTTGGGGCATATTTTCTTGTCCCGGGGACGCTAAACTAACTCCTGATGGCTTTGGTTTGCAGTGAAATAAACACAGGGAAACTTTTTGAACGCTCACTTTCAAGCTCCTGGGTAGGAATAAAGCCTCACTTCACTTTAAGACTGAAACAGTAAGCGAGACCGCCTAACGCGCACCGTGATTTTGACCAACTTCGGCTAAATTTCCCTGAACTTGGGGAAATTTTCCAATCCCGAAGACTCTTAAGTAACTCCTGATGGCCTTGGTTTGCATTGAAATGGATACAGCAAAACTTTTTGAAGCTCACTTTTGAGCTTCTGGGCCGAAATATAGCCCCACTTCACTTTAAGACTGAAAGACTAGTCAAGACCGTCTTGCGCGCATCGTGATTTTGACCAACGTCTTCTTGATTTTCCGGAACTTGGGAAATATATTGGAGTCCCGGGGACTCTAAACTAACTCCTGATAGCCTTGGTTTGCAGTGAAATGGACACAGCAAATCTTTTGCAGCGCTCACTTTGGAGCTTCTGGGCCGAAATAGAGCCCCACTTCACTTTAAGACTGAAAGAGTAGCCGAGGCCGCCTTAGGCGCATCGTGATTTTGACCAACTTCGGCTTGAGTTGCCAGAACTTAAAAGATATTTTCCAGTCCCGGGGACTCTAAACTAACTTCTGGTGGCCTTGGTTTGCAGTGAAATGAACACAGTAACACTTTTTGAAGGCTTATTTTCGAGCTTCTGGGCCGAACTACAACCGTATTTCACTTTAAGAGTGAAATAGTAGCCGAGACCGCCTTACGAGCATCGTGATTTTGACCAAGTTCAGCTCGATTTCCCGTTACTTGGGAGATATTTTCCAGTCCGGGGGACTTTAAACTAACTCCTGATGGCCTTGGTTTGCAGTTAAATGCACAAAACGTAACTTTTTAAAGGGTCACTTTCGAGCTTATGGGTGGGAATATAGCCCCACTTTACTTTAAGACTGAAAGAGTAGCCGAGACCGCCTTACGCGCATCGTGATTTAGACCAACTTCCGTTCGATTTCCCGTAGCTTCGGGGAAATATTCCAGTCCCGGGGACTCTAAACTAACTGCTGATGGCCTTGGTTTGCAGTGAAATGGACACAGCACATTTTTTTTAACGCGCACTTTCGAGCTTGCTGGCCGAAATATAGCCCTACTTCTTTTTAAGACTGAAAGAGTAGGCGGGAGCGCCTTACGCGCATTGTGATTTTGAGGATCTTCGGCTCGATCTGGCGAAACTTGGGAGATATTTTCCAGTCCCAAAGTCTCTAAACTCACTCCTGATTGTCTAAGATGTGAGTGAAATAGAGACAAAAATTTTTGAAGCCTTACTTTCGAGCTTCTGGAGTTAAATCTAAGCCCACTTTACCTTAAGACTGAAAGAGTAGCCAAGACCCCCCTTAAGCGCATCGTGATTTTGACTAACTTCGGGTGGATTTCCCGTAACTTGGGGGATATTTCCAGTCCCTTGGACGCTAAACTAAGTCGTGATGGCCTTGTTTTGCAGTGAAATGGAGACAGCAAAACTTTTTAAACACTCAGTTTCGAGCTTCTGGGCCGAAATATTGCCCCACTTCACTTTAAGACTCAAAGAGTAGTCGAGACCGCCGTACGCGCGTCGTGATTTTGACCAACTTAGGTTAAATTTCCCGGAACTTGGGGCATATTTTCCAGTCCCGGGAACTCTAAACTGACCCCCGACGTCCTTGGTCTGCAGTAAAATGGACACAGCAAAACTTTTTGAACGCTCACTATTGAGCTTGTGGGCCGAAATATAGCTCCATTTCACTTTAAGAGTGAAAGAGTAGCCGAGACCGCCTTACGCCCATCCTAATTTTGACACTCTTCGGCTCGATTTCCCGGAGCTGAGTGGATATTTTCCAGTCCCGCGGACTCTAAAGTAACTCCCGATGGCCTTGCTCTGGAGTGAAATGGACACAGCACAACTTTTTGATCGCTCACTTTCCAGCTTCTGGGCAGAAATATTGCCCCAGTTCACTTTAAGAATGAAAGAGTAACCGGGATCGCCTTATGCGCATCGCGATTTTGACCAACTTTGGCTCGATTTCCCGGTAAATGGAGGATATTTTCCGGTACCGGGGACTCTAAACTAACTCCTGATTGCCTAGGCCGAAATGTAGCCCCAGTTCATTTTAAGACTGAAAGAGTAAACGAAACTGCCGTACGCTTATCGTAATTTTAAGAAAGCATGGCTCAATTTGCCGAAACTTGGAGGATAGCTTCCAGTCTCGAAGATTCTAAACTATCTCCTGATGGACTTAGTTCTTAGTGAAATGGACACAGGTAAAAGGAGAGCACGCTCGGTGTCGAGCTTGTAGAACCGAAATATAGCCCCACTTCATTATCGGAGTAAACGAGTAGCCGAGACCGCCTTACGCGCATCATGATTTAGAGCATCTTTGTCTCGATTTGCCGGAATTCGGGGAATATTTTCCAGTCCCGAGGACTCTATGCTGACTCCTGATGAACTTAGTTTTCAGTGATATGTACACAGGCAAAAGCAGCCCACGCTCGGTGTTGAGCTTGTCGGCCGAAATATAGCCCCACTTCATTTTAAGACTGAAAGAGTAGCCGAGAGCGCATTACGCGCAGCGTTATTTTTAGCAACTTTGGCTCGATCTGCCAGAGTTTGGGAAATATTTTCCAGTCCCAAGGACTCTAAACTAACTCCTGATTGTCTTGGTTTTCAGTGAAATGGACACAGCGAAACTTTTTGAACGCTCACTCTCGAGCTTCTGGACCGAAATATAGCCCCACTTTACTTTGAGACTGAAAGAGTAGCGGAGACCGTCTTGCGCAAATCGTGATTTTGACCAACTACGGGTCGGTTTCTCGGAACTTGGGGGATATATTCCATTTCCGCGAGCTCTAAACTAACTCCTTATGGCCTTGGTTTTCAGTAAAATGGACAAAGGAAAGCTTTTTGAACACTCTCTTTGTAGCTTCTGGGCCGAAATAGAATCCCACTTCACTTTCAGACTGAAATAGTAGCCGAGACCGCCTGACGCGCATCGTGAGTTAGACCAAGTTCAGCTCGATTTCACGCAACTTTTGGGATATTTTCCAGTCCGGGAGACTCTAAACGAACTCCGGATGGCCTTGGTTTGCACTGAAATGCGCACAGCATAACTTTTTGAACGCCCACTTTCGAACTTGTGGGCCGAAATATAGCCCCACTTTACTTTAAGACTGAAAGAGTAGCCGAGATCGCCTTACGCGCATCGTGATTTTAACCATTTTCGGATCGATTTCTCGGCACTTGGGGGATATTTTCCAGTCCCGGGGACTCTAAACTAACTCCTGATCGCCTTGGTTTGCATTGAAATGGACAGAGCAAAAGTTTTTGAACGCTCACTTTCCAGCTTGTGGGCCGAAATATAGCCTCACTTTACTTTAAGACTGAAACAGTAGACGAGACCGCATTTGGCGCATCGTGATTTTGATCAACTTCGGCTCGCTTTCTCGGAACTTGGGGAATATTTCCCAGTCCCGGAGACCCTAAACTAACTTTTGATAGCTTTGGTTGGCAGTGAAATGCACACAGCAAAACTTTTTGAACGCTCACTTTCGAGCTTCTGGACAGAAATATAGCCTCACTTCACTTTAAGACTGAAAGAGTAGCCTAGACCGCCTTACGGGAATCGTTATTTTGAGCAACTTCGGCTCGATTTCCCGGAAGTTGGGGGATATTTTCCAGTCCCGGCGATTCGAAACTAGCTCCTGATGGCTTTGGTTTGCAGTGAAATAAACACAGGGAAACTTTTTGAACGCTCACTTTCAAGCTCCTGGGCAGGAATAAAGCCTCACTTCACTTTAAGACTGAAACAGTAAGCGAGACCGCCTAACGCGCACCGTGATTTTGACCAACTTCGGCTAAATTTCCCTGAACTTGGGGGATATTTTCCAGACCCGAAGACTCTTAAGTAACCCCTGATGGCCTTCGTTTGCATTGAAATGAATACAGCAAAACTTTTTGAAGCTCACTTTTGAGCTTCTGGACCGAAATATAGCCCCACTTCACTATAAGACTGAAAGAGTAGCCGAGACCGCCTTACGTGAATCGTTATTTTGACCAACTTCGTCTCGATTTCGCGGAACTTGGGGGATATTTTCCAGTTCCGGGCACTGTAAACTACTTCCTGAGGGCCTTGCTTTGCAGTGAAATGGGCACAGCATAACTTTTTGAACGCTCACTATCGAGCTTCTGGGCCGAAATATAGCCCGAGTTAACTTTAAAGATTGAAAGAATAGCCGAGGCCGCCTTACGCGCATCGTGATTTTGACCAACTTTGGCTCGATTTCCCGGGAAATGGGGAATATTTTCCGGTACCGGGAACTCTAAAGTAACTCCTGATTGCCTTGGTTTGCATTGAAATGGAGAGAGCAACACTTTTTCAACGCTCCCCTTCGGTCCTCTGAGCCGAAATATAGCCCCACTTCAGTTTAAGACTAAAAGAGTAGCCGACACCGTCTTACGCGCATCGTAATTTTGACCAACTTCGGCTCGATTTCCGGAAAATTTGGGGATATATTCAAGTCCCAAGGAGTCTAAACTAACCCCTGATTGCCTTGGTCTGCAGTGAAATGGACACAGCAAATTTTTTTGAACGCTTACTTTCGAAATTCCGGGCCGAAATATAGCCCCAGTTCACTTTAAGAATGAACGAGTAGGCGAGACCGCCTTACGCGCATCGTAATTTTGGCAAACTTCCGCTCGATTTCCCCGAACTTAGGCGATATTTTCCAGTCCGGGGGACTTTAAACTAACTCCTGGATGCCTTGGTTTGCAGTTAAATGCACAAAGCGTAACTTTTTAAAGGGTCACTTTCGAGCTTCTGGGGCAAAATATACCCCCAGTTCACTTTAAGAATGAAAGAGTAGCCGAGACCGCCTTACGCGCATCGTGATTTTGACAAAATTCGGCTCGATTTCCCCAAAATGGGCGATATTTTTCAGTCCCGAGGAGTCTAAAGTAACTCGTGATGGCCTTGGTTGTCAGTGAAATGAACACAGTAACACTTTTTGAAGGCTCATTTTCGAGCTTTTGGGATGAAATATAGCCCTATTACACTTTAAGACTGAAAGAGTAGGGGAGAGCGCCTTACGGGCATCGTTATTTTGAGCTACTTCCGCTCGATTTTCTAGAATTTTGGCGATATTTTTAAGTCCCGGGGACTCTAAACTAACTCCTGATTGCCTTGGTTTACAGTGAAAGGGACACAGGAACACTTTTTGAACGCGCACTTTCGAGCTTGCTGGCCGAAATATAGCCCTACTTCTTTCTAAGACTGAAAGAGTAGGCGGCAGTGCCTTAGCGCATTGTGATTTTGAGGATCTTCGGCTCGATCTGGCGAAACTTGGGAGATATTTTCCAGTCCCAAAGTCTCTAAACTCACTCCTGATTGTCTAAGATGTGAGTGAAATAGAGACAAAAATTTTTGAAGCCTTACTTTCGAGCTTCTGGAGTTAAATCTAAGCCCACTTTACCTTAAGACTGAAAGAGTAGCCGAGACCCCCTTAAGCGGATCGTGATTTTGACTAACTTCGGGTGGATTTCCCGTAACTTGGGGGATATTTCCAGTCCCTTGGACTCTAAACTTAGTCGTGATGGCCTTGTTTTGAAGTGAAATGGGGACAGCAAAACTTTTTAAACACTCAGTTTCGAGCTTCTGGGCCGAAATATTGCCCCACTTCACTTTAAGACTGAAAGAGTAGCCGAGACCGCCTTACGCGCGTCGTGATTTTGACCAACTTCGGTTAAATTTCCCGGAACTGGGGGGATATTTTCCAGTCCCGCGGACTCTAAACTGACCCCCGACGTCCTTGCTCTGGAGTGAAATGGACACAGCACAACATTTTGAACGCTCACTTTCGAGCTTCTGGGCGGAAATATTGCCCCAGTTCACTTTAAGAATGAAAGAGTAAGCGGGACCGCCTTTCGCGCATCGTGATTTTGACCAACTTTGGCTCGATTTCCCGGGAAATGGGGGATATTTTCCGGTACCGGGGACTCTAAACTAACTCCTGGTTGCCTTGGTTTGCAGTGAAATGGACACAGCACAACTTTTTGAACGCTCACTTTTGAGCTTCTGGGCCGAAGCATAGCCCTACTTCACTTTTAGACTGAAAGACTAGCCGAGTCCGCCTTACGCGCATCGTGATTTTGGGCTACTTCGGCTCGATTTCCCGGAACTTGGGAGATAATTCCCAGTCCCGGGCACTCTAAACTAATTCCTGATGGCCTTGGTTTTCAGTGAAATGGACACAGCCAAACTCTTTGAACGTTCACTTTCGAGCTTCTGGGCCGAAATATAGCCCCACTTCACTTTAAGACTGAAAGAGTTGCCTGGATCGCCTTACGCGCATGGTAATTTTGTCGAACTTCGGCTTGATTTCCTGGGACTTGGGGGATATTTTCCAGTCCCGGAAGCTCTAAACTAACTCCTGAATGCCTTGGTTTTTAGTGAAATGGACACAGGTAAAAGGGGCGCACGCTAGGTTTCCAGGTTGTAGGCCGAAATATAGCCCCACTTTATTTTAAGACTGAAAGTGTACACGAAATCGCCTTAACCGCATCGAAATTTTTAGCCACTATGGCTCGATCTGCCAAAACTTGGGGGATATTTTCCAGTCCCAGGGACTCTACCCTAACTCTTGATGGCCTTACTTTTCAGTAAAATGGTCACAGGTAGCAGGAGCGCACGCTCGGTGCCGAGCTTCTAGGCCGAAATGTAGCCCCAGTTCATTTTAAGACTGAAAGAGTAAACGAAACTGCCGTAGTCTTATCGTAATTTTAAGAAAGTATGGCTCAATTTGCCGAAACTTGGAGGATAGCTTCCAGTCTCGAGGATTCTAAACTATCTCCTGATGGACTTAGTTCTTAGTGAAATGGACACAGGTAAAAGGAGAGCACGCTCGGTGTCGAGCTTGTAGAACCGAAATATAGCCCCACTTCATTATCGGAGTAAACGAGTAGCCGAGACCGCCTTACGCGCATCGTGATTTTTAGCAACTTTGGCTCGATCTGCCAGAATTTGGGAAATATTTTCCAGTCCCAAGGACTCTAAACTAACTCCTGATGGCTAAGATGTCAGTGAAATGGACACAGGTAAAATTAGCGCACGCCCGGTCTCGAGCTTCTAGGTCGAAATGTAGCCCCTCTTAATTTTAAGACTGAAAGAGTAGCCGAGACCGCCTTACGCGCATCGTGATTTTGGGCCACTTTTGCTCGATTTCCCGGAAGTTGGCGAATAATTTAAAGTCCCGGGGACGCTAAACTAACTCCCGATGACCTTGGTTTGCAGTTTAATGAACACAGCAAAACATTCTAAACGCTCACCTTCGAGCTTTAGGGCCGAAATATAGCCTTACTTAAATTTAAGACTGAAAGAATAGCCGAGAGCCTGTTACCCGCATCGTAATTTTCATCAACTTCGGCGCCATTTCCTGGAACTCGGAGAATAATTTCCAGTCCCGGGGACTCCATACTAACTCCTGATGGCCTTGGTTTGCAGTGAAATGGACACAGCAAAACTTTTTGGACGCTCACTTTCGAGCTTATGGTCCTAAATATAGTCACACTTCACTTTAAGACTGAAACAGTAGGCGAGACCGCGTTACGCGCATCGTGATTTTGATCAACTTCTGCTCGCTTTCCTGGAACTTGGGGAATATTTTCCAGTCCCGGGGACTCTAAACTAACTCCTGATGGCCATGGTTTGCAGTGAAATTCACACAGCACAAGTTTTTGAACGCACACTTTCGAGCTTCTAGGCCGAAATATAGTCCCACATCACTTAAGACGTAAAGAGTAGCCGAGACCGGCGTGCGCGCATCGTGATTTTGACCAAGTTCGGGCCGATATTACAGAACTTGGCGGATATTTTCCAGTCCCAGGGACTCTAAAGTAACTCTTGATGGCCTTGGGTTGCAGTGAAATGGAGACAGTGAAACTTTTTGAACGCTCACCTTCAAGCTTCTGGGCCGAAATATAGCCCACTTTACTTTAATACTGAAAAAGTGGCGTAGACCGCCTTACGCGCATCGTGATTTTGACAATCTTCGGGTGGATTTCCCGGGAAATGGGGAATATTTTCCGGTACCGGGGACTCTAAAGTAACTGCTGATTGCCTTGGTTTGCATTGAAATGGAGAGAGCAAAACTTTTTCAACGCTCCCCTTCGGGCTTCTGAGCCGAAATATAGCCCCACTTCAGTTTAAGACTGAAAGAGTAGCCGACACCGTCTTACGCGCATCGTGATTTTGGCCAACTTTGGCTCGATTTCCCGACACTTCGGGGATATATTCAAGTCTCAAGGACTCTAAACTAACCCCTGATTGCCTTGGTCTGCAGTGAAATGGATACAGCAAATTTTTTAACGCTTACTTTGGAAATTCTGGGCCGAAATATAGCCCCACTTCACTTTAGGACTGAAATAGTAGCCGAGACCGTCTTAGACGCATCGTGATTTGACCAACTTCGGCTTGAGTTGCCAGAACTTAAGGGATATTTTCCAGTCCCGTGGACTCTAAACTAACTCATGATGGCCTTCCTTTTCAGTTAAGTTGAGAGAGCAAAACTTTTTGAACGCTCACTTTGGAGCTTCTGCGCAGAAATATACAGCCACGTCACTTTAAGACTAAAAGAGTAGCCGAGACTGCTTTACGCGCATGGTGATTTTGACAAACTTCGGCTCGATTTCCCGAGACTTGGGGGATATTTTGATGTCCCGGACACTGTAAAAAATCTGCTGATGTGGCTTGGTTTGCGTTGAAATGGACACAGCAAAACTTTTTGAACTTTCACTTTCTAACTTCTGGGCCGAAATATAGCCCCAGTTAACTTTAAGAATGAAAGAGTAGCCGAGACCGCCTTACGCGCATCGTTATTTTGAGCAAGTTCGTCTCGATTTCGCGGAACTTGGGGGATATTTTCCAGTTGCGGGGACTGTAAACTACTTACTGAGGGCCTTGCTTTGAAGTGAAATGGGCACAACATAACTTTTTGAACGCTCAGTTTCGAGCTTCTGCGCCGAAATATACAGCCACGTCACTTTAAGACTAAAAGGGTAGCCGACACTGCTTTACGCGCATCGTGATTTTGACAAACTTCGGCTCGATTTCCCGGAATTTGAGGGATATTTTGATGTCCCGGAGACTGTAAACTATTTCCTGATGCGGCTTGGCTCGCGGTGAAATGGACACCGCAAAACTTTTTGAACGCTCACTTTCGAGCTTCTGGGCCGAAATATACCCCCACTTCACTTTAAGACTGAAATAGTAGCCGAGACCGCCTTAGACGCATCGTGATTTTGACCAACTTCGGCTTGAGTTGCCAGAACTTAAGGGATATTTTCCAGTCCCGTGGACTCTAAACTAACTCATGATGGCCTTCCTTTTCAGTTAAATTGAGAGAGGAAAACTTTTTGAACGCTCACTTTCGAGCTTCTGGGCCGAAATATACAGCCACGTCACTTTAAGTCTAAAAGAGTAGCCGAGACTGCTTTACGCGCATGGTGATTTTGACAAACTTCGGCTCGATTTCCCGGGACTTGGGGAATATTTTGATGTCCTGGACACTGTAAACAATCTGCTGATATGGCTTGGTTTGCGTTGAAATGGACACAGCAAAACTTTTTGAACTTTCACTTTCTAGCTTCTGGGCCGAAATATAGCCCCAGTTCACTTTAAGAATGGAAGAGTAGCCGAGACCGCCTTACGCGCATCGTGATTTTGAGAAAATTCGGCTGGATTTCCCCGAACTTGGGCGATATTTTCCAGTCCCGAGGAGTCTAAACTAACTCCTGATGGCCTTGGTTTGCAGTGAAATGGACAGAGCAAAACTTTTTGAACGCTCACTTTCGAGCTTGTGGGCCTAAATATAGCCTCACTTCACTTTAAGACTGAAACAGTAGCCGAGACCGCGTTACGCGCATCATGAATTTGATCAACTTCTGCTCGCTTTCCCGGAATTTGGGGAATATTTTCCAGTCCCGGGGACTCTAAAGTAACTCCTGATGGCCTTGGTTTGCATTGAAATGGACACAGCACAATTTTTTGAACGCACACTTTCGAGTTTCTGGGCCGAAATATAGCCCCACCACTTAAAACTGAAAGAGTAGCGGAGACCGCCTTGCTCGCATCGTGAGTTTGACAAACTTCGGGTCGATATTCCGGAACTTGGGGGATATTTTCCAGTCCCAGGAACTGTAAACTAACTCCTGATGGCCTTGGTTTGCAGTGAAATGGACAGAGCAAAATTTTTTGAACGCTCACCTTCGAGCTCCCTGGGCGAAATAAAGCCCTACTTTACTTTAAGACTTAAAGAGTAACCGAGACCACCTTACGCGCATTGTGATTTTGACAAACTTCGGGTGGATCTCCCGGAACTTGGGGAACATTTTCCAGTCCCTTGGACGCTAAACTAAGTCCTGATTGCCTTGGTTTGCAGTGAAATGGACACAGCAACACTTTTTGAACGCTCACTTTCGAGCTTGTGGGCCGAAATATAGCCACACTTTACTTTAAGACTGAAACAGTAGCCGAGACCGCATTTCGCGCATCGTGATTTTGATCAACTTCGGCTCGCTTTCCCGGAACTTGGGGAATATTTTCCAGACCCGGGGACCCTAAACTAACTTTTGATAGCTTTGGTTTGCAGTGAAATGCACACAGCAAAACTTTTTGAACGCTCACTTTCGGGCTTCTGGGCCGAAATATAGCCCCACTTCACTTTAAGACTGAAACAGTAGCCGATACCGCACTTCGCGCAACGTGATTTTGATCAACTTCGGTTCCATTCCCCGGAACTTGGGCAATATTTTTCAGTCCCGGGGACGCTAAACTAACTCCTGATGGCCTTGGTTTGCAGTGAAATGGACACAGCAAAACCTTTTGAACGCTCACTTTCGGGCTTCTGGCTCGAAATATAGCACCACTTCACTTTAAGACTGAAAGAGTAGCCGAGACTACCTTACGCAAATCGTGATTTTGACCAACTTCGGCTCGATTTCCCGGAAGTTGGGGGATATTTTCCAGTCTCGGGGACTCTAAACTAGCTCCTGATGGCTTTGGTTTGCAGTGAAATAAACACAGGGAAACTTTTTGAACGCTCACTTTCAGGCTCCTGGGCAGGAATAAAGCCTCACTTCACTTTAAGACTGAAACAGTAAGCGAGACCGCCTAACGCGCACCGTGATTTTGACCAACTTCGGCTAAATGTCCCTGAACTTGGGGGATATTTTCTAGTCCCGAAGACTCTTAAGCAACCCCTGATGGCCTTCGTTTGCATTGAAATGGATACAGCAAAACTTTTTGAAGCTCACTTTTGAGCTTCTGGACCGAAATATAGCCCCACTTCACTTTAAGACTGAAAGACTAGCCATGACCGTCTTGCGCTCATCGTGATTTTGACCAACGTCTTGTCGATTTTCCGGAACTTGGGAAATATATTGCAGTCCCGGGGACTCTAAACTAACTCCTGATGGCCTTGGTTTGCAGTGAAATGGACACAGCAAATTTTTTGCAGCGCTCACTTTGGAGCTTCTGGGCCGAAATAGAGCCCGAGTTCACTTTAAGAATGAAAAAATAGCCGAGACCGCCTTACGCGCATCGTGATTTTGACCAACTTTGGCTCGATTTCCCGGGAAATGGGGAATATTTTCCGCTACCGGGGACTCTAAAGTAACTGCTGATTGCCTTGGTTTGCATTGAAATGGAGAGAGCAAAACTTTTTCAACGCTCCCCTTCGGGCTTCTGAGCCGAAATATAGCCCCACTTCAGTTTAAGACTGAAAGAGTAGCCGACACCGTCTTACGCGCATCGTGATTTTGGCCAACTTTGGCTCGATTTCCCGACACTTCGGGGATATATTCAAGTCTCAAGGACTCTAAACTAACCCCTGATTGCCTTGGTCTGCAGTGAAATGGATACAGCAAATTTTTTAACGCTTACTTTGGAAATTCTGGGCCGAAATATAGCCCCACTTCACTTTAGGACTGAAATAGTAGCCGAGACCGTCTTAGACGCATCGTGATTTGACCAACTTCGGCTTGAGTTGCCAGAACTTAAGGGATATTTTCCAGTCCCGTGGACTCTAAACTAACTCATGATGGCCTTCCTTTTCAGTTAAGTTGAGAGAGCAAAACTTTTTGAACGCTCACTTTGGAGCTTCTGCGCAGAAATATACAGCCACGTCACTTTAAGACTAAAAGAGTAGCCGAGACTGCTTTACGCGCATGGTGATTTTGACAAACTTCGGCTCGATTTCCCGAGACTTGGGGGATATTTTGATGTCCCGGACACTGTAAAAAATCTGCTGATGTGGCTTGGTTTGCGTTGAAATGGACACAGCAAAACTTTTTGAACTTTCACTTTCTAACTTCTGGGCCGAAATATAGCCCCAGTTAACTTTAAGAATGAAAGAGTAGCCGAGACCGCCTTACGCGCATCGTTATTTTGAGCAAGTTCGTCTCGATTTCGCGGAACTTGGGGGATATTTTCCAGTTGCGGGGACTGTAAACTACTTACTGAGGGCCTTGCTTTGAAGTGAAATGGGCACAACATAACTTTTTGAACGCTCAGTTTCGAGCTTCTGCGCCGAAATATACAGACACGTCACTTTAAGACTAAAAGGGTAGCCGACACTGCTTTACGCGCATCGTGATTTTGACAAACTTCGGCTCGATTTCCCGGAATTTGAGGGATATTTTGATGTCCCGGAGACTGTAAACTATTTCCTGATGCGGCTTGGCTCGCGGTGAAATGGACACCGCAAAACTTTTTGAACGCTCACTTTCGAGCTTCTGGGCCGAAATATACCCCCACTTCACTTTAAGACTGAAATAGTAGCCGAGACCGCCTTAGACGCATCGTGATTTTGACCAACTTCGGCTTGAGTTGCCAGAACTTAAGGGATATTTTCCAGTCCCGTGGACTCTAAACTAACTCATGATGGCCTTCCTTTTCAGTTAAATTGAGAGAGGAAAACTTTTTGAACGCTCACTTTCGAGCTTCTGGGCCGAAATATACAGCCACGTCACTTTAAGTCTAAAAGAGTAGCCGAGACTGCTTTACGCACATCGTGATTTTGACAAACTTCGGCTCGATTTCCCGGGACTTGGGGGATATTTTGATGTCCTGGACACTGTAAACAATCTGCTGATATGGCTTGGTTTGCGTTGAAATGGACACAGCAAAACTTTTTGAACTTTCACTTTCTAGCTTCTGGGCCGAAATATAGCCCCAGTTCACTTTAAGAATGGAAGAGTAGCCGAGACCGCCTTACGCGCATCGTGATTTTGAGAAAATTCGGCTGGATTTCCCCGAACTTGGGCGATATTTTCCAGTCCCGAGGAGTCTAAACTAACTCCTGATGGCCTTGGTTTGCAGTGAAATGGACAGAGCAAAACTTTTTGAACGCTCACTTTCGAGCTTGTGGGCCTAAATATAGCCTCACTTCACTTTAAGACTGAAACAGTAGCCGAGACCGCGTTACGCGCATCATGAATTTGATCAACTTCTGCTCGCTTTCCCGGAATTTGGGGAATATTTTCCAGTCCCGGGGACTCTAAAGTAACTCCTGATGGCCTTGGTTTGCATTGAAATGGACACAGCACAAGTTTTTGAACGCACACTTTCGAGTTTCTGGGCCGAAATATAGCCCCACCACTTAAAACTGAAAGAGTAGCGGAGACCGCCTTGCTCGCATCGTGAGTTTGACAAACTTCGGGTCGATATTCCGGAACTTGGGGGATATTTTCCAGTCCCAGGAACTGTAAACTAACTCCTGATGGCCTTGGTTTGCAGTGAAATGGACAGAGCAAAACTTTTTGAACGCTCACCTTCGAGCTCCCTGGGCGAAATAAAGCCCCACTTTACTTTAAGACTTAAAGAGTAACCGAGACCACCTTACGCGCATTGTGATTTTGACAAACTTCGGGTGGATCTCCCGGAACTTGGGGAGCATTTTCCAGTCCCTTGGACGCTAAACTAAGTCCTGATTGCCTTGGTTTGCAGTGAAATGGACACAGCAACACTTTTTGAACGCTCACTTTCGAGCTTGTGGGCCGAAATATAGCCACACTTTACTTTAAGACTGAAACAGTAGCCGAGACCGCATTTCGCGCATCGTGATTTTGGTCAACTTGGGCTCGCTTTCCCGGAACTTGGGGAATATTTTCCAGTCCCGCGGACTCTTAAGTAACCCCTGATGACCTTGGTTTGCATTGAAATGGATACAGCAAAACTTTTTGAACGCTCACTTTTGAGCTTCTGGGCCGAAATATAGCCCCACTTCACTTTAAGACTGAAAGAGTAGCCGAGACCGTCTTACGCGCATCGTGATTTTGACCAACGTATTCTCGATTTTCCGGAACTTGGGAAATACATTCCACTTCCGGGGACTCTAAACTAACTCCTGATAGCCTTGGTTTGCAGTGCAATAGACACAGCAATTTTTTTTGAGCTTTGAGCTTGTGGGCCGAAATAGAGCCCCACTTCACTTTATGACTGAAGGAGTAGCCGACACCGCCTTAAGCGCACCGTGATTTTGACCAACTTCGGCTCGATTTGCCGGAACTTGGGGGATATTTTCCACTCGCGGGGACTCGAAACTAACTCCTGATTGTCTTGGTTTTCAGTGAAATGGACACAGCGAAACTTTTTGAACGCTCACTCTCGAGCTTCTAGACCGAAATATAGCCCCCACTTTACTTTAAGGCTGAAAGAGTAGCCGAGACCGTCTTGCGCAAATCGTGATTTTGACCAACTTCGGGTCGGTTTCCCGGAACTTGGGGGATATATTCCATTTCGGCGAGCTCTAAACCAACTCCTGATGGCCTTGGTTTTCAGTGAAATGGACAAAGGAAAGCTTTTTGAACACTCTCTTTGTAGCTTCTGGGCCGAAATAGAATCCCACTTCACTTTCAGACTGAAATAGTAGCCGAGACCGCCTCACGCGCATCGTGTGTTAGACCAAATTCAGCTCAATTTCACGCAACTTTTGGGATATTTTCCAGCACGGGGAACTCTAAACTAACTCCGGATGGCCTTGGTTTGCACTGAAATGCGCAGAGCATAACTTTTTGAACATCCACTTTGGAGCTTGTGGGCCGAAATATAGCCCCACTTCACTTTAAGACTGACAGAGTAGCCGAGACCGCTTTCGGAGCATCGTGATTTTGACCAACTTCAGCTCGAGTTACCGGAACTTGGGGGATATTTTCCAGTCCCGGGGACTCTAAACTAACTCGTGATGGCCTTGTTTTTCAGTCAAAGAACAGAGCAAAACTTTTTGAACGCTCACTTTCGGGCTTCTGGGCCGAAATATAGCCCCACTTCACTTTAAGAGTGAAACAGTAGCCGATACCGCAATTCGCGCATCGTGATTTTGATCAACTTCGGTTCGATTCCCCGGAACTTGGGCATTATTTTTCAGTCCCGGGGACTCTAAACTAAGCCCTGATGGCCTTGGTTTGCAGTGAAATAGACACAGCAAAACTTTTTGAACGCTCACTTTCGGGCTTCTGGCCCGAAATATAGCCCCACTTCACTTTAAGACTGAAAGAGTAGCCGAGACTTCCTTACGCAAATCGTGATTTTGAGCAACCTCGGCTCGATTTCCCGGAAGTTGGGGGATATTTTGCAGTCTCGGGGACTCTAAAGTAGCTCCTGATGGCTTTGTTTTGCAGTGAAATAAACACAGGGAAACTTTTTGAACGCTCACTTTCAAGCTCCTTGGCTGGAATAAAGCCTCACTTCACTTTAAGACTGAAACAGTAAGCGAGACCGCCTAACGCGCACCGTGATTTTGACCAACTTCGGCTAAATTTCCCTGAACTTGGGGGATATTTTCCAGTCCCAGGAACTCTAAATTAACTCCTGATGGCCTTGGTTTGCAGTGAAATGGACACAGCAAAACTTTTTGAACGCTCACTTTCGAGCTCCTGGACAGAAATATAGCCTCACTTCACTTTAAGACTGAAAGAGTAGCCTAGACCGCCTTACGGGAATCGTTATTTTGAGCAACTTCGGCTCGATTTCCCGGAAGTTGGGGGATATTTTCCAGTCCCGGGGACTCTAAACTAGCTCCTGATGGCTTTGGTTTGCAGTGAAATAAACACAGGGAAACTTTTTGAACGCTCACTTTCAAGCTCCTGGGCAGGAATAAAGCCTCACTTCACTTTAAGACTGAAACAGTAAGCGAGACCGCCTAACGCGCACCGTGATTTTGACCAACTTCGGCTAAATTTCCCTGAACTTGGGGGATATTTTCCAGACCCGAAGACTCTTAAGTAACCCCTGATGGCCTTCGTTTGCATTGAAATGAATACAGCAAAACTTTTTGAAGCTCACTTTTGAGCTTCTGGACCGAAATATAGCCCCACTTCACTATAAGACTGAAAGAGTAGCCGAGACCGCCTTACGTGAATCGTTATTTTGACCAACTTCGTCTCGATTTCGCGGAACTTGGGGGATATTTTCCAGTTCCGGGCACTGTAAACTACTTCCTGAGGGACTTGCTTTACAGTGAAATGGGCACAGCATAACTTTTTGAACGCTCACTTTCGAGCTTCTGGGCCGAAATATAGCCCGAGTTAACTTTAAAGATTGAAAGAATAGCCGAGACCGCCTTACGCGCATGGTGATTTTGACCAACTTTGGCTCGATTTCCCGGGAAATGGGGAATATTTTCCGGTACCGGGAACTCTAAAGTAACTCCTGATTGCCTTGGTTTGCATTGAAATGGAGAGAGCAACACTTTTTCAACGCTCCCCTTCGGTCCTCTGAGCCGAAATATAGCCCCACTTCAGTTTAAGACTGAAAGAGTAGCCGACACCGTCTTACGTGCATTGTAATTTTGACCAACTTCGGCTCGGTTTCCGGAAACTTTGGGGATATATTCAAGTCCCAAGGAGTCTAAACTAACCCCTGAAGGCCTTGGTCTGCAGTGAAATGGACACAGCAAATTGTTTTGAACGCTTACTTTCGAAATTCTGGGCCGAAATATAGCCCCAGTTCACTTTAAGAATGAAAAAGTAGGCGAGACCGCCTTACGCGGATCGTGATTTTGGCAAACTTCCGCTCGATTTCCCCGAACTTGGGCGATATTTTCAAGTCCCGGGGACTCTAAACTAACTCATGATGGCCTTGGTTTGCAGTGAATTGGGAACAGGAAAACTTTTTGAACGCTCAGTTTCGAGCTTCTGGGCCGAAATACAACCGTATTTCACTTTAAGAGTGAAAAAGTAGCCGAGACCGCCTTACGAGCATGGTAATCTTGACCAAGTTCAGCTCGATTTCCCGGAACTTGGGGGTTATTTTCCAGTCCGGGGGACTTTAAACTAACTCCTGGATGCCTTGGTTTGCAGTTAAGTGCACAAAGCGTAACTTTTTAAAGGGTCACTTTCGAGCTTCTGGGCCGAAATATACCCCCAGTTCACTTTAATAATGAAAGAGTAGCCGAGACCGCCTTACGCGCATCGTGATTTTGACAAAATTCGGCTCGATTTCCCCAAACTTGGGCGATATTTTCCAGTCCCGGGGACTCTAAACTAACTCCTGATGGCCTTGGTTTACAGTGAAATGGACACAGGAACACTTTTTGAACAGGCAGTTTCGAGCTTGCTGGCCCAAATATAGCCCTACTTCTTTTTAAGACTGAAAGAGTAGGCGGGAGCGCCTTACGCGCATTGTGATTTTGAGCATCTTCGGCTCGATCTGGCGAAACTTGGGAGATATTTTCCAGTCCCAAAGTCTCTAAACTCACTCCTGATTGTCTAAGATGTGAGTGAAATAGAGACAAAAATTTTTGAAGCCTTACTTTCGAGCTTCTGGAGTTAAATCTAAGCCCACTTTACCTTAAGACTGAAAGAGTAGCCGAGACCCCTTAAGCGCATCGTGATTTTGACTAACTTCGGTTGGATTTCCCGTAACTTGGGGGATATTTCCAGTCCCTTGGACGCTAAACTAAGTCGTGATGGCCTTGTTTTGCAGTGAAATGCACACAGCAAAACTTTTTGAACGCTCACTTTCGAGCTTCTGGACAGAGATATAGTCCCACTTCACTTTAAGACTGGAACGGTACCCGAGACGGCTTTCGGAGCATCGTGATTTTGACCAACTTCAGCTCGATTTACCGGAACTTATGGAATATTTTCCAGTCCCAGGGACGCTAAACTAATTCGTGATGGCCTTGTTTTTCAGTCAAAGAACACAGGAAAACTGTTTGAACGCTCACTTTCGGACTTCTGGGCCGAAATATAGCCCGACTTCACTTTAAGGCAGAAAGAGTAGCCGAGACCACTTTAGGGGCATCGTGATTTGGACCAACCTCGGCTCAATTTCCCGGACCTTGGGGCATATTTTCTTGTCGCGGGGACGCTAAACTGACTCCTGATGGCCTTGGTTTGCAATGAAATGAACACAGCAAAACTTTTTGAACGCTCACTTTCGGGCTTGTGGCCCGAAATATAGCACCACTTCACTTTAAGACTGAAAGAGTAGTCGAGACCGCCGTACGCGCGTCGTGATTTTGACCAACTTCGGTTAAATTTCCCGGAACTGGGGGGATATTTTCCAGTCCCGCGAACTCTAAACTGACCCCCGACGTCCTTGCTCTGGAGTGAAATGGACACAGCACAACATTTTGAACGCTCACTTTCGAGCTTCTGGGCGGAAATATTGCCCCAGTTCACTTTAAGAATGAAAGAGTAGCCGGGACCGGCTTACGCGCATCGTGATTTTGACCAACTTTGGCTCGATTTCCCGGGAAATGGGGGATATTTTCCGGTACCGGGGACTCTAAACTAACTCCTGGTTGCCTTGGTTTGCAGTGAAATGGACACAGCACAACTTTTTGAACGCTCACTTTTGAGCTTCTGGGCCGAAGCATAGCCCTACTTCACTTTTAGACTGAAAGACTAGCCGAGACCGCCTTACGCGCATCGTGATTTTGGGCTACTTCGGCTCGATTTCCCGGAACTTAGGAGATAATTCCCAGTCCCGGGCACTCTAAACTAATTCCTGATGGCCTTGGTTTTAAGTGAAATGGACACAGCCAAACTCTTTGAACGTTCACTTTCGAGCTTCTGGGCCGAAATATAGCCCCACTTCACTTTAAGACATAAAGAGTAGCTGGGACCGCCTTACGCCCATGGTAATTTTGTCGAACTTCGGCTTGATTTCCTGGGAGTTGGGGGATATTTTCCAGTCCCGGAAGCTCTAAACTAACTCCTGAATGCCTTGGTTTTTAGTGAAATGGACACAGGTAAAAGGGGCGCACGCTAGGTTTCCAGGTTGTAGGCCGAAATATAGCCCCACTTTATTTTAAGAGTGAAAGTGTACACGAAACCGCCTTAACCGCATCGAAATTTTTAGCCACTATGGCTCGATCTGCCAAGACTTGGGGGATATTTTCCAGTCCCGGGGACTCTACCCTAACTCTTGATGGTCTTAGGTTTCAGTAAAATGGTCACAGGTAACAGGAGCGCACGCTCGGTGTCGAGCTTCTAGGCCGAAATGTAGCCCCAGTTCATTTTAAGACTGACAGAGTAAACGAAACTGCCGTACGCTTATCGTAATTTTAAGAAAGTATGGCTCAATTTGCCGAAACTTGGAGGATAGCTTCCAGTCTCGAAGATTTTAAACTATCTCCTGATGGACTTAGTTCTTAGTGAAATGGACACAGGTAAAAGGAGAGCACGCTCGGTGTCGAGCTTGTAGAACCGAAATATAGCCCCACTTCATTTTCGGAGTAAACGAGTAGCCGAGACCGCCTTACGCGCATCGTGATTTTGAGCATCTTTGGCTCGATTTGCCGGAATTCGGGGAATATTTTCCAGTCCCGAGGACTCTATGCTAACTTCTGATGAGCTTAGTTTTCAGTGATATATACACAGGCAAAAGGAGCGCACGCTCGGTGTTGAGCTTGTCGGCCGAAATATAGCCCCACATCATTTTAAAACTGAAAGAGTAGCCGAGACCGCCTTACGCGCATCGTGATTTTGAGCAACTTTGGCTCGATCTGCCAGAATTTCGGAAATATTTTCCAGTCCCAAGGACTCTAAACTAACTCCTGATGGCCTAAGATGTCAGTGAAATGGACACAGGTAAAATTAGCGCACGCCCGGTCTCGAGCTTCTAGGTCGAAATATAGCCCCTCTTAATTTTAAGACTGAAAGAGTAGTCGAGACCGGCTTACGCGCATCGTGATTTTGGGCCACTTTTGCTCGATTTCCCGGAAGTTGGCGAATAATTTAAAGTCCCGGGGACGCTAAACTAACTCCCGATGACCTTGGTTTGCAGTTTAATGAACACAGCAAAACATTCTAAACGCTCACCTTCGAGCTTCAGGGCCGAAATATAGCCTTACTTAGATTTAAGACTGAAAGAATAGCCGAGAGCCCGTTACGCGCATCGTAATTTTCATCAACTTCGGCGCCATTTCCTGGAACTTGGAGAATATTTTCCAGTCCCGGGGACTCTATACTAACTCCTGATGGCCTTGGTTTGCAGTGAAATGGACACAGCAAAACTTTTTGAACGCTCACTTTCGAGCTTGTGGTCCTAAATATGGCCACACTTCACTTTAAGACTGAAACAGTAGGCGAGACCGCGTTACGCGCATCGTGATTTTGATCAACTTCTGCTCGCTTTCCTGGAACTTGGGGAATATTTTCCAGTCCCGGGGACTCTAAACTAACTCCTGATGGCCATGGTTTGCAGTGAAATTCACACAGCACAAGTTTTTGAACGCACACTTTCGAGCTTCTAGGCCGAAATATAGTCCCACATCACTTAAGACGTAAAGAGTAGCCGAGACCGGCGTGCGCGCATCGTGATTTTGACCAAGTTCGGGCCGATATTACGGAACTTGGGGGATATTTTCCAGTCCCAGGGACTCTAAAGTAACTCTTGATGGCCTTGGTTTGCAGTGAAATGGAGACAGTGAAACTTTTTGAACGCTCACCTTCAAGCTTCTGGGCCAAAATATAGCCCACTTTACTTTAATACTGAAAAAGTGGCGTAGACCGCCTTACGCGCATCGTGATTTTGACAATCTTCGGGTGGATTTCCCGGATCTTGGGTAATATTTTCCAGTCCCTTGGACGCTAAACTAGGTGCCGGTGGCCTTGTTTTGCAGTGAAATGGACGCAGCAAAACTTTTTGAACGCTCACTTTCGAGCTTGTGGGCCGAAATATAGCCATACTTCACTTTAAGACTGCAACAGTAGCCGAGACCACGTTTCGCGCATCGTGATTTTGAACAACTTCGGCTCGATTTCCCGGAACTTGCGAAATATTTTCCAGTCCCGGGGACTCTAAACTAACTCGTGCTGGTCTTGGTTTGCAGTGAAACGGAAACAGAAAAAGTTTTTCAACGCATACTTTCGAGCTTCAGGACCGAAATAGAAGCCCACTTCACTTGAAGACTGAAAGAGTAGCCGAGACCGCCTGACGTGCATCGTGATTTTGAGCAACTTCGGCTCGATTTGCCGGAACGAAGGGGATATATTCCAGTTCTGAAGACTCTAAACTAATTTCTGATGGCCTTGGTTTGCAGTAAAATAGACCCAGCAAAACTTTTTGAACGCTGAATTTCGAGCTTCTGGGCCAAAATATAGCCACCATTACTTTAACACTGAAAGAGTAGCCGAGATCGCCTTACGCGCATCGTGATTTTGACAAACTTCGGGTTGATTTCCGGGAACTTGGGGGACATTTTCCAGTCCCGGGGACTCTTAACTAACTCCTGCTTGTCTTGCTTTGCAGTGAAATGGACACAGCGAAGACTGAAAGAGTAGGCGAGACCGTCTTGAGCGAATTGCGATTTTGACCAATTTCGCGTCATATTCCCGAAACTTGGGGGATATATTCCAGTCCAAGGGACTCTAAAGAAACTCCTGATGGCCTTGGTTTTCAGTGAAATGGACAGAGCACAACTTTGGAGCTTCTGGGCAGAAATATAGCCCCACTTTACTTGAAGACTGAAAGAGCACATGAGACCGCCTTACGCGTATTGTAATTTTGACGAACTTCAAATGGATTTCCCGGAACTTGGGGGATATTTTCCAGTCCCTTGGACGCTAAACTAAGTCCTGATGGCCTTGTTTTGAAGTAAAATGGACACAAGAAAACTTTTTGAACGCTCACTTTCTAGCTTGTGGGCCGAAATATAGCCACACTTCACTTTAGGACTGACACAGTAGCCGAGACCACGTTACGCGCATCATGAATTTGATCAACTTCGGCTCGATTTCCCGGGACATGGGGCATATTCTCCAGTCCCAGGGACTCTAAACTAACATCTGATGGCCTTGGTTTGCAGTGAAAGTGACAGAGCAAAACTTTTTAAACACTCACTTTCGAGCTTCTGGGCCGAAATATTGCGCCACTTCACTTTAAGACTGAAAGAGTAGCCGAGACCACCTTACGCAAATCGTGATTTTGACCAACTTCGGCTCGATTTCGCGGAACTTGGGGGATATTTTCCAGTCCCGAGGACTCTTAAGTACCACCTGATGGCCTTGGTTTGAATTGAAATGGATACAGCAAAACTTTTTGAACGCTCACTTTTGAGCTTCTGCGCCGAAATATAGCCCCACTTCACTTTAAGACTCAAAGAGTAGCCGAGACCGTCTTACGCGCATCGTGATTTTGACCAACGTCTTCTTGATTTTCCGGAACTTGGGAAATACATTCTACTCCCGGGGACGCTAAACTAACTCCTGATAGCCTTGGTTTGCAGTGAAATAGATAAAGTAATTTTTTTTGAGCTTTGAGCTTGTGGACCGAAATAGAGACCCACTTCACTTTAAGACTGAAGGACTAGCCGACACCGCCTTAAGCGCACCGTGATTTTCACCAACTTAGGCTCGCTTTGCCGGAACTTGGGGGATATTTTCCAGTCCCGGGGACTCTAAACTAACTCCTGATTGTCTTGGTTTTCAGTGAAATGGACAAAGGAAAGCTTTTTGAACACTCCCTTTGGACATGGGGCATATTCTCCAGTCACAGGGACTCTAAACTAACATCTGATGGCCTTGGTTTGCAGTGAAAGTGACAGAGCAAAACTTTTTAAACACTCACTCTCGAGCTTCTGGACCGAAATATAGCCCCACTTTACTTTAAGACTGAAAGAGTAGCCGAGACCGTCTTGCGCAAATCGTGATTTGGACCAACTTCGGGTCGTTTTCCCGGAACTTGGGGGATATATTCCATTTCCGCGAGCTCTAAACTAACTCCTGATGGCCTTGGTTTTCAGTGAAATGGACAAAGGAAAGCTTTTTGAACACTCCCTTTGTAGCTTCTTGGCCGAAATAGAATCCCACTTCACTTTCAGACTGAAATAGTAGCCGAGACCGCCTCGCGCCCATCGTGAGTTAGACCAAAATTCAGCTCAATTTCACGCAAATTTTGGGATATTTTCCAGTCCGGGGAACTCTAAACTAACTCCGGATGGCCTTGGTTTGCACTGAAATGCGCAGAGCATAACTTTTTGAACGCCCACTTTGGAGCTTGTGGGCCGAAATATAGCCCCACTTCACTTTAAGACTGAAAGAGTAGCCGAGATCGCCTTACGCGCATGGTGATTTTGACCAATTTCGGATCGATTTCTGGGAACTTGGGGGATATTTTCCAGTCCCGGGGACTCTAAACTAAGTCCTGGTCGCCTTGCTTTGCATTGAAATGGACAGAGCAAAACTTTTTGAACGCTCACTTTCGCTTGCTTTACCGGAACTTGGGAAATATTTTCCAGTCCCGGGGACCCTAAACTAACTTTTGATAGCTTTGGTTTGCAGTGAAATGGACGCAGCAAAACTTTTTGAAGGCTCACTTTTGAGCTTCTGGACAGAAATATAGCCCGACTTTACTTTAAGACTGAAAGAGTAGCCGAAACCGCCTTACGTATATCGTAATTTTGACGAACTTCGAATGGATTTCCCGGAACTTCGGGGATATTTTCCAGTCCCTTGGACGCTAAACTAAGTCCTGATGGCCTTGTTTTGGAGTGAAATGGACACAGCAAAACTTTTTGAACGCTCACTTTCGAGCTTGTGGGCCGAAATATAGGCACACTTGACTTTAAGACTGAAACAGTAGCCGACACCACGTTACGCGCATCATGAATTTGATCAACTTCCGCTGCAATTCCAGGGACTTGGGGGATATTTTCAAGTCCCGGGGACTCTAAAGTAACTCCTGATGGCCTTGGTTTGCATTGAAATGGACACAGCACAATTTTTGAACGCACACTTTCGAGATTCTGGGCCGAAATATAGCCCCACTTCACTTAAGACTGAAAGAGTAGCCGAGACCGCCTTGCTCGCATCGTGATTTTGACAAACTTCGGGTCGATATTCCGGAACTTGGGGGATATTTTCCAGTCCCAGGAACTCTAAACTAACTTCTGATGGCCTTGGTTTGCTGTGAAATGGACAGAGCAAAACTTTTTGAATGCTCACCTTCGAGCTTCCTGGCCGAAATAAAGCCCCACTTTACTTTAAGACTTAAAGAGTAACCGACACCACCTTACGCGCATTTTGATTTTGACAAACTTCGGGTGGATCTCCCGGAACTTGGGGAACCTTTTCCAGTCCCTTGGACGCTAAACTAAGTCCTGATGGTCTTGTTTTGCAGTGAAATGCACAGAGCAAAACCTTTTGAACGCTCACTTTTGAGCTTGTGGGCCGAAATATAGCCACACTTTACTTTGAGACTGAAACCGTAGCCGAGACGGCATTTCGCGCATCGTGATTTTGATCAACTTCGGCTCGCTTTCCCGGAACTTGGGGAATATTTTCCAGACCCGGGGACCCTAAACTAACTTTTGATAGCTTTGGTTTGCAGTGAAATGCACACAGCAAAACTTTTTGAACGCTCACTTTCGGGCTTCTGGGCCGAAATATAGCCCCACTTCACTTTAAGACTGAAACAGTAGCCGATACCGCACTTCGCGCAACGTGATTTTGATCAACTTCGGTTCCATTCCCCGGAACTTGGGCAATATTTTTCAGTCCCGGGGACGCTAAACTAACTCCTGATGGCCTTGGTTTGCAGTGAAATGAACACAGCAAAACTTTTGGAACGCTCACTTTCGGGCTTCTGGCCCGAAATATAGCCTCACTTCACTTTAAGACTGAAAGAGTAGCCGAGACTACCTTACGCAAATCGTGATTTTGACCAACTTCGGCTCGATTTCCCGGAAGTTGGGGGATATTTTCCAGTCCCGGGGACTCTAAACTAGCTCCTGATGGCTTTGGTTTGCAGTGAAATAAACACAGGGAAACTTTTTGAACGCTCACTTTCAAGCTCCTGGGCAGGAATAAAGCCTCACTTCACTTTAAGACTGAAACAGTAAGCGAGACCGCCTAACGCGCACCGTGATTTTGACCAACTTCGGCTAAATGTCCCTGAACTTGGGGGATATTTTCTAGTCCCGAAGACTCTTAAGCAACCCCTGATGGCCTTCGTTTGCATTGAAATGGATACAGCAAAACTTTTTGAAGCTCACTTTTGAGCTTCTGGGCCGAAATATAGCCCCACTTCACTTTAAGACTGAAAGACTAGCCATGACCGTCTTGTGCTCATCGTTATGTTGACCAACGTCTTGTCGATTTTCCGGCACTTGGGAAATATATTGCAGTTCCGGGGACTCTAAACTAACTCCTGATGGCCTTGGTTTGCAGTGAAATGGACAGAACAAATTTTTTGCAGCGCTCACTTTGGAGCTTCTGGGCCGAAATAGAGCCCCACTTCACTTTAAGACTGAAAGAGTAGCCGAGGCCGCCTTAGGCGCATCGTGATTTTGACCAACTTCGGCTTGAGTTGCCAGAACTTAAAAGATATTTTCCAGTTCCGGGGAGTCTAAACTAACTCATGATGGCCTTGGTTTTCAGTGAAATTCAGAGAGGAAAACTTTTTGAACGCTCACTTTTGAGCTTCTGGACCGAAATATAGCCCCACTTCACTTTAAGACTGAAAGAGTAGCCGAGACTACCTTACGGAAATCGTTATTTTGACCAACCTCGGCTCGATTTCCCGGAAGTTGGGGGATATTTTGCAGTCTCGGGGACTCTAAACTAGCTCCTGATGGCTTTCTTTTGCAGTGAAATAAACACAGGGAAACTTTTTGAACGCTCACTTTCAAGCTCCTGGGCAGGAATAAAGCCTCACTTCACTTTAAGACTGAAACAGTAAGCGAGACCGCCTAACGCGCACCGTGATTTTGACCAACTTCGGCTAAATGTCCCTGAACTTGGGGGATATTTTCTTGTCCCGGAGACTCTTAAGCAACCCCTGATGGCCTTCGTTTGCATTGAAATGGATACAGCAAAACTTTTTGAAGCTCACTTTTGAGCTTCTGGGCCGAAATATAGCCCCACTTCACTTTAAGACTGAAAGACTAGCGCAGACCCTCTTGCGCGCACCGTGATTTTGACCAACGTCTTCTCGATTTTCCGGAACTTGGGAAATATATTGCAGTCCCGGGGACTCTAAACTAACTCGTGATGGCCTTGGTTTCCAGTGAAATTGACACAGCAATTTTTTTCCGGCGCTCACTTTGGAGCTTCTGGGCCGAAATAGAGCCCCACTTCACTTTAAGACTGAAAGAGTAGTCGAGGCCGCCTTAGGCGCATCGTGATTTTGACCAACTTCGGCTTGAGTTGCCAGAACTTAAAAGATATTATCCAGTCCCGGGGACTCTAAACTAACTCATGATGGCCTTAGTTTTCAGTGAAATTCAGAGAGGAAAACTTTTTGAACGCTCACTTTCGAGCTTCTGGACGAAATATAGTGCTACTTCACTTTAAGACTGAAAGAGTAGCCGAGACCGCCTTACGCGAATCGTTATTTTGACCAACTTCGTCTCGATTTCGCGGAACTTGGGGGATATTTTCCAGTTCCAGGCACTGTAAACTACTTCCTGAGGGCCTTGCTTTGCAGTGAAATGGGCACAGCATAACTTTTTGATCGCTCCCTTTCGCGCTTCTGGGCCGAAATATACAGCCACGTCACTTTAAGACTAAAAGAGTAGCCGAGACTGCTTTACGCGCATCGTGATTTTGACAAACTTCGGCTCGATTTCCCGGAACTTGGGGGATATTTTGATGTCCCGGAGACTGTAAACTATCTCCTGATGTGGCTTGGCTCGCGGTGAAATGGACACAGCAAAACTTTTTGAACTTTCACTTTCGAGCTTCTGGGCCGAAATATAGCCCGAGTTCACTTTAAGAATGAAAGAATAGCCGAGACCGCCTTACGTGCGTCGTGATTTTGACCAACTTTGGCTCGATTTCCCGGGAAATGGGGAATATTATCCGGTATCGGGGACTCTAAAGTAACTCCTGCTATCCTTGGTTTGCATTGAAATGGAGAGAGCAAAACTTTTTCAACACTCCTCTTCGGGCTCCTGAGCCGAAATATAGCCCCACTTCAGTTTAAGACTGAAAGAGTAGCCGACACCGTCTTACGCGCTTGGTGATTTTGACCAACTTCGGCTCGATTTCCCGACACTTCGGGTATATATTCAAGTCCCAAGGACTCTAAACTAACGCCTGATGGCCTTGGTCTGCAGTGAAATGGACACAGCAAATTTTTTTGAACGCTTACTTTGGAAATTCTGGGCCGAAATATAGCCCCACTTCACTTTAAGACTGAAATAGTAGCCGAGACCGCCTTAGACGCATCGTGATTGTGACCAACTTCGGCTTGAGTTGCCAGAACTTAAGGGATATTTTCCAGTCCCGTGGACTTTAAACTAACTCATGATGGCCTTGGTTTTCAGTTAAATCGAGAGAGCAAAACTTTTTGAACGCTCACTTTCGAGCTTCTGGGCCGAAATATACAGCCACGTCATTTTAAGACTTACAGAGTAGCCGAGACTGCTTTATGCGCATCGTGATTTTGACAAACTTCGGCTCGATTTCCCGGGACTTGGGGGATATTTTGATGTCCCGGACTTTGTAAACAATCTGCTGATGTGGCTTGGTTTGCGGTGAAATGGACACATTTAAACTTTTTTTTGAACTTTCACTTTCTAGCTTCTGGGCCGAAATATAGCCCCAGTTCACTTTAAGAATGAAAGAGTAGCCGAGACCACGTTACGCGCATCGTGATTTTGACAAACTTCGGCTCGATTTCCCCGAACTTGGGCGATATTTTCCAGTGCCGAGGAGTCTAAACTAACTTCTGATGGGCTTGGTTTGCAGTGAAATCAACACAGTAACACTTTTTGAAGGCTTATTTTCGAGCTTCTGGGATGAAATATAGCCCCACTTCACTTTAAGACTGAAAGAGTAGGCGAGACCGCCTTACGCACATCGTGATTTTGAGCAACTTCCGCTCGATTTTCTAGAATTTTGGCGATATTTCCAAGTCCCGGGGACTCTAAACTGACTCCTGATGGCCTTGGTTTGCAGTGAAATGGACGCAGGAAAACCTTTTGAACGCTCAGTTTCGAGCTTCTTGGCCGAAATACAACCGTATTTCACTTTAAGACTGCAATAGTAGCCGAGACCGCCTTACGAGCATCGTGATTTTGACCAAGTTCAGCTCGATTTCCCGGAACTTGGGGAATATTTTCCAGTCCGGGGGACTTTAAACTAACTCCTGATGGCCTTGGTTTGCAGTTAAATGCACAAAGCGTAACTTTTTAAAGGGTCACCTTCGAGCTTCTGGGCCGAGATATAGCCTGACTTCAGTTTAAGACTGAAAGAGTAGCCGACACCGCCTTACGCGCATCGTAATTTTGACTAACTTCGGCTCGATTTCCCGGAAGTTGGCGAATATTTTCAATTCCCGGGGAAGCTAAACTAACTTCCGATGGCCTTAGTTTGCAGTTAAATGGACACGGCAAAACTTTTTGAACGCTCACTTTCGAGCTTATGGGTCGAAATATAGCCCCACTTAACTTTAAGACTGAAAGAGTAGCCGAGAGCGCCTTACGCGCATCGTGAGTTTGGGATACTTCGGCTCGATTTCCCGCAAATAGGGGGATATTTTCCAGTCCCGGGGACTCTAAAGTAATTCCTGATGGCCTTGGTTTCCAGTGAAATGGAGACAGGAACACTTTTTGAACGCGCACTTTCGAGCTTGCTGGCCGAAATATAGCCCTACTTCTTTTTAGGACTGAAAGAGTAGGCGGGAGCGCCTTACGTGCATTGTGATTTTGAGGATCTTCGGCTCGATCTGGCGAAACTTGGGAGATATTTTCCAGTCCCAAAGTCTCTAAACTCACTCCTGATTGTCTAAGATGTGACTGAAATAGAGACAAAAATTTTTGAAGCCTTACTTTCGAGCTTCTGGAGTTAAATCTAAGCCCACTTTACCTTCAGACTGAAAGAGTAGCCGAGACCCCCTTAAGCGCATCGCGATTGTGACTAACTTCGGGTGGATTTCCCGAAACTTGGGGGATATTTCCAGTCCCTTGGACGCTAAACTAAGTCGTGATGGCCTTGTTTTGCAGTGAAATGGACACGGCAAAAGTTTTTAAACACTCAGTTTCGAGCTTCTGGGCCGAAATATTGCCCCACTTCACTTTAAGACTGAAAGAGTAGGCGAGACCGCCCTACGCGCGTCGTGATTTTGACCAAGTCCGGTTAAATTTCCCGGAACTTGGGGCATATTTTCCAGTCCCGGGGACTCTAAACTGACCCCCGACGTGCTTGTTCTGCAGTAAATTGGACACAGCTAAACTTTTTAAACGGGCACTTTTGAGCATCTGGGCCGAAATATACCTCCACTTCACTTTAAGAGTGAAAGAGTAGCCGAGACCGCCTTACGCCCATCGTAATTTTGACGAACTTCGGCTCGATTTCCCGGAACTTGGGGGATATTTTCCAGTCCCGCGGACTCTAAAGTAACTCCTTATGGCCTTGCTGTGGAGTTAAATGGACACAGCACAACGTTTTGAACGCTCACTTTCCAGCTTCTGGGCGGAAATATTGCCGCAGTTGACTTTAAGAATGAAAGAGTAACCGGGACCGCCTTACGCGCATCGTGATTTTGACCAACTTTGGCTCGATTTCCCGGGAAATGGGGGATATTTTCCGGTACCGGGAACTTTAAACTAACTCCTGATTGGCTTGGTTTTCAGTGAAATGGACACAGCCAAACTTTTTGAACGTTCACTTTCGAGCTTCTGGGCCGAAATATAGCCCGACTTCACTTTAAGACTGAAAGAGTAGCCGGGACCGCCTTACGCGCATGGTAATTTTGTCGAACTTCGGCTTGATTTGTTGTAGGCCGAAATATAGCCCCACTTTATTTTAAGACTGAAAGTGGACACGAAACGGCCTTAAGCGCATCGAAATTTTTCGCCACTACGGCTCGATCTGCCAAAACTTGGGGGATATTTTCCAGTCCCGGGGACTCTACCCTAACTCTTGATGGCCTAAGTTTTCAGTAAAATGGTCACAGGTAACAGGAGCGCACGCTCCGTGTCGAGCTTCTAGGCCGAAATGTAGCCCCAGTTCATTTTAAAACTGAAAGAGTAAACGAAACTGCCGTAGGCTTATCGTAATTTTAAGAAAGTATGGCTCAATTTGCCGAAACTTGGAGGATAGCTTCCAGTCTCGAGGATTCTAAACTATCTCCTGATGGACTTAGTTCTTAGTGAAATGGACACAGGTAAAAGGAGAGCACGCTCGGTGTCGAGCTTGTAGAACCGAAATATAGCCCCACTTCATTTTCGGAGTAAACGAGTAGTCGAGACCGCCTTACGCGCATCGTGATTTTGAGCATGTTTGGCTCGATTTGCCGGAATTCGGGGAATAATTTCCAGTCCCGAGGACTCTATGCTAACTCCTGATGAGCTTAGTTTTCAGTGATATGTACACAGGCAAAAGGAGCGCACCCTCGGTGTTGAGCTTGTCCGCCGAAATATAGCTCCACTTCATTTTAAGACTGAAAGAGTAGCCGAGACCGCCTTACGCGCATCGTGATTTTGAGCAACATTGGCTTGATCTGCCAGAATTTGGCAGATATTTTCCAGTCGCAAGGACTCTAAACTAACTCCTGATGGCCTAAGATGTCAGTGAAATGGACAGAGGTAAAATTAGCGCAGGCCCGGTCTCGAGCTTCTAGGTCGAAATATAGCCCCCCTTAATTTTAAGACTGAAAGAGTAGTCGAGACCGCCTTACGAGCATGATGCCGATGACCTTGGTTTGCAGTTTAATGAACACAGCAAAACATTCTGAACGCTCACCTTCGAGCTTCAGGGCCGAGATATAGCCCTACTTAAATTTAAGAGTGAGAGAATAGCCGAGAGCCCGTTACGCGCATCGTAACTTTCATCAACTTCGGCGCCATTTCCTGGAACTTGGAGAATATTTTCCAGTCCCGGGGACTCTAAACTAACTCCTGATGGCCTTGGTTTGCAGTGAAATGGACACAGCAAAACGTTTTGAACGCTCACTTTCGAGCTTGTGGGTGTAAATATAGCCACACTTAACTTTAAGACTGAAACAGTAGCCGAGACCGCGTTACGCGCATCGTGATTTTTATCAACTTCTGCTCGCTTTCCTGGAACTTGGGGAATATTTTCCAGTCCCGGGGACTCTAAACTAACTCCTGATGGCCATGGTTTGCAGTGAAATTCACACAGCACAAGTTTTTGAACGCACACTTTCGAGCTTCTAGGCCGAAATATAGTCCCACATCACTTACGACTTAAAGAGTAGCCGAGACCCACGTGCGCCCATCGTGATTTTGACCAACTTCGGGTCGATATTCCGGAACTTCGGGCATACTTTCCAGTCCCAGGGACTCTAAAGTAACTCTTGATGCCCTTGGTTTGCAGTGAAATGGAGATAGCAAAACTTTTTGAACGCTCACCTTCAAGCTTCTGGGCCGAAATATAGCCCACTTTACTTTACTGAATAAGTAGCCGAGACCGCCTTACGCGCATCGTGATTTTGACAAACTTCGGGTGAATTTCCCGGAACTTGGGGGATCTTTTCCAGTCCCTTGGACGCTAAACTAGGTGCCGATGGCCTTGTTTTGCAGTGAAATGGACACAGGAAAGCTTTTTGAACGCTCACTATCGAGCTTCTGGACCGAAATATAGCCATACTTCACATTAAGACTGCAACAGTAGCCGAGACCACGTTTCGCGCATCGTGAGTTTGATCAACTTCGGCTCGATTTCCCGGAACTTGCGAAATATTTTCCAGTCCCAGGGACTCTAAACTAACTCGTGCTGGTCTTGGTTTGCTGTGAAACGGAAACAGAAAAAGTTTTTGAACGCATACTTTCGAGCTTCTGGACCGAAGTAGAAGCCCACTTCACTTGAAGACTGAAAGAGTAGCCGAGACCGCCTTACGTGCATCGTGATTTTGAGCAACTTCGGCTCGATTTGCCGGAACTAAGGGGATATATTCCAGTTCTGAGGACTGTAAACTAATTCCTGATGGCCTTGGTTTGCAGTAAAATGGACCCAGCAAAACTTTTTGAACGCTCACTCTCGAGCTTCTGGGTCAAAATATAGCCCCCCATTGCTTTAACACTGAAAGAGTAGCCGAGACCGTCTTGCGCAAATCGTGATTTTCACCAACTTCGGGTCGGTTTCCTGGAATTTGGGGGATATATTCCATTTCTGCGAGCTCTAAACTAACTCATGATGGCCTTGCTTTTAAGTGAAATTGAGAGAGGAAAACTTTTTGAACGCTCGCTTTTGAGCTTCTGGGCCGAAATATAGCCCCACTTCACCTTAAGACTGAAAGAGTAGCCGAGACCGCCTTACGCGCATCGTGATTTTGACCACCGTCTTCTCGGTTTTTCGGAACTTGGGAAATATATTGCAGTCCCTGGGACTCTAAACTAACTCCTCGTGGCCTTGGTTTGCAGTGAAAAGGACAGAGCAAATTTTTTGCACTGCTCACTTTGGAGCTTCTGGGCCGAAATAGAGCCCCACTTCACTTTAAGACTGAAAGAGTAGCCGAGGCCGCCTTAGGCGCATCGTGATTTTGACCAACTTCGGCTTGAGTTGCCAGAACTTAAAAGATATTTTCCAGTCCCGGGGACTCTACACTAACTCATGATGGCCTTGGTTTTCAGTGAAATTCAGAGAGGAAAACTTTTTGAACGCTCACTTTCAGGCTTCTGGACCGAAATATAGTACTACTTCACTTTAAGACTGAAAGAGTAGCCAAAACCGCCTTACGCGAATCGTTATTTTGACCAACTTCGTCTCGATTTCGCGGAACTTGGGGGATATTTTCCAGTTCCGGGCACTGTAAACTACTTCCTGAGGGCCTTGCTTTGCAGTGAAATGGGCACAGCATAACTTTTTGAATGCTCACTTTCGCGCTTCTGGGCCGAAATATACAGCCACGTCACTTTAAGACTCAAAGAGTAGCCGACACTGCTTTACGCGCATCGTGATTTTGACAAACTTCGGCTCGATTTCCCGGAACTTGGGGGATATTTTGATGTCCCGGAGACTGTAAACTATCTCCTGATGTGGCTTGGCTCGCGGTGAAATGGACACAGCAAAACTTTTTGAACTTTCACTTTCGAGCTTCTGGGCCGAAATATAGCCCGAGTTCACTTTAAAGAATGAAAGAATAGCCGACACCGCCTTACGCGCATCGTGACTTTGACCAACTTTGGCTCGATTTCCCGGGAAATGGGGAATATTTTCCGGTATCGGGGACTCTAAAGTAACTCCTGCTATCCTTGGTTTGCATTGAAATGGAGAGAGCAAAACTTTTTCAACGCTCCCCTTCGGGCTTTTGAGCCGAAATATAGCCCCACTTCAGTTTAAGACTGAAAGAGTAGCCGACACCGTCTTACGCGCATCGTGATTTTGACCAGCTTCGGCTCGATTTCCCGACACTTCGGGTATATATTCAAGTCCCAAGGACTCTAAACTAACCCCTGATGGCCTTGGTCTGCAGTGAAATGGACACAGCAAATTTTTTTGAACGTTTACTTTCGAAATTCTGGGCCGAAATATAGCCCCACTTCATTTTAAGACTGAAATAGTAGCCGAGACCGCCTTAGACGCATCGTGATTTTGACCAACTTCGGCTTGAGTTGCCAGAACTTAAGGGATATTTTCCAGTCCCGTGGACTCTAAACTAACTAATGATGGCCTTGGTTTTCGGTTAAATTGAGAGAGCAAATCTTTTTGAACGCTCACTTTCGAGCTTCTGGGCCAAAATATACAGCCACGTCACTTTAAGACTAAAAGAGTAGCCGAGACTGCTTTACGCTCATCGTGATTTTGACAAAGTTCGGCTCGATTTCCCGGGACTTGGGGGATATTTTGATGTCCCGGACACTGTAAACAATCTGCTGATGTGGCTTGGTTAGCGGTGAAATGGACACAGCAAAACTTTTTGAACTTTCACTTTCTAGCTTCTGGGCCGAAATATAGCCCCAGTTGACTTTAAGAATGATAGAGTAGCCGAGACCGCATTACGCGCATCGTGATTTTGATAAAATTCGGCTCAATTCCCCCGAACTTTGGAGATATTTTCCAGTGCCGAGGAGTCTAAACTAACTCCTGATGGCCTTGGCCTGCAGTGAAATGAACACAGCAAAACTTTTTGAACTTTCACTTTCTAGCTTCTCGGCCAAAATATAAGCCCAGTTCGCTTTAAGAATGAAAGAGTAGCCGAGACCGCCCTACGCGCATCGTGATTTTGACAAAATTCGGCTCGATTTCCTCGAACTTGGCCGATATTTTCCAGTCCCGAGGAGTCTAAATTAACTCCTGATGGCCTTGGTTTGCAGTGAAATCAACACAGTAACACTTTTTGAAGGCTTATTTTCGAGCTTCTGGGATGAAATATAGCCCCACTTCACTTTAAGACTGAAAGAGTAGCCGAGACCGCCTTACGCGCATCGTGATTTTGAGCAACTTCCGCTCGATTTTCTAGAATTTTGGCGATATTTTCAAGTCCCGGGGACTCTAAATGAACTCCTGATGGCCTTGGTTTGCAGTGAAATGGACGCAGGAAAACTTTTTGAACGCTCAGTTTCGAGCTTCTGGGCCGAAATACAACCGTATTTCACTTTAAGACTGAAATAGTAGCCGAGACCGCCTTACGAGCATCGTGATTTTGAGCAAGTTCAGCTCGATTTCCCCGAACTTGGGGGATATTTTCCAGTCCCGCGGACTCTAAAGTAACTCCTGATGGCCTTGCTTTGGAGTGAAATGGACACAGGACAACTTTTTGAACGCTCACTTTCCAGCTTCTGGCCGGAAATGTTGCCCCAGTTCACTTTAAGAATGAGAGAGTAATCGGGACCGCCTTACGCGCATCGTGATTTTGACCAACTTTGGCTTGATTTCCCGGGAAATGGGGGATATTTTTCGGTAACGGATACTCTAAACTAACTCCTGATTGCCTTGGTTTGCAGTGAAATGGACACAGCACAACTTTTTGAACGGTCACTTTTGAGCTTCTGGGCCGAAATATAGCCCCACTTCACTTTAAGACTGAAAGAGTAGCCGGGACCGCCTTACGCGCATGGTAATTTTGTCGAACTTCGGCTTAATTTCCTGGGACTTGGGGGACATTTTCCAGTCCCGGAAGCTCTAAACTAACTCCTGAATGCCTTGGTTTTTAGTGAAATGGACACAGGTAAAAGGGGCGCACGCTGGGTTTCCAGGTTGTAGGCCGAAATATAGCCCCACTTTATTTTAAGACTGAAAGTGTACACGAAACGGCCTTAAGCGCATCGAAATTTTTAGCCACTATGGCTCGATCTGCCAAAACTTGGGGGATATTTTCCAGTCCCGGGGACTCTACCCTAACTCTTGATGGCCTTAGTTTTCAGTAAAATGGTCACAGGTAACAGGAGCGCACGCTCGGTGTCGAGCTTCTAGGCCGAAATGTAGCCCCAGTTCATTTTAAGACTGAAAGAGTAAACGAAACTGCCGTACGCTTATCGTAATTTTAAGAAAGTATGGCTCAATATGCTGAAACTTGGAGGATAGCTTCCAGTCTCGAGGATTCTAAACTATCTCCTGATGGACTTAGTTCTTAGTGAAATGGACACAGGTAAAAGGAGAGCACGCTCGGTGTCCAGCTTGTAGAACCGAAATATAGCCCCACTTCATTTTCGGAGTAAACGAGTAGCCGAGACCGCCTTACGCCCATCGTGATTTTTAGCAACTTTGGCTCGATCTGCCAGAATTTGGGAAATATTTTCCAGTCCCAAGGACTCTAATCTAACTCCTGATGGCCTAAGATGTCAGTGAAATGGACACAGGTAAAATTAGCGCACGCCCGGTCTCGAGCTTCTAGGTCGAAATATAGCCCCCCTTAATTTTAAGACTGAAACAGTAACCGAGACCGCCTTACGCGCATCGTGATTTTGAGCATCTTTGCCTCGATTTGCCGGAATTCGGGGAATATTTTCCAGTCCCGAGGACTCTATGCTAACTCCTGATGAACTTAGGTTTCAGTGATATGTACACAGGCAAAAGGAGCGCACGCTCGGTGTTCAGCGTGTCGGCCGAAATATAGCCCCACTTCATTTTAAGACTGAAAGAGTAGCCGAAACCGCCTTACGCGCATCGTGATTTTTAGCAACTTTGGCTCGATCTGCCAGAATTTGGGAAATATTTTCCAGTCCCAAGGACTCTAAACTAACTCCTGATGGCCTAAGATGTCAGCGAAATGGACACAGGTAAAATTAGCGCACGCCCGGTCTCGACCTTCTAGGTCGAAATATAGCCCCCCCTTAATTTTAAGACTGAAAGAGTAGCCGAGACTGCCTTACGCGCATCGTGATTTTGGGCCAGTTTTGCTCGATTTCCCGGAAGTTGGCGAATAATTTGAAGTCCCGGGAACGCTAAACTTACTGCCGATGACCTTGGTTTGCAGTTTAATGAACACAGCAAAACATTCTGAACGCTCACCTTCGAGCTTCAGGGCCGAAATATAGCCCTACTTAAATTTAAGACTGAAAGAATAGCCGAGAGTCCGTTACGCGCATCGTAATTTTGATCAACTTCGGCGCCATTTCCTGGATCTTGGAGAATATTTTCCAGTCCCGGGGACTCTAAACTAACTCCTGATGGCCTTGGTTTGGAGACAGCAAAACTTTTTGGACGCTCACCTTGAAGCTTCTGGGCCGAAATATAGGCCACTTTACTTTAATACTAAAAAAGTAGCCGAGAGCGCCTTACGCGCATCGTGATTTTGACAAACCTCGGCTGGATTTCGCGGAACTTGGGGGATATTTTCCAGTCCCTTGGACGCTAAACTAGGTGCCGATGGTCTTGTTTTGCAGTGAATTGGACACAGCAAAGCTTTTTGAACGCTCACTTTCGAGCTTGTGGGTCGAAATATAGCCATACTTCACTTTAAGACTCAAACAGTAGGCGAGACCACGTTTGGCGCATCGTGATTTTGATGAACTTCGGCTCGATTTCCTGGAACTTGCTAAATATTTTCCAGTCGCGGGGACTCTAAAATAACTCGTGCTGGTCTTGGTTTGCAGTGAAACGGAAACAGAAAAAGCTTTTGAACGCATACTTTCGAGCTTCTCGACCGAAATAGAAGCCCACTTCACTTGAAGACTGAAAGAGGCGCCGAGACCGCCTTACGTGCATCGTGATTTTGAGCAACTTCGGCTCGATTTGCCGGAACTAAGGGGATATATTCCAGTTCTGAGGACTGTAAACTAATTCCTGATGGCCTTGGTTTGCAGTAAAATGGACCCAGCAAAACTTTTTGAACGCTCAATTTCGAGCTTTTGGGTCAAAATATAGCCCCTCATTACTTTAACACTGAAAGAGTAGCCGAGACCGCCTTACGCGCATCGTGATTTTGACAAACTTCGGGTTGATTTCCCGGAACTTGGGGGATATTTTCCAGTCCCGGGGACTCTCAACTAACTCCTGCTTGTCTTGGCTTGCAGTGAAATGGAAACAACGAAAGTTTTTGAAGGCTCACTCTCGAGCTTCTGGGGCGAAATAGAGCCCCATTTTACTCTAAGACTGAAAGAGTAGGCGAGACCGTCTTGAGCGAATCGTGATTTTGACCAATTTCGCCTTAATTTCCCGAAACTTGGGGGATATATTCCAGTCAAAGGGACTCTAAAGTAACTCCTGATGGCCTTGGTTTTCCGTGAAATGGACAGAGCACAACTTCGGAGCTTCTGGGCAGAAATAGAGCACCACTTTACTTTAAGACTGAAAGAGTAGATGAGACCGCCTTACGCGCATCGTAATTTTGACGAACTTCGAATGGATTTCCCGGAACTTGGGGGATATTTTCCAGTCCCTTGGACGCTAAACTAAGTCCTGATGGCCTTGTTTTGAAGTAAAATGGACACAACAAAACTTTTTGAACGCTCACTTTCTAGCTTGTGGGCCGAAATATAGCCACACTTCACTTTAGGACTGACACAGTAGCCGAGACCATGTTACGCGCATCATGAATTTGATCAACTTCGGCTCGATTTCCCGGGACTTGGGGGATATTCTTCACTCCCGGGGACTCTAAACTAACTTCTGATGGCCTTGGTTTGCAGTAAAAGTGACAGAGCAAAACTTTTTAAACACTCACATTTGAGCTTCTGGGCCGAAATATTGCGCCACTTCACTTTAAGACTGAAAGAGTAGCCGAGACCACCTTACGCACATCGTGATTTTGACCAACTTCGGCTCGATTTACCGGAACTTGGGGGATATTTTCCAGTCCCGAGGACTCTTAAGTAACCCCTGATGGCCTTGGTTTGCATTGAAATGGATACAGCAAAACTTTTTGAACGCTCACTTTTGAGCTTCTGGGCCGAAATATAGCCCCACTTCACTTTAAGACTGAAAGAGTAGCCGAGACAGTCTTACGCGCATCGTGATTTTGACCAACGTCTTCTCGATTTTCCGGAACTTGGGAAATACATTTCACTCCCGGTGACTTTAAACTAACTCCTGATAGCCTTGGTTTGCTGTGAAATAGACAGTAATTTTTTTTGAGCTTTGAGCTTGTGGGCCGAAATAGAGCCCCACTTCACTTTAAGACTGAAGGAGTAGCCGAGACCACCTTAGGCGAATCGTTATTTTGACCAACTTCTTCTCGATTTCGCGGAACTTGGGGGATATTTTCCAGTTGCGGGGACTGTAAACTACTTCCTGAGGGTCTTGCTTTGCAGTGAAATGGGCACAGCATAACTTTTTCAACGCTCACTTTCGAGCTTCTGGGGCGAAATATAGCCCCACTTCACTTTAAGACTGAAAGACTAGCCAAGACCGTCTTGCGCGCATCGTGATTTTGACCAACTTCGGCTTGAGTTGCCAGAACTTAAAAGATATTTTCCAGTCCCGGGGACTCTAAACTAACTCATGAAATTCAGAGAGGAAAACTTTTTGAACGCTCACTTTCGAGCTTCTGGACTGAAATATAGCCCTATTTCACTTGAAGACTGAAAGAGTAGCCGAGACCACCTTACGCGAATCGTTATTTTGACCAACTTCGTCTCGATTTCGCGGAACTTGGGGGATATTTTCCTGTTCCGTGGACTGTAAACTACTTCCTGAGGGCCTTGCTTTGCAGTGAAATGGGCACAGCATAACTATTTGAACGCTCACTTTCGAACTTCTGGGCCGAAATATACAGCCACGTCACTTTGAGACTAAAAGAGTAGCCGAGACTGCTTTACGCGCATCGTGATTTTGACAAACTTCGGCTCGATTTCCCGGAACTTGGGGGATATTTTGATGTCCCGGAGACTGTAAACTATCTCCTGATGTGGCTTGGTTCGCGGTGACACGCACACAGCAAAACTTTTTGAACTTTTACTTTCGAGCTTCAGGGCCGAAATATAGCCCGAGTTCACTTTAAGAATGAAGGAATAGCCCAGACCGCCTTACGCGCATCGTGATTTTGACCAACTTTGGCTCGATTTCCCGGGAAATGGGGAATATTTTCCGGTACCGGGGACTCTAAAGTAACTCCTGATTGCCTTGGTTTGCATTGAAATGGAGAGAGCAAAAGTTTTTCAACGCTCCCCTTCGGGCTTCTGAGCCGAAATATAGCCCCACTTCAGTTTAAGACTGAAAGAGTAGCCGACACCGTCTTACGCGCATCGTGATTTTGACCAACTTCGGCTCTATTTCCCGAAACTTCGGGGATATATTCAAGTCCCAAGGACTCGAAACTAAAACCTGATGGCCTTGGTGTGCAGTGAAATGGACACAGCAAATTTTTTTGAACGCTTACTTTCGAAATTCTGGGACGAAATACAGCCCCACTTCACTTTAAGACTGAAATAGTAGCGGAGAGCGCCTTAGATGCATCGTGATTTTGACCAACTTCGGCTTGAGTTGCCAGAACTTAAGGGATATTTTCCAGTCCCGTGAACTCTAAACTAACTCATGATGGCCTTGGTTTTCAGTTAAATTGAGAGAGCAAAACTTTTTGAACGCTCACTTTCGAGCTTCTGGGCCGAAATATACAGCCACGTCACTTTAAGACCAAAAGAGTAGCCGAGACTGCTTTACGCGCATCGTGATTTTGACAAACTTCGGCTCGATTGTCCCGAACTTGAGCGATATTTTCCAGTCCCGAGGAGTCTAAGCTAACTCCTGATGGCCTTGGTTTTAAGTGAAATGAACACAGCAAAACGTTTTGAACTTTCATTGTCTAGCTTCTCGGCCGAAATATAGCCCCAGTTCACTTTAAGAATGAAAGAGTAGCCGAGACCGCCCTACGCGCATCGTGATTTTGATAAAATTCGGCTCGATTTCCCCGAACTTGGCCGATATTTTCCAGTCCCGAGGAGTCTAAACTAACTCTTCCTGGCCTTGGTTTGCAGTGAAATCAAAACAGTAACACTTTTTGAAGGCTTATTTTCGAGCTTCTGGGATGAAATATAGCCACACTTCACTTTAAGACTGAAAGAGTAGCCGAGACCGCCTTACGCGCATCGTGATTTTGAGCAACTTCCGCTCGATTTTCTAGAATTTTGGCGATATTTTCAAGTCCCGGGGACTCTAAACTAACTCCTGATGGCCTTGGTTTGCAGTGAAATGGCCACAGCACATTTTTTTGAGCGCTCACTTTCGAGCTTCTCGGCCGAAATACAACCGTATTTCACTTTAAGACTGAAATAGTAGCCGTGACCGCCTTACGAGCATCGTGATTTTGACCAAGTTCAGCTCGATTTCCCGGAACTTGGGGGATATTTTCCAGTCCGGGGGACCTTAAACTAACTCCTGATGGCCTTGGTTTGTAGTTAAATGCACAAAGCGTAGCTTTTTAAAGGGTCACTTTCGAGCTTGTGGGCCGAAACATAGCCCCACTTTACTTTAAGACTGAAAGAGTAGCCGAGACCGTCTTACCCGCATCGTGATTTTGACCAACTTTCGTTCGATTTCCCGGAACTTCGGGGATATATTCCAGTCCCGGGGACTCTAAACTAACTGCTGATGGCCTTGGTTTGCAGTGAAATGGACACAGCACAATTTTTTTGAACACTCACTTTCGAACTTCTCGGCCGAAATATAGCCCTACTTCACTTAAACTGAAAGAGTAGCCGAGACCGCCTTACGCGCATCGTAATTTTGACTAACTTCGGCTCGATTTCCCGGAAGTTGGCGAATATTTTCAATTCCCGGGGAAGCTAAACTAACTTCCGATGGCCTTAGTTTGCAGTTAAATGGACACAGGGAAACTTTTTGAACGCTCACTTTCGAGCTTATGGGTCGAAATATAGCCCCACGTAACTTTAAGACTGAAAGAGTAGGCGAGACCGCCTTACGCGCATGGTGATTTTTGGATACTTCGGCTCGATTTCCCGCAAATAGGGGGATATTTTCCAGTCCCGGGGACTCTAAACTAACTCCTGATGGCCTCGGTTTCCAGTGAAATGGACACAGGAACACTTTTTGAACGCGCACTTTCGAGCTTGCTGGCCGAAATATAGCCCTACTTCTTTTTAAGACTGAAAGAGTAGGCGGGAGCGCCTTACGCGCATTGTGATTTTGAGGATCTTCGGCTCGATCTGGTGAAACTTGGGAGATATTTTCCAGTCCCAAAGTCTCTAAACTCACTCCTGATTGTCTAAGATGTGAGTGAAATACAGAGAAAAATTTTTGAAGCCTTACTTTCGAGCTTCTGGAGTTGAATCTAAGCCCACTTTACCTTAAGACTGAAAGAGTAGCCGAGACCCCCTTAAGCACATCGTGATTTTGACTAACTTCGGGTGGATTTCCCGTAACTTGGGGGATATTTCCAGTCCCTTGGACGCTAAACTAAGTCGTGATGGCCTTGTTTTGCAGTGAAATGGAAACAGCAAAAGTTTTTAAACACTCAGTTTCGAGCTTCTGGGCCGAAATATTGCCCCACTTCACTTTAAGACTGAAAGAATAGCCGAGACCGCCGTACGCGCGTCGTGATTTTGACCAACTTCGGTTAAATTTCCCGGAGCTTGGGGGATATTTTCCAGTCCCGGGGACTCTAAACTGACCCCCGACGTCCTTGGTCTGCAGTAAAATGGACACAGGAAAACTTTTTGAAAGTTCACTTTTGAGCTTCTGGGCGGAAATATTGCCCCAGTTGACTTTGAGAATGAATGAGTAACCGGGACCGCCTTACGCGCATCGTGATTTTCACCAACTTTGGTTCGATTTCCCGGGAAATGGGGGATATTTTCCGGTACCGAGGACTGTAAACTAACTCCTGATTGCCTTGGTTTGCAGTGAAATGGACACAGCACAACTTTTTGAACGCTCACGTTTGAGCTTCTGCCCGAAGCATAGCTGTACTTCACTTTAAGACTGAAAGAGTAGCCGGGACCGCCTTACGCGCAAGGTGATTTTGTCGAACTTCGGCTTGATTTACTGGGACTTGGGGGATATTTTCCAGTCCCGGAAGCTCTAAACTAACTCCTGAATGCCTTGGTTTTTAGTGAAATGGACACAGGTAAAAGGGGCGCACGCTAGGTTTCCACGTTGTAGGCCGAAATATAGCCCCACCTTATTGTAAGACTGAAAGTGTACACGAAACGGCCTTAAGCGCATCGAAATTTTTAGCCACTATGGCTCGATCTTGATGGCCTTAGTTTTCAGTAAAATGGTCACAGGTAACAGGAGCGCGCGCTCGTGTCGAGCTTCTAGGCCGAAATGTAGCCCCAGTTCATTTTAAGACTGAAAGAGTAAACGAAACTGCCGTAGGCTTATCGTATTTTTAAGAAAGTATGGCTCAATTTGCCGAAACTTGGAGGATAGCTTCCAGTCTCGAGGATTCTAAACTATCTCCTGATGGACTTAGTTCTTAGTGAAATGGACACAGGTAAAAGGAGAGCACGCTCGGTGTCGAGCTTGTAGAACCGAAATATAGTCCCACTTCATTTTCGGAGTAAACGAGTAGCCGAGACCGCCTTACGCGCATCGTGATTTTGAGCATCTTTGGCTCGATTTGCCGGAATTCGGGGAATATTATCCAGTCCCGAGGACTCTATGGTAACTTCTGATGAACTAAGTTTTCAGTGATATGTACACAGGCAAAAGGAGCGCACGCTCGGTGTTGAGCTTCTCGGCCGAAATATAGCTCCACTTCATTTTAAGAATGAAAGAGTAGCCGAGACCGCCTTACGCGCATCGTGATTTTGGGCCCCTTTTGCTCGATTTCCCGGAGGTTGGCGAATAATTTAAAGTCCCGGGGACGCTAAACTAACTCCCGATAACCTTGATTTGCAGTTTAATGAACACAGCAAAACATTCTGAACCCACACCTCCGAGCTTCAGGGCCGAAATATAGCCCTACTTAAATTTAAGACTGAAAGAATAGCCGAGAGCCCGTTACGCGCATCGTAAGTTTCATCAACTTCGGCGCCATTTCCTGGAACTTGGAGAATATTTTCCAGTCCCGGGGACTCTATACTAACTCCTGATGGCCTTGGTTTGCAGTGAAATGGACACATCAAAACTTTTTGAACGCTCACTTTCGAGCTTGTGGGCCTAAATATAGCCACACTTCACTTTAAGACTGAAACAGTAGCCGAGACCGCGTTACGCGCATCGTGATTTTGATCAACTTCTGCTCGGTTTCCTGGAACTTGGCGAATATTTTCCAGGCCCGGGGACTCTAAACTAACTCCTGATTGGCATGGTTTGCAGTGAAATTCACACAGCCCAAGTTTTTGAATGCACACTTTCGAGCTTCTAGACCGAAATATAGTCCCACATCACTTACGACTTAAAGAGTAGCCGAGACCCACGTGCGCCCATCGTGATTTTGACCAACTTCGGGTCGATATTCCGGAACTTCGGGCATACTTTCCAGTCCCAGGGACTCTAAAGTAACTCTTGATGGCCTTGGTTTGCAGTGAAAGGGAGACAGCAAAACTTTTTGAACGCCCACCTCCAAGCTTCTGGGCCGAAATAGAGCCCACTCTACTTTAATACTGAAAAAGTAGCCGAGACCGCCTTACGCGCATCGTGATTTGGCAAACTTCGGGTGGATTTCGCGGAACTTGGGGGATATTTTCCAGTCCTTTGGACGCTAAACTAGGTGCCGATGGCCTTGTTTTGCAGTGAAATGGACACAGCAAAGCTTTTTGAACGCTCACTTTTGAGCTTCTGGGCCGAAGCATAGCGCTACTTCACTTTCAGACTAAAAGACTAGCCGAGACCACGTTTCGCGCATCGTGATTTTGATCAACTTCGGCTCGATTTCCCGGAACTTGCGAAATATTTTCCAGTCCCGGGGACTCTAAACTAACTCGTGCTTGTCTTGGTTTGCAGTGAAACGGAAACAGAAAAAGCTTTTGAACGCATACTTTCGAGCTTCTGGACCGAAATAGAAGCCCACTTCACTTGAAGACTGAAAGAGTAGCCGAGACCGCCTTACGTGCATCGTGATTTTGAGCAACTTCGGCTCGATTTGCCGGAACTAAGGGGATATATTCCAGTTCTGAGGACTGTAAACTAATTCCTGATGGCCTTGGTTTGCAGTAAAATGGACCCAGCAAAAGTTTTTGAACGCTCAATTTCGAGCTTTTGGGTCAAAATATAGCCCCCCATTACTTTAACACTGAAAGAGTAGCCGAGACCGCCTTACGCGCATCGTGATTTTGACAAACTTCCGGTTGATTTCCCTGAACTTGGGGGATATTTTCCAGTCCCGGGGACTCTCAACTAACTCCTGCTTGTCTTGGTTTGGAGTGAAATGGACACAGCGAAAGTTTTTGAAGGCTCACTCTCGAGCTTCTGGGCCGAAATAGAGCCCCATTTTACTTTAAGACTGAAAGAGTAGGCGAGACCGTCTTGAGCGAATCGTGATTTTGACCAATTTCGCCTTTATTTGCCGAAACTTGGGGGATATATTCCAGTCAAAGGGACTCTAAAGTAACTCCTGATGGCCTTGGTTTTCAGTGAAATGGACAGAGCACAACTTTGGAGCTCCTGGGCAGAAATATAGCCACACTTTACTTTAAGACTGAAAGAGTAGATGAGACCGCCTTACGCGCATCGTAATTTTGACGAACTTCGACTGGATTTCCCGGAACTTGGGGGATATTTTGCAGTCCCTTGGACGCTAAACTAAGACCTGATGGCCTTGTTTTGAAGTAAAATGGACATAGGAAAACGTTTTGAACGCTCACTTTCTAGCTTGTGGGCCGAAATATAGCCACACTTCAATTTAGGACTGACACAGTAGCCGAGACCACGTTACGCGCATCATGAATTTGATCAACTTCGGCTCGATTTCCCGGGACTTGGGGGGTATTCTTCAGTCCCGGGGACTCTAAACTAACTTCTGATGGCCTTGGTTTGCACTGAAAGTGAGAGAGGAAAACTTTTTAAACACTCACTTTCGAGCTTCTGGGCCGAAATATTGCCCCACTTCAAAGACTGAAAGAGTGGCCGAGACCACCTTACGCGCATCGTGTTTTTGGCCAACTTTGGCTCGATTTCCCGGGAGTTGGGAGATATTTTGATGTCCCGAACACTGTAAACAATCTGCTGATGTGGCTTGGTTTGCGGTGAAATGGACACAGCAAAACTTTTTGAACTTTCACTTTCTAGCTTCTGGGCCAAAATATAGCCCTAGTTCACTTTAAGAATGAAAGAGTAGCCGAGACTGCCGTACGCGGATCGTGATTTTGACAAAATTCGGCTCGATTTCCGAACTTGGGCGATATTTTCCAGTGCCGAGGAGTCTAAACTAGCTCCTGATGGCCTTGGTTTGCAGTGAAATGAACAGAACAAACTTTTTTAACTTTCACTTTTTAGCTTCTCGGCTGAAATATAGCCCCAGTTCACTTAAAGAATGAAAGAGTAGCCGAGACCGCCTTACGCGCATCATGATTTTGACAAAATTCGGCTCGATTTCCCCGAACTTGGCCGATATTTTCCAGTCCCGAGGAGTCTAAACTAATTGCTGATGGCCTTGGTTTGCAGTGAAATCAACACAGTAACACTTTTTGAAGGCTTATTTTTGAGCTTCTGGGATGAAATATAGCCCCACCTCACTTTAAGACTGAAAGTAGGCGAGACCGCCTTACACGCATCCTGATTTTGAGCAACTTCCGCTCGATTTTCTAGAATTTTGGCGATATTTTCAAGTCCGGGGACTCTAACCTAACTCCTGATGGCCTTGGTTTGCAGTGAAATGGACGCAGGAAAACTTTTTGAACGCTCAGTTTCGAGCTTCTAGGCAGAAATACAACCGTATTTTACTTTAAGACTGAAAAAGTACCCGAGACCGCCTTACGAGCGTCGTGATTTTGAAAGGGTTCAGCTCGATTTCCCGGAACTTCGGGGATATATTCCAGTCCCGGGGACTCTAAACTAATTGCTGATGGCCTTGGTTTGGAGTGAAATGGACACAGCACATTTTTTTGAACGGTCACTCTTGAGCTTCTCGGGCGAAATATAGCCCTACTTCACTTTAAGACTGAAAGAGTAGCCGAGACCACCTTACGCGCATCGTAATTTTGACCAACTTCGGCTCGATTTCCCGGAAGTTGGCGAATATTTTAAAATCCCGGGGAAGCTAAACTAACTTCCGATGGCCTTAGTTTGCAGTTAAATGGACACGGCAAAACTTTTTGAAAGCTCACTCTCGAGCTTATGGGTCGAAATATAGCGCCGCTTAACTTTAAGACTGAAAGAGTAGCCAAGACGGCCGTAAGCGCGTCGTGATTTTGACCAACTTCGGTTAAATTTCCCGGAGATTGGGGGATATTTTCGAGTCCCGGGCACTCTAAACTGACCCCAGACGTGCTTGGTCTGCAGTAAAATGGACACAGCAAAACTTTTTGAACGCTCACTTTTGAGCTTCTGGGCCGAAATATAGCTCCACTTCACTTTGTGAGTAAAAGAGTAGCCGAGACCGCCTTACGCACATCGTAATTATGACCAACTTCGGCTCGATTTCCCGGAACTTGGGGGATATTTTCCAGTCCCGCGGACTCTAAAGTAACTCCTGATGGCCTTGGTGTGGAGTGAAATGGACACAGCACAACTTTTTGAACGCTCACTTTCGAGCTTCTGGGCGGCAATATTGCCCCAGTTGACTTTGAGAATGAAAGAGTAACCGGGACGGCCTTACGCGCATCGTGACTTTGACCAACTTTGGCTCGATTTCCCGGGAAATGGGGGATATTTTCCGGTACCGGGGACTCTAAACTAACTCCTGATCGCCTTGCTTTGCGTTGAAATGGAGAGAGCAAAACGTTTTGAACGCTCGACTTCGAGCTTGTGGGCCGAATTACAGCCACACTTTACTTTAAGACTGAAACAGTAGCCGAGACCGCACTTCCCGCATCGTGATTTTGATCAACTTCGGCTCGCTTTCCCGGAACTTGGGGAATATTTTCCAGTCCCGGGGACCCTAAGCTAACTTTTGATAGCTTTGGTTTGCAGTGAAATGCACACAGCAAAACTTTTTGAACGCTCACTTTCGAGCTTCTGGACAGAAATAAAGCCCGACTTTACTTTAAGACTGAAAGAGTAGCCGAAACCGCCTTACGTATATCGTAATTTTGACGAACTTGGAATGGATTTCCCGGAATTGGCGTATATTTATTAGTCCCTTGGACGCTAAACTAAGTCCTGATGGCCTTGTTTTGAAGTGAAATGGACACAGCCAAACTTTTTGAACACTCACTTTCGAGCTTGTGGGCCGAAATATAGCCACACTTTACTTTAAGACTGAAACAGTAGCCGAGACCACGTTACGCGCATCATGAATTTGATCAACTTCCGCACCAATTCCCGGGACTTGGGGGATATTTTCCAGTCCCGGGGACTCTAAACTAAGTTTTGATCGCTTTGGTTTGCAGTGAAATGCACACAGCAAAACTTTTTGAACGCTCACTTTCGAGCTTCTGGACAGAAATATAGCCCCACGTCACTTTAAGACTGAAAGGCTAGCCGAGATAGCTTTGGGAGGATCGTGATTTTGACCAACTTCAGCTCGATTTACCGGACCTTGGGGAATATTTTCCAGTCCCAGGGACGCTAAACTAACTCGTGATGGCCTTCTTTTTCAGTCAAAGAACACAGCAAAACTTTTTGAATGCTCACTTTCGGGCTTCTTGCCCGAAATATAGCCCCACTTCACTTTAAGACAGAAAGAGTAGCCGAGACCACTTTAGGGGCATCGTGATTTGGACCAACCTCGGCTCAATTTCTCGGACCTTGGGCATATTTTCTTGTCCCGGGGACGCTAAACTGACTCCTGATGGCCTTGGTTTGCAGTGAAAAGAACACAGCAAAACTTTTTGAACGCTCACTTTCAAGCTTCTGGGCCGAAATATACAGCCACGTCACTTTGAGACTAAAAGAGTAGCCGAGACTGCTTTCCGCGGATCGTGATTTTGACAAACTTCGGCTCGATTTCCCGGAACTTGGGGGATATTTTGATGTCCCGGAGACTGTAAACTGTCTCCTGATGTGGCTTGGCTCGCGGTGAAATGGACACAGCAAAACTTTTTTTGAACTTTCACTTTCGAGCTTCTTGGCCGAAATATAGCCCGACTTCACTTTAAGAATGAAGGAATAGCCCAGACCGCCTTACGCGCATCGTGATTTTGACCAACTTTGGCTCGATTTCCCGGGAAATGGGGAATATTTTCCGGTACCGGGGACTCTAAAGTAACTCCTGATTGCCTTGGTTTGCATTGAAATGGAGAGAGCAAAACTTTTTCAACGCTCCCCTTCGGGCTTCTGAGCCGAAATATAGCCCCACTTCAGTTTAAGACTGAAAGAGTAGCTGACACCTTCTTAGCGCATGGTGATTTTGCCCAACTTCGGCTCGATTTCCCGAAACTTCGGGGATATATTCAAGTCCCAAGGACTCTAAACTAACCCCTGATGGCCTTGGTCTGCAGTGAAATGGACACAGCAAATTTTTTTGAACGCTTACTTTCGAAACTCTGGGCCGAAATATAGCCCCACTTCACTTTAAGACTGAAATAGCAGCCGAGACCGCCTTAGACGCATCGTGATTTTGACCAACTTCGGCTTGAGTTGCCAGAACTTAAGGGATATTTTCCAGTCCCGTGGACTCTAAACTAACTCATGATGGCCTTAGTTTTCAGTTAAATTGAGAGAGCAAAACTTGTTGAACGCTCACTTTCGAGCTTCTGGGCCGAAATATACAGCCACGTCACTTTGAGACTAAAAGAGTAGCCGAGACTGCTTTACGCGCATCGTGATTTTGACAAACTTCGGCTCGATTTCGCGGAACTTGGGGGATATTTTGATGTCCCGGACACTGTAAACAATCTGCTGATGTGGCTTGGTTTGCGGTGAAATGGACACAGCAAAACTTTTTGAACTTTCACTTTCTAGCTTCTGGGCCGAAATATAGCCCCAGTTCACTTTAAGAATTAAAGAGTAGCCGAGACTGCCGTACGCGCATCGTGATTTTGAGAAAATTCGGCTCAATTTCCCCGAACTTGAGCGATATTTTCCAGTCCCGAGGAGTCTACACTAACTCCTGATGGCCTTGGTTTGCAGTGAAATGAACACAGCAAAACTTTTTGAACACTCATTTTCTAGCTTCTCGGCCGAAATATAGCCCCACTTCACTTTAAGACTGAAAGAGTAGCCGAGACCGCCTTACGCGCATGGTGATTTTGAGGATCTTCCGCTCGATTTTCTAGAATTTTGGCGATATTTTAAAGGCCCGAGGACTCTAAATTAGCTCCTGATGGCTTTGGTCTGCAGTGAAATGGACGCAGGAAAACTTTTTGAACGCTCAGTTTCGAGCTTCTGGGCCGAAATACAACCGTATTTCACTTTAAGACTGAAATAGTAGCCGTGACCGCCTTACGAGCATCGTGATTTTGACCAAGTTCAGCTCGATTTCCCGGAACTTGGGGGATATTTTCCAGTCCGGGGGACTCTAAACTAACTCCTCATGGCCTTGGTTTGCAGTTAAATGCACAAAGCGAAATTTTTAAAAGGTCACTTTCGAGCTTCTGGGCCGAAATATAGCCCCACTTTACTTTAAGACTGAAATAGTAGCCGAGACCGTCTTACGCGCATCGTGATTTTGTCCAACTTCCGTTCCATTTCGCGGAACTTCGGGGATATATTCCAGTCCGGGGGACTCTAAACTAACTGCTGATGGCCTTCGTTTGGAGTGAAATGGACACAGCACATTTTTTTGAACGCTCACTTTCGAGCTTCTCGGCCGAAATATAGCCCTACTTCACTTTAAGACTGAAAGAGTAGCCGAGAACGCCTTACGCGTATCGTAATTTTGACCAACGTCGGCTCGATTTCCCGGAAGTTGGCGAATATTTTCAATTCCCGGGGAAGCTAAACTAACTTCCGATGGCCTTACTTTGCAGTTAAATGGACACGGCAAAACTTTTTGAACGCTCACTTTCGAGCTTATGGGTCGAAATATAGCCTCACTTAACTTTAACACTGAAAGAGTAGCCGAGACCGGCCTACACGCATCGTTATTTTGGGATACTTCGGCTCGATTTCCCGCAAATAGGGGGATATTTTCCAGTCCCGGGGACTCTAAACTAACTCCTGATGGCCTTGGTTTCCAGTGAAATGGACACAGGGACACTTTTTGAACGCGCACTTTCGAGCTTGCTGGCCGAAATATAGCCCTACTTCCTTTTAAGACTGAAAGAGTAGGCGGGAGCGCCTTACGCGCATTGTGATTTTGAGCATCTTCGGCTCGATCTGGCGAAACTTGGGAGATATTTGCCAGTCCCAAAGTCTCTAAACTCACTCCTGATTGTCTAAGATGTGAGTGAAATAGAGACAAAAATTTTTGAAGCCTTACTTTCGAGCTTCTGGAGTTAAATCTAAGCCAACTTTACCTTAAGACTGAAAGAGTAGCCGAGACCCCTTAAGCGCATCGTGATTTTGACTAACTTCGGTTGGATTTCCCGTAACTTGGGGGATATTTCCAGTCCCTTGGACGCTAAACTAAGTCGTGATGGCCTTGTTTTGCAGTGAAATGGAAACAGCAAAAGTTTTTAAACACTCAGTTTCGAGCTTCTGGGCTGAAATATTGCCCCACTTCACTTTAAGACTGAAAGAGTAGTCGAGACCGCCGTACGCGCGTCGTGATTTTGACCAACTTCGGTTAAATTTCCCGGAGCTTTGGAGATATTTTCCAGTCCCGGGAACTCTAAACTGACCCCAGACGTCCTTGGTCTGCAGTAAAATGGACACAGCACAACTTTTTGAGCGCTCACTTTTGAGCTTCTGGGCGGAAATATTGCCCCAGTTGACTTTAAGAATGAAAGAGTAACCGGGACCGCCTTACGCGCATCGTGATTTTGACCAACTTTCGCTCGATTTCCCGGGAAATGGGGGATATTTTCCGGTACCGAGGACTCTAAACTAACTCCTGATAGCCTTGGTTTGCAGTGAAATGGACACAGCAAAACTTTTTGAACGCTCACGTTTGAGCTTCTGGGCCGAAGCATAGCCCTACTTCACTTTAAGACTGAAAGACTACCCGACACCGCCTTAAACGCATCGTGATTTTGGGCTACTTCGGCTCCATTTCCCGTAATTTGGTAGATAATTCCCAGTCCCGGGCACTCAAAACTAATTCCTGATGGCCTTGGTTTTCGGCGAAATGGACACAGCCAAACTCTTTGAACGTTCACTTTCGAGCTTCTGGGCCGAAATATAGCCCCACTTCACTTTAAGACTGAAAGAGTACCCGGGACCGCCTTACGCGGAGGGTAATTTTGTCGAACGTCGGCTTGATTTCCTGGGACTTGGGGGATATTTTCCAGTCCCGCAGGCTATAAACTAACTCCTGAATGCCTTAGTTTTTAGTGAAATGGACACAGGTAAAAGGGGCGCAAGGTAGGTTTCCACGTTGTAGGCCGAAATATAGCCCCATTTTTTTTTAAGACTGAAAGTGTACACGAAACCGCCTAAAGCGCATCGAAATTTTTAGCCACTATGGCTCGATCTTGATGGCCTTAGTTTTCAGTAAAATGGTCACAGGTAACAGGAGCGCGCGCTCGGTGTCGAGCTTCTAGGCCGAAATGTAGCCCCAGTTCATTTTAAGACTGAAAGACTAAACGGAACTGCCGTAGGCTTATCGTAATTTTAAGAAAGTATGGCTCAATTTGCCGAAACTTGGAGGATAGCTTCCAGTCTCGAGGATTCTAAACTATCTCCTGATGGACTTAGTTCTTAGTGAAATGGACACAGGTAAAAGGAGAGCACGCTCGGTGTCGAGCTTGTAGAACCGAAATATAGCCCCACTTCATTTTCGGAGTAAACGAGTAGCCGAGACCGCCTTACGCGCATCGTGATTTTGAGCATCTTTGGCTCGATTTGCCGGAATTCGGGGAATATTTTCCAGTCCCAAGGACTCTATGCTAACTCCTGATGAACTTAGTTTTCAGTGATATGTACACAGGCAAAAGGAGCGCACGCTCAGTGTTGAGCTTCTCGGCCGAAATATAGCCCCACTTCATTTTAAGACTGAAAGAGTAGCCGAGACCGCCTTACGCGCATCGTGATTTTGCGCCCCTTTTGCTCGATTTCCCAGAGGTTGGCGAATAATTTAAAGTCCCGGGGACGCTAAACTAACTCCCGATTACCTTGGTTTCCAGTTTAATGAACACAGCAAAACATTCTGAACGCTCACCTTCGAGCTTCAGGGCCGAAATATAGCCCTACTTAAATTTAAGACTGAAAGAATAGCCGAGAGTCCGTTACGCGCATCGTAAGTTTCATTAACTTCGGCGCCATTTCCTGGAACTTGGAGAATATTTTCCAGTCCCGGGGACTCTAAACTAACTCCTGATGGCCTTGGTTTGCAGTGAAATGGACACAGCAAAACTTTTTGAACGCTCACTTTCGAGCTTGTGGGCCTAAATATAGCCCCACTTCACTTTAAGACTGAAAGAGTAGCCGAGACCGTCTTACGCGCATCGTGATTTTGACCAACGTCTTCTCGATTTTCCGGAACTTGGGAAATACATTCCACTCCCGGGGACTCTAAACTAACTCCTGATAGCCTTGGTTTGCAGTGAAATAGACACAGTAATTTTTTTGAGCTTTGAGCTTGTCGGCCGAAATAGAACCCCACTTCACTTTAAGACTGAAGGAGTAGCCGACACCGCCTTAAGCGCACCGTGATTTTGACCAACTTCGGCTCCATTTGCCAGAACTTGGGGGATATTTTTCAGTCCCGGGGACTCTAAACTAACTCCTGATTGTCTTGGTTTTCAGTGAAATGGACAGAGCGAAACTTTTTGAACGCTCACTCTCGAGCTTCTGGACCGAAATATAGCCCCACTTTACTTTAAGACTGAAAGAGTAGCCGAGACCGTCTTGCGCAAATCGTGATTTTGACCAACCTCGGGTCGGTTTCCTAGAACTTGGGGGATATATTCCATTTCCGCGAGCTCTAAACTAACTCCTGATGGCCTTGGTTTTCACTGAAATGGAGAAAGGAAAGCTTTTTGGACACTCTCTTTGTAGCTTCTGCGCCGAAATAGAATCCCACTTCACTTTCAGACTGAAATAGTAGCCAAGACCGCCTGACGCGCATCGTGAGTTAGACCAAGTTCAGCTCGATTTCACGCAACTTTTGGGATATTTTCCAGTCCGGGGGACTCTAAACTAAGTCTGGATAGCCTTGGTTTGCACTGAAATACGCAGAGCATAACTTTTTGAACGCCCACTTTGGAGCTTGTGGGCCGAAATATAGCCCCACTTCACTTTAAGACTGAAAGAGTAGCCGAGATCGCCTTACGTATATTGTAATTTTGACGAACTTCGAATGGATTTCCCGGAAGTTGGGAGATATTTTCCAGTCCCTTGGACGCTAAACTAAGTCCTGGTGGCCTTGTTTTGAAGTGAAATGGACACAGCAAAACTTTTTGAACACTCACTTTCTAGCTTGTGGGCCGAAATATAGGCACACTTGACTTTAAGACTGAAACAGTAGCCGAGACGACGTTACGCGCATCATGAATTTGATCAGCTTGGGCTCCAATTCCCGGGACTTGGGGGATATTTGCCAGTCCCGGGGACCCTAAACTAAGTCCTGGACGCCTTGGTTTGCATTGAAATGGACACAGCACAATTTTTTGAACGCACACTTTCGAGATTCTGGGCCGAAATATAGCCCCACTTCACTTAAGACTGAAAGAGTAGCCGAGACCGCCTTGCTCGCATCGTGAGTTTGACAAGCCTCGGGTCGATATTCCGGAACTTGAGGGATATCTTCCAGTCCCAGGAACTCTAAACTAACTCCTGATGGCCTTGGTTTGCAGTGAAATGGACAGAGCAAAACTTTTTGAACGCTCACTTTCGAGCTTGTGGGCCGAAATATAGCCACACTTTACTTTAAGACTGAAACAGTAGCCGAGACCGCATTTCGCGCTTCGTGATTTTCATCAACTTCGGCTCGCTTTCCCGGAACTTGGGGAATATTTTCCAGTTCCGGGGACTCTAAACTAAGTTTTGATCGCTTTGGTTTGCAGTGAAATGCACACAGCAAAACTTTTTGAACGCTCACTTTCGAGCTTCTGGACAGAGATATAGTCCCACTTCACTTTAAGACTGGAACGGTACCCGAGACGGCTTTCGGAGCATCGTGATTTTGACCAACTTCAGCTCGATTTACCGGAACTTATGGAATATTTTCCAGTCCCAGGGACGCTAAACTAATTCGTGATGGCCTTGTTTTTCAGTCAAAGAACACAGGAAAACTTTTTGAACGCTCACTTTCGGACTTCTGGGCCGAAATATAGCCCGACTTCACTTTAAGGCAGAAAGAGTAGCCGAGACCACTTTAGGGGCATCGTGATTTTGACCAACCTCGGCTCAATTTCCCGGACCTTGGGGCATATTTTCTTGTCGCGGGGACGCTAAACTGACTCCTGATGGCCTTGGTTTGCAATGAAATGAACACAGCAAAACTTTTTGAACGCTCACTTTCGGGCTTGTGGCCCGAAATATAGCACCACTTCACTTTAAGACTGAAAGAGTAGCCGAGACTACCTTACGCAAATCGTGATTTTGACCAACTTCGGCTCGAGTTCCCGGAAGTTGGGGGATATTTTCCAGTCCCGGGGACTCTAAACTAGCTCCTGATGGCTTTGGTTTGCAGTGAAATAAACACAGGGAAACTTTTTGAACGCTCACTTTCAAGCTCCTGGGCAGGAATAAAGCCTCACTTCACTCTAAGACTGAAACAGTAAGCGAGACCGCCTAACGTGCACCGTGATATTGACCAACTTCGGCTAAATTTCCCTGAACTTGGGGGATATTTTCCAGTCCCGAAGACTCTTCCGTAACCCCTGATGGCCTTCGTTTGCATTGCAATGGATACAGCAAAACTTTTTGAAGCTCACTTTTGAGCTTTTTGGCCGAAGTAAAGCCCCACTTCACTTTAAGACTGAAAGACTAGCCAAGACTGTCTTGCGCGCATCGTGATTTTGACCAACGTCTTCTCGATTTTCCGGAACTTGGGAAACATATTGCAGTCCCGGGGACTCTAAACTAACTCCTGATGGCCTTGGTTTGCAGTGAAATTGACACAGCAAATTTTTTGCAGCGCTCACTTTGGAGCTTCTGGGCCGAAATAGAGCCCCACTTCACTTTAAGACTGAAAGAGTAGCCGAGGTCGCCTTAGGCGCATCGTGATATTGACCAACTTCGGCTTGAGTTGCCAGAACTTAAAAGATATTTTCCAGTCCCGGGGACTCTAAACTAACTCGTGCTTGTCTTGGTTTGCAGTGAAACGGAAACAGAAAAAGTTTTTGAACGCATACTTTCGAGCTTCTGGACCGAAATAGAAGCCCACTTCACTTGAAGACTGAAAGAGTAGCCGAGACCGCCATACGTGCATCGTGATTTTGAGAAACTTCGGGTTGATTTCCCGGAACTTGGGGGATATTTTCCAGTTGCAGGGACTGTAAACTACTTCCTGAGGGCCTTGCTTTGCAGTGAAATGGGCACAGCATAACTTTTTGAACGCTCACTTTCAAGCTTCTGGACCGAAATATACAGCCACGTGACTTTAAGACTCAAAGAGTAGCCGAGACTGATTTACGCGCATCGTGATTTTGACAAACTTCGGCTCGATTTCGCGGAACTTGGGGGATATTTTGATGTCCCGGAAACTGTAAACTATCTCCTGATGTGGCTTGGCTCGCGGTGAAATGGACACAGCAAAACTTTTTGAACTTTCACTTTCTAGCTTCTGGGCCGAAATATAGCCCCACTTCACTTTAAGACTGAAATAGTAGCCGAGACTCCCTTAGACGCATCGTGATTTTGACCAACTTCGGCTTGACTTGCCAGAACTTAAGTGATATTTTCCAGTCCGGTGGACTCTTAAATAACTCATCATGGCCTTGGTTTTCAGTTAAATTGAGAGAGCAAAACTTTTTGAACGCTCACTTTCGAGCTTCTGAGCCGAAATATACAGCCACGTCACTTTGAGACTAAAAGAGTAGCCGAGACTGCTTTACGCGCATCGTGATTTTGACGGCTCGATTTCCCGGGACTTGGGGGATATTTTGATATCCCGGACACTGGAAACAATCTGCTGATGTGGCTTGGTTTGCAGTGAAATGGACCCAGCAAAACTTTTTGAACTTTCACTTTCTAGCTTCTGGGGCGAAATATAGCCCCACTTTACTTTATGAATGAAAGAGTAGCCGAAACCGCTGTACGCGCATCGTGATTTTGACAAAATTCGGCTCGATTTCCCCGAATTTGGGCGATATTTTCCAGTCCCGAGGAGTCTAAACTAACTCCTGATTGCCTTGGTTTGCAGTGAAATGAACGCAGCAAAACTTTTTGAACGCTCACTTTCGAGCTTCTCGGCCGAAATATAGCCCTGCTTCACTTTAAGACTGAAAGAGTAGCCGAGACCGCCCTACGCGCATCGTAATTTTGACTAACTTCGGCTCGATTTCCCGGAAGTTGGCGAATATTTTCAATTCCCGAGGAAGCTAAAGTAACTTCCGATGGCCTTAGTTTGCAGTTAAACGGACACAGCAAAACTTTTTGAACGCTCACTTTCGAGCTGATGGGTCGAAATATAGCCCCACTTAGCTTTAAGACTGAAAGAGTAGCCGAGATCGCCTTACGCGCATCGTGATTTTGGGATACTTCGGCTCGATTTCCCGCAAATAGAGGGATATTTTCCAGTTCCTTGGACGCTAAACTAAGTCGTGATGGCCTTGTTTTGCAGTGATATTGATACAGCAAAACTTTTTAAACACTCAGTTTCGAGCTTGCTGGCCGAAATATTCCCCCACTTCACTTTAAGACTGAAAGAGTAGCCGAGACCGCCGTACGCGCGTCGTGATTTTGACCAACTTCGGTTGAATTTCCCGAAGCTTGGGGGATACTTTCCAGTCCCGGGGACTCTAAACTGACCCCCGACGTCCTTGGTCTGCAGTAAAATGGACACAGCAAAACTTTTTGAACGCTCACTTTTGAGCTTCTGGGCCGAAATATAGCCATACTTCATTTTAAGACTGAAAGAGTAGCCGAGACCACGTTTCGCGCATCGTGATTTTGATCAACTTCGGCTCGATTTCCCGGAACTTGCGAAATATTTTCCAGTCCCCGGGACTCTAAACTAACTCGTGCTTGTCTTGGTTTGCAGTGAAACGGAAACAGAAAAAGTTTTTGAACGCATACTTTCGAGCTTCTGGACCGAAATAGAAGCCCACTTCACTTGAAGACTGAAAGAGTAGCCGAGACCGCCTTACGCGCATCGTGATTTTGACAAACTTCCGGTTGATTTCCCTGAACTTGGGGGATATTTTCCAGTCCCGGGGACTCTCAACTAACTCCTGCTTGTCTTGGTTTGGAGTGAAATGGACACAGCGAAAGTTTTTGAAGGCTCACTCTCGAGCTTCTGGGCCGAAATAGAGCCCCATTTTACTTTAAGACTGAAAGAGTAGGCGAGACCGTCTTGAGCGAATCGTGATTTTGACCAATTTCGCCTTTATTTCCCGAAACTTGGGGGATATATTACAGTCAAAGGGACTCTAAAGTAACTCCTGATGGCCTTGGTTTTCAGTGAAATGGACAGAGCACAACTTTGCAGCATCTGGACAGAAATATAGCCCGACTTTACTTTAACACTGAAAGAGTAGCCGAAACCGCCTAACGTATATCGTAATTTTGACGAACTTCGACTGGATTTCCCGGAACTTGGGGGATATTTTCCAGTCCCTTGGACGCTAAACTAAGTCCTGATGGCCTTGTTTTGAAGTCAAATGGACACAGCAAAACGTTTTGAACGCTCACTTTCTAGCTTGTTGGCCGAGATATAGGCACACTTGACTTTAAGACTGAAACAGTAGCCGAGACGACGTTACGCGCATCATGAATTTGATCAGCTTCGGCTCCAATTCCCGGGACTTGGGGGATATTTTCCAGTCCCGGGGACTCTCAAGTAACTCCTGATGGCCTTGGTTTGCATTGAAATGGACACAGCACAATTTTTTGAACGCACACTTTCGAGCTTCTGGGCAGAAATATAGCCCCACTTCACTTTAGACTAAAAGAGTAGCCGAGACCGCCTTGCTCGCATCGTGAGTTTGACAAGCCTCGGGTCGATATTGCGGAACTTGGGGATATTTTCCAGTCCCAGGAACTCTAAACTAACTCCTGATGGCCTTGGTTTGCAGTGGAATGGACAGACCAAAACTTTTTGAACGCTCACCTTTGAGCTTCCTGGGTGAAATAAAGCCTCACTTTATTTTAAGACTTAAAGAGTAACCGAGACCACCTTACGCGCATTGTGATTTTGAAAAATTTCGGGTGGATCTCCCGGAACTTGGGGAACATTTTCCAGTCCCTTGGACGCTAACCTAAGTCCTGATGGCCTTGTTTTGGAGTGAAATGGACACAGCAAAACTTTTTGAACGCTCACTTTCGAGCTTCTGGGCCGAAATATAGCCACACTTTACCTTAAGACTGAAACAGTAGCCGAGACCGCCGTACGCGCGTCGTGATTTAGACCAACTTTGGTTAAATTTCCCGGAACTTGGGGGATATTTTCCAGTCCCGGGGACTCTAAACTGACCCCCGACGTCCTTGGTCCGCAGTAAAATGGACACAGCAAAACTTTTTGAACGCTCACTTTTGAGCTTGTGGGCGGAAATATTGCCCAAGTTCAGTTTAAAAATGAAAGAGTAACCAGGACCGCCTTACGCGCATCGTGATTTTGACCAACTTTGGCTCGATTTCCTGGGAAATGGGGGATATTTTCCGGGACCGGGGACTCTAAACTAACTCCTGATTGCCTTGGTTTGCAGTGAAATGGACACAGCAAAACTTTTTGAACGCTAACTTTTGAGCTTCTGGGCCGAAGCATAGCCCTACTTCACTTTAAGACTGAAAGACTAGCCGAGACCGTCTTACGCGCATCGTAATTTTGGGCTACTTCGGCTCGATTTCCCCGAACTTGGGAGATAATTCCCAGTCCCGGGCACTCGAAGCTAATTCCTGATTGCCTTGGTTTTCAGTGAAATGGACAGAGCCAAACTTTTTGAACGTTCACTTTCGAGCTTCTGGGCCGAAATATAGCCCCATTTCACTTTAAGACTAAAGAGTAGCCGGGACCGCCTTACGCGCATGGTAATTTTGTCGAACTTCGGCTTGATTTCCTGGGACTTGGGGGATATTTTCCAGTCCCGGAAGCTCTAAACTAACTCCTGAATGCTTGGTTTTTAGTGAAATGGACACAGGCAAAAGGGCGCACGCTAGGTTTCCAGGTTGTAGGCCGAAATATAGCCCCACTTTATTTTAAGACTGAAAGTGTACACGAAACCGCTTTAAGCGCATCGAAATTTTTAGCCACTATGGCTCGATCTGCCAAAACTTGGGGGATATTTTCCAGTCCCGGGGACTCTACCCTAACTCTTGATGGCCTTAGTTTTCAGTAAAATGGTCACAGGTAACAGGAGCGCACGCTCGGTGTCGAGCTTCTAGGCCGAAATGTAGCCCCAGTTCATTTTAAGACTGAAAGAGTAAACGAAACTGCCGTAGGCTTATCGTAATTTTAAGAAAGTATGGCTCAATTTGCCGAAACTTGGAGGATAGCTTCCAGTCTCGAGGATTCTAAACTATCTCTGATGGACTTAGTTCTTAGTGAAATGGACACAGGTAAAAGGAGAGCACGCTCGGTGTCGAGCTTGTAGAACCGAAATATAGCCCCACTTCATTTTCGGAGTAAACGAGTAGCCGAGATCGCCTTACGCGCATCGTGATTTTGACCATTTTCGGATCGATTTCTCGGAACTTGGAGGATATTTTCCAGTCCCGGGGACTCTAAACTCCTGATCGCCTTGCTTTGCATTGAAATGGACAGAGCAAAACTTTTCGAACGCTCACTTTCGAGCTGGTGGGCCGAAATATAGCCACACTTTACTTTAAGACTGAAACAGTAGCCGAGACCGCATTTCGCGCATCGTGATTTTGATCAACTTCGGCTCGCTTTCCCGGAACTTGGGGAATATTTTCCAGTCCCGGGGACCCTAAACTAACTTTTGATAGCTTTGGTTTGCAGTGAAATGCACACAGCAAAACTTTTTGAACGCTCACTTTCGAGCTTCTGGACAGAAATATAACCCGACTTGACTATAAGACTGAAAGAGTAGCCTAAACCGCCTTACGTATATCGTAATTTTGACGAACTTGGAATGGATTTCCCGGAACTTGGGGTATATTTTCCAGTCTCTTGGACGCTAAACTAAGTCCTGATGGCCTTTTTTTGAAGTGAAATGAACACACCAAAACTTTTTGAACGGTCACGTTCGAGCTTGTGGGCCGAAATATAGGCACACTTAACTTTAAGACTGAAACAGTAGCCGAGACCACGTTACGCGCATCATGAATTTGATCAACTTCGGCTCCAATTCCTGGGACTTGGGGGATATTTTCCAGTCCCGGGGACTCTAAACTAACTCCTGATGGCCTTGGTTTGCATTGAAATGGACACAGCACAATTTCTTGAACGAACACTTTCGAGATTCTGGGCCGAAATATAGCCCCACTTCACTTAAGACTGAAAGAGTAGCCGAGACCGCCTTGCTCGCATCGTGAGTTTGACAAACCTCGGGTCGATATTGCGGAACTTGGGGGATAATTTCCAGTCCCAGGAACTCTAAACTAACTCCTGATGGCCTTGGTTTGCAGTGAAATGGACAGAGCAAAACGTTTTGAACGCTCACCTTCGAGCTTCCTGGCCGAAATAAAGCCCCACTTCACTTTAAGACTGAAACAGTAGCTGAGACCGCATTTCGCGCATCGTGATTTTGATCAACGTCGGCTCGATTCCCCAGAAGTTGGGCAATATTTTTCAGTCCCGGGGACTCTAAACTAACCCCTGATGGCCTTGGTTTGATGCGAAATGGACACAGCAAAACTTTTTGAACGCTCACTTTCGGGCTTCTGGCCCGAAATATAGCCCCACTTCACTTAAAGACAGAAAGAGTAGCCGAGACCGCTTTAGGGGCATCATGATTTTGACCAACCTCAGCTCAATTTCGCGGACGTTGGGGCATATTTTCTTGTGCCGGGGACGCTAAACTGACTCCTGAACACAGCAAAACTTTTTTCAACTCTCACTTTCGAGCTTCTGGCCCGAAATATAGCCCCACTTCACTTTAAGACTGAAAGAGTAGCGGAGACTACCTTACGCAAATCGTGATTTTGACCAACTTCGGCTCGATTTCCAGGAAGTTGGGGGATATTTTCTAGTCCCGGGAACTCTAAACTAGCTCCTGATGGCTTTGGTTTGCAGTGAAATAAACACAGGGAAACTTTTTGAACGCTCACTTTCAAGCTCCTCGGCAGAAATAAAGCTTCACTTCACTTTAAGACTGAAACAGTAAGCGAGACCGCCTAACGCGCACCGTGATTTTGACCAACTTTGGCTAAATTTCCCTGACCTTGGGGGATATTTTCCAGTCCCGAAGACTCTTAAGTAACCACTGATGGCCTTCGTTTGCATTGAAATGGATACAGGAAAAGTTTCTGAAGCTCACTTTTGAGCTTCTGGCCAGAAATATACCCCCACTTCACTTTAAGACTTAAAGACTAGCCAAGACCGTCTTGCGCGCATCGTGATTTTGACCAACGTCTTCTCGATTTTCCGGAACTTGGGAAATATATTGCAGTCCCGGGGACTCTAAACTAACTTCTGATGGCATTGGTTTGCGGTGAAATGGACACAGCAGTTTTTTTACAGCGCTCACTTTGGAGCTTCTGGACCGAAATAGAGCCCCACTTCACTTTAAGACTGGAATAGTAGCCGAGACCGCCTTAGACGCATCGTGATTTTGACCAACTTCGGCTTGAGTTGCCAGAACTTAAGGGATATTTTCCAGTCCCGTGGACTCTAAACTAACTCATGATGGCCTTGGTTTTCAGTTAAATTGAGACAGCAAAACTTTTTGACTTTTTTCCCCGGTAGCGGGGACTCTAAAGTAACTCCTGATTGCCTTGGTTTGCATTGAAATAGACAGAGCAAAACTTTTTCAACGCTCCCCTTCGTGCTTCTGAGCCGAAATATAGCCCCACTTTAGTTTAAGACTGAAAGAGTAGCCGACACCGTCTTACGCGCATGGTGATTTTGACCAACTTCGGCTCAATTTCCCGAAACTTCGGGGATATATTCAAGTCCCAAGAACTCTAAACTAACCCCTGATGCCCTTGGTCTGCAGTGAAATGGACACAGGAAATTTTTTTGAACACTTACTTTCGAAAGTGTGGGCCGAAATATAGCCCCATATCACTTTAAGACTGACATAGTAGCCGAGACCGCCTTAGAAGCATCATGATTTTGACCAACTCCGGCTTGAGTTGCCAGAACTTAAGGGATATTTTCCAGTCCCGTGGACTCTAAACTAACTCATGATGGCCTTGGTTTTCAGTTAAATTAAGAGAGCAAAACTTGTTGAACGCTCACTTTCGAGCTTCTGGGCCGAAATATACAGGCACGTCACTTTAAGACTAAAAGAGTAGCCGAGACTGCTTTACGCGCATCGTGATTTTGACAAACTTCGGCTCCATTTCCCGGGACTTTGGGGATATTTTGATGTCCCGGACACTGTAAACAATCTGCTGATGTGGCTTGGTTTGCGGTGAAATGGACACAGGAAAACTTTTTGAACTTTCACTTTCTAGCTTCTGGGCCGAAATATAGCGCCAGTTCACTTTAAGAATGAAAGAGTAGCCGAGACCGCCTTACGCGCATCGTGATTTTGACAAAATTAGTCTCGATTTCCCCGAACTTGGACGATATTTTCCAGTCCCGAGGAGTCTAAACTAACTCCTCATGGCCTTGGTTTGCAGTGAAATGAACAGAGCAAAACTTTTTGAACTTTCACTTTCTAGCTTCTCGGCCAAAATATAGCCCTAGTTCACTTTAAGAATGAAAGAGTAGCCAAAACCGCCTTACGCGCATCGTGATTTTCACAAAATTCGGCTCGATTTCCCCGAACTTGGGCGATATTTTCCAGTCCCGAGGAGTCTAAACTAACTCTTGATGGCGTTGGTTTCCAGTGAAATGACAACAGTAACACTTCTTGAACGCTTCTTTTCGAGCTTTTGGGATGAAATATAGCCCTACTTCACTTTAAGACTGAAAGAGTAGCCAAGACCGCCTTACGCGCATGGTAATTTTTGACCAACTTCGGCTCGATTTCCCGCAAATAGGGGGATATTTTCAATTCCCGGGGAAGCTAAACTAACTTCCGATGGCCTTAGTTTGCAGTTAAATGGACACAGGAAAACTTTTTGAACGCTCACTTTCGAGCTTATGGGTCGAAATATAGCCCCACTTAACTTTAAGACTGAAAGAGTAGTCGAGACCGCCTTATGCGCATCGTGATTTTGGGATACTTCGGCTCGATTTCCCGCAAATAGGGGGATATTTTCCAGTCCCGGGGACTCTAAACTAACTCCTGATGGCATTGGTTTCCGGTGAAATGGACACAGGAACACTTTTTGAACGCTCACTTTCGAGCTTGCTGGCCGAAATATAGCCCTACTTCTTTTTAAGACTGAAAGAGTAGGCGGAAGGGCCTTACGCGCATTGTGATTTTGAGCATCTTCGGCTCGATCTGGCGAAACTTGGGAGATATTTTACAGTCCAAAAGTCTCTAAACTCACTCCTGATTGTCTAAGATGTGAGTGAAATATAGACAAAAATTTTTGAAGCCTTACTTTCGAGCTTCTGGAGTTAACTTTAAGCCCACTTTACCTTAAGAGTGAGAGAGTAGCCGAGACCCCCTTAACGCATCGTGATTTTGACTAACTTCGGGTGGATTTCCCGTAACTTGGGGGGTATTTCGAGTCCCTTGGACGCTAAACTAAGTCGTGATGCCCTTGTTTTGCAGTGAAATGGACACAGGAAAACTTTTTAAACACTCAGTTTCGAGCTTCTGGGCCGAAATATTGCCCCACTTCACTTTAAGACTGAAAGAGTAGCCGAGACCGCCCTACGCGCGTCGTGATTTTGACCAGCTTCGGTTAAATTTCCAGGAGCTTGCGGGATATTTTCCAGTCCCGGAGACTCAAACTGACCCCCGACGTCCTTGGTGTGCAGTAAAATGGACACAGAAAAACTTTTTGAACGCTCACTTTTGAGCTTCTGGGCCGAAATATAGCTCCACTTCACTTTAAGAGTGAAAGAGTAGCCGAGACCGCCTTACGCTTATCCTAATTTTGACCAACTTCGGCTCGATTTCCCGGAACTAGGGGGATATTTTCCAGTCCCGCGGACTCTAAAGTAACTCCTGATGGCCTTGCTCTGGAGTGAAATGGACACAGCACAACTTTTTGAACGCCCACTTTCGAGCTTCTGGGCGGAAATATTGCCCCAGTTCACTTTAAAAATGAAAGAGTAACCGGGACCGCCTTACGCGCATCGTGATTTTGACCAACTTTGGCTCGATTTCCCGGGAAATGGGGGATATTTTCCGGTACCGGGGACTCTAAACTAACTCCTGATTGCCTTGGTTTGCAGTGAAATGGACACAGCACAACTTTTTGAACGGTCACTTTTGAGCTTCTGGGCCGAAGCATAGCCCTACTTCACTTTAAGACTGAAAAAATAGCCGAGACCGCCTTACGCGCATCGTGATTTTGGGCTACTTCGGCTCGATTTCCCGGAACTTGGGAGATAATTCCCAGTCCCGGGCACTCTGAACTAATTCCTGATGGCCTTGGTTTTCAGTGAAATGGACACAGCCAAACTCTTTGAATGTTCACTTTCGAGCTTCTGGGCCGAAATATAGCCCCCCTTAATTTTAAGACTGAAAGAGTAGCCGAAACCGCCTTACGCGCATCGTGATTTTGGGCCCCTTTTGCTCGATTTCCCGGCGGTTGGCGAATAATTTAAAGTCCCTGGGACGCTAAACTAACTCCCGATGACCTTGGTTTGCAGTTTAATGAACACAGCAAAACATTGTGAACGCTCACCTTTGAGCTTTAGGGCCGAAATATAGCCCTACTTAAATTTAAGACTGAAAGAATAGCCGAGAGCCCGTTACGCGCATGGTAATTTTCATCAACTTCGGCGCCATTTCCTGGAACTTGGAGAATATTTTCCAGTCCCGGGGACTCTATACTAACTCCTGATGGCCTTGGTTTGCAGTAAAATGGACACAGCAAAACTTTTTGAACGCTCACTTTCGAGCTTGTGGGCCTAAATATAGCCACACTTCACTTTAAGACTGAAAGAGTAGCCGAGACCGCCTTACGCGCATCGTGATTTTGACCATTTTCGGATCGATTTCTTGAAACTTGGGAGATATTTTCCAGTCCCGGGGACTCTAAACTAACTCTTGATTGCCTTGCTTTGCATTGAAATGGACAGAGGAAAACTTTTTGAAGGCTCACTCTCGAGCTTGTGGGCCGAAATATAGCCACACTTTACTTTAAGACTGAAACAGTAGCCGAGACCGCATTTCGCGCATCGTGATTTTGATCAACTTCGGCTCGCTTTCCCGGAACTTGGGGAATATTTTCCAGTCCCGGGGACCCTAAACTAAGTTTTGATAGCTTTGGTTTGCAGTGAAATGTACACAGCAAAACATTTTGAACGCTCACTTTCGAGCTTCTGGACAGAAAGATAGCCCGACTTTACTATAAGACTGAAAGGGTAGCCGAAACCGCCTTACGTATATCGTAATTTTGACGAACTTCGAATGGATTTCCCGGAACTTAGGGTATATTTTCCAGTCCCATGGACGCTAAACTAACTCCTGATTGCCTTGTTTTGAAGTGAAATGGACACAGCAAAACTTTTTGAACGCTCACTTTCGAGCTTGTGGGCGGAAATATAGGCACACTTGACTTTAAGACTGAAACAGTAGCCGAGACCACGTTACGCGCATCATGAATTTGATCAACTTCGGCTCCAATTCCCGGGACTTGGGGGATATTTTCCAGTCCCGGGAACTCTAAACTAACTCCTGATGGCCTTGGTTTGCATTGATATGGACACAGCACAATTTTTTGAACGCACACTTTCGAGCTTCTGGGCCGAAATATAGCCCCACTTTACTTAAGACTGAAACAGTAGCCGAGACCGCCTTGCTCGCATCGTGAGTTTGACAAACTTCGGGTCGATATTCCGGAACTTGAGGGATATTTTCCAGTCCCAGGAACTCTAAACTAACCCCTGATGGCCTTGGTTTGCAGTGAAATGGACAGAGCAAAACTTTTTGAACGCTCACCTTCGAGCTTCCTGGCCGAAATATAGCTCCACTTTACTTTAAGACTTAAAGAGTAACCGAGACCACCTTACGCGCATTGTGATTTTGACAAACTTCGGGTGGATCTCCCAGAACTTGGGGAACACTTTCCAGTCCCATGGACGCTAAACTAAGTCCTGATGGCCTTGTTTTGCAGTGAAATGGACACAGGAAAACTTTTTGAACGCTCACTTTCGAGCGTCTGGAAAGAAATATACCCCCACTTCACTTTAAGACTGAAAGGGTAGCCGAGACCGCTTTGGGAGCATCGTGATTTTGACCAACTTCAGCTCGATTTATCGTAACTTGGGGAATATTTTCCAGTCCCAGGGACATTAAACTAACTCGTGATGGCCTTGTTTTTCAGTCAAGGAACACAGCAAAACTTTTTGAACGCTCACTTTCGAGCTTCTGGGCCGAAATATACAGCCACGTCACTTTAAGACCAAAAGAGTAGCCGAGACTGCTTTACGCGCATCGTGATTTTGACAAACTTCGGCTCGATTGTCCCGAACTTGAGCGATATTTTCCAGTCCCGAGGAGTCTAAGCTAACTCCTGATGGCCTTGGTTTTAAGTGAAATGAACACAGCAAAACGTTTTGAACTTTCATTGTCTAGCTTCTCGGCCGAAATATAGCCCCAGTTCACTTTAAGAATGAAAGAGTAGCCGAGACCGCCCTACGCGCATCGTGATTTTGATAAAATTCGGCTCGATTTCCCCGAACTTGGCCGATATTTTCCAGTCCCGAGGAGTCTAAACTAACTCTTCCTGGCCTTGGTTTGCAGTGAAATCAAAACAGTAACACTTTTTGAAGGCTTATTTTCGAGCTTCTGGGATGAAATATAGCCACACTTCACTTTAAGACTGAAAGAGTAGGCGAGACCGCCTTACGCGCATCGTGATTTTGAGCAACTTCCGCTCGATTTTCTAGAATTTTGGCGATATTTTCAAGTCCCGGGGACTCTAAACTAACTCCTGATGGCCTTGGTTTGCAGTGAAATGGCCACAGCACATTTTTTTGAGCGCTCACTTTCGAGCTTCTCGGCCGAAATACAACCGTATTTCACTTTAAGACTGAAATAGTAGCCGTGACCGCCTTACGAGCATCGTGATTTTGACCAAGTTCAGCTCGATTTCCCGGAACTTGGGGGATATTTTCCAGTCCGGGGGACTTTAAACTAACTCCTGATGGCCTTGGTTTGTAGTTAAATGCACAAAGCGTAACTTTTTAAAGGGTCACTTTCGAGCTTGTGGGCCGAAACATAGCCCCACTTTACTTTAAGACTGAAAGAGTAGCCGAGACCGTCTTACCCGCATCGTGATTTTGACCAACTTTCGTTCGATTTCCCGGAACTTCGGGGATATATTCCAGTCCCGGGGACTCTAAACTAACTGCTGATGGCCTTGGTTTGCAGTGAAATGGACACAGCACAATTTTTTTGAACACTCACTTTCGAACTTCTCGGCCGAAATATAGCCCTACTTCACTTAAACTGAAAGAGTAGCCGAGACCGCCTTACGCGCATCGTAATTTTGACTAACTTCGGCTCGATTTCCCGGAAGTTGGCGAATATTTTCAATTCCCGGGGAAGCTAAACTAACTTCCGATGGCCTTAGTTTGCAGTTAAATGGACACAGGGAAACTTTTTGAACGCTCACTTTCGAGCTTATGGGTCGAAATATAGCCCCACGTAACTTTAAGACTGAAAGAGTAGGCGAGACCGCCTTACGCGCATGGTGATTTTTGGATACTTCGGCTCGATTTCCCGCAAATAGGGGGATATTTTCCAGTCCCGGGGACTCTAAACTAACTCCTGATGGCCTCGGTTTCCAGTGAAATGGACACAGGAACACTTTTTGAACGCGCACTTTCGAGCTTGCTGGCCGAAATATAGCCCTACTTCTTTTTAAGACTGAAAGAGTAGGCGGGAGCGCCTTACGCGCATTGTGATTTTGAGGATCTTCGGCTCGATCTGGTGAAACTTGGGAGATATTTTCCAGTCCCAAAGTCTCTAAACTCACTCCTGATTGTCTAAGATGTGAGTGAAATACAGAGAAAAATTTTTGAAGCCTTACTTTCGAGCTTCTGGAGTTGAATCTAAGCCCACTTTACCTTAAGACTGAAAGAGTAGCCGAGACCCCCTTAAGCACATCGTGATTTTGACTAACTTCGGGTGGATTTCCCGTAACTTGGGGGATATTTCCAGTCCCTTGGACGCTAAACTAAGTCGTGATGGCCTTGTTTTGCAGTGAAATGGACACAGCAAAAGTTTTTAAACACTCAGTTTCGAGCTTCTGGGCCGAAATATTGCCCCACTTCACTTTAAGACTGAAAGAATAGCCGAGACCGCCGTACGCGCGTCGTGATTTTGACCAACTTCGGTTAAATTTCCCGGAGCTTGGGGGATATTTTCCAGTCCCGGGGACTCTAAACTGATCCCCGACGTCCTTGGTCTGCAGTAAAATGGACACAGGAAAACTTTTTGAACGTTCACTTTTGAGCTTCTGGGCGGAAATATTGCCCCAGTTGACTTTGAGAATGAATGAGTAACCGGGACCGCCTTACGCGCATCGTGATTTTCACCAACTTTGGTTCGATTTCCCGGGAAATGGGGGATATTTTCCGGTACCGAGGACTGTAAACTAACTCCTGATTGCCTTGGTTTGCAGTGAAATGGACACAGCACAACTTTTTGAACGCTCACGTTTGAGCTTCTGCCCGAAGCATAGCTGTACTTCACTTTAAGACTGAAAGAGTAGCCGGGACCGCCTTACGCGCAAGGTGATTTTGTCGAACTTCGGCTTGATTTACTGGGACTTGGGGGATATTTTCCAGTCCCGGAAGCTCTAAACTAACTCCTGAATGCCTTGGTTTTTAGTGAAATGGACACAGGTAAAAGGGGCGCACGCTAGGTTTCCACGTTGTAGGCCGAAATATAGCCCCACCTTATTGTAAGACTGAAAGTGTACACGAAACGGCCTTAAGCGCATCGAAATTTTTAGCCACTATGGCTCGATCTTGATGGCCTTAGTTTTCAGTAAAATGGTCACAGGTAACAGGAGCGCGCGCTCGTGTCGAGCTTCTAGGCCGAAATGTAGCCCCAGTTCATTTTAAGACTGAAAGAGTAAACGAAACTGCCGTAGGCTTATCGTATTTTTAAGAAAGTATGGCTCAATTTGCCGAAACTTGGAGGATAGCTTCCAGTCTCGAGGATTCTAAACTATCTCCTGATGGACTTAGTTCTTAGTGAAATGGACACAGGTAAAAGGAGAGCACGCTCGGTGTCGAGCTTGTAGAACCGAAATATAGCCCCACTTCATTTTCGGAGTAAACGAGTAGCCGAGACCGCCTTACGCGCATCGTGATTTTGAGCATCTTTGGCTCGATTTGCCGGAATTCGGGGAATATTATCCAGTCCCGAGGACTCTATGGTAACTTCTGATGAACTAAGTTTTCAGTGATATGTACACAGGCAAAAGGAGCGCACGCTCGGTGTTGAGCTTCTCGGCCGAAATATAGCTCCACTTCATTTTAAGAATGAAAGAGTAGCCGAGACCGCCTTACGCGCATCGTGATTTTGGGCCCCTTTTGCTCGATTTCCCGGAGGTTGGCGAATAATTTAAAGTCCCGGGGACGCTAAACTAACTCCCGATAACCTTGATTTGCAGTTTAATGAACACAGCAAAACATTCTGAACCCACACCTCCGAGCTTCAGGGCCGAAATATAGCCCTACTTAAATTTAAGACTGAAAGAATAGCCGAGAGCCCGTTACGCGCATCGTAAGTTTCATCAACTTCGGCGCCATTTCCTGGAACTTGGAGAATATTTTCCAGTCCCGGGGACTCTATACTAACTCCTGATGGCCTTGGTTTGCAGTGAAATGGACACATCAAAACTTTTTGAACGCTCACTTTCGAGCTTGTGGGCCTAAATATAGCCACACTTCACTTTAAGACTGAAACAGTAGCCGAGACCGCGTTACGCGCATCGTGATTTTGATCAACTTCTGCTCGGTTTCCTGGAACTTGGCGAATATTTTCCAGGCCCGGGGACTCTAAACTAACTCCTGATTGGCATGGTTTGCAGTGAAATTCACACAGCCCAAGTTTTTGAATGCACACTTTCGAGCTTCTAGACCGAAATATAGTCCCACATCACTTACGACTTAAAGAGTAGCCGAGACCCACGTGCGCCCATCGTGATTTTGACCAACTTCGGGTCGATATTCCGGAACTTCGGGCATACTTTCCAGTCCCAGGGACTCTAAAGTAACTCTTGATGGCCTTGGTTTGCAGTGAAAGGGAGACAGCAAAACTTTTTGAACGCCCACCTCCAAGCTTCTGGGCCGAAATAGAGCCCACTCTACTTTAATACTGAAAAAGTAGCCGAGACCGCCTTACGCGCATCGTGATTTGGCAAACTTCGGGTGGATTTCGCGGAACTTGGGGGATATTTTCCAGTCCTTTGGACGCTAAACTAGGTGCCGATGGCCTTGTTTTGCAGTGAAATGGACACAGCAAAGCTTTTTGAACGCTCACTTTTGAGCTTCTGGGCCGAAGCATAGCGCTACTTCACTTTCAGACTAAAAGACTAGCCGAGACCACGTTTCGCGCATCGTGATTTTGATCAACTTCGGCTCGATTTCCCGGAACTTGCGAAATATTTTCCAGTCCCGGGGACTCTAAACTAACTCGTGCTTGTCTTGGTTTGCAGTGAAACGGAAACAGAAAAAGCTTTTGAACGCATACTTTCGAGCTTCTGGACCGAAATAGAAGCCCACTTCACTTGAAGACTGAAAGAGTAGCCGAGACCGCCTTACGTGCATCGTGATTTTGAGCAACTTCGGCTCGATTTGCCGGAACTAAGGGGATATATTCCAGTTCTGAGGACTCTAAACTAATTCCTGATGGCCTTGGTTTGCAGTAAAATGGACCCAGCAAAAGTTTTTGAACGCTCAATTTCGAGCTTTTGGGTCAAAATATAGCCCCCCATTACTTTAACACTGAAAGAGTAGCCGAGACCGCCTTACGCGCATCGTGATTTTGACAAACTTCCGGTTGATTTCCCTGAACTTGGGGGATATTTTCCAGTCCCGGGGACTCTCAACTAACTCCTGCTTGTCTTGGTTTGGAGTGAAATGGACACAGCGAAAGTTTTTGAAGGCTCACTCTCGAGCTTCTGGGCCGAAATAGAGCCCCATTTTACTTTAAGACTGAAAGAGTAGGCGAGACCGTCTTGAGCGAATCGTGATTTTGACCAATTTCGCCTTTATTTGCCGAAACTTGGGGGATATATTCCAGTCAAAGGGACTCTAAAGTAACTCCTGATGGCCTTGGTTTTAAGTGAAATGGACAGAGCACAACTTTGGAGCTCCTGGGCAGAAATATAGCCACACTTTACTTTAAGACTGAAAGAGTAGATGAGACCGCCTTACGCGCATCGTAATTTTGACGAACTTCGACTGGATTTCCCGGAACTTGGGGGATATTTTGCAGTCCCTTGGACGCTAAACTAAGACCTGATGGCCTTGTTTTGAAGTAAAATGGACATAGGAAAACGTTTTGAACGCTCACTTTCTAGCTTGTGGGCCGAAATATAGCCACACTTCAATTTAGGACTGACACAGTAGCCGAGACCACGTTACGCGCATCATGAATTTGATCAACTTCGGCTCGATTTCCCGGGACTTGGGGGGTATTCTTCAGTCCCGGGGACTCTAAACTAACTTCTGATGGCCTTGGTTTGCACTGAAAGTGAGAGAGGAAAACTTTTTAAACACTCACTTTCGAGCTTCTGGGCCGAAATATTGCCCCACTTCAAAGACTGAAAGAGTGGCCGAGACCACCTTACGCGCATCGTGTTTTTGGCCAACTTTGGCTCGATTTCCCGGGAAATGGGGAATATTTTCCGGTACCGGGGACTCTAAAGTAACTCCTGATTGCCTTGGTTTGCATTGAAATGGAGAGAGCAAAACTTTTTCAACGCTCCCCTTGAGGCTTCTGAGCCGAAATATAGCCCCACTTCAGTTTAAGACTGAAAGAGTAGCCGACACCGTCTTACGCGCATGGTGATTTTGACCAGCTTCGGCTCGATTTCCCGAAACTTCGGGGATATATTCAAGTCACAAGGACTCGAAACTAAACCCTAATGGCCTTGGTCTGCAGTGAAATGGACACAGCAAATTTTTTTGAACGCTTACTTTCGAAACTCTGGGCCGAAATATAGCCCCACTTCACTTTAAGACTGAAATAGTAGCCGAGACCACCTTAGACGCATTGTGATTTTGACCAACTTCGGCTTGAGTTGCCAGAACTTAAGGGATATTTTCCAGTCCCGTGGACTCTAAACTAACTCATGATGGCCTTGGTTTTCAGTTAAATTGAGAGAGCAAAACTTGTTGAACGCTCACTTTCGAGCTTCTGGGCCGAAATATACAGCCACGTCACTTTGAGACTAAAAGAGTAGCCGAGACTGCTTTACGCGCATCGTGATTTTGACAAACTTTGGCTCGATTTCCCGGGAGTTGGGAGATATTTTGATGTCCCGAACACTGTAAACAATTGGCTGATGTGGCTTGGTTTGCGGTTAAATGGACACAGCAAAACTTTTTGAACTTTCACTTTCTAGCTTCTGGGCCAAAATATAGCCCTAGTTCACTTTAAGAATGAAAGAGTAGCCGAGACTGCCGTACGCGGATCGTGATTTTGACAAAATTCGGCTCGATTTCCGAACTTGGGCGATATTTTCCAGTGCCGAGGAGTCTAAACTAGCTCCTGATGGCCTTGGTTTGCAGTGAAATGAACAGAACAAACTTTTTTAACTTTCACTTTTTAGCTTCTCGGCTGAAATATAGCCCCAGTTCACTTAAAGAATGAAAGAGTAGCCGAGACCGCCTTACGCGCATCATGATTTTGACAAAATTCGGCTCGATTTCCCCGAACTTGGCCGATATTTTCCAGTCCCGAGGAGTCTAAACTAATTGCTGATGGCCTTGGTTTGCAGTGAAATCAACACAGTAACACTTTTTGAAGGCTTATTTTTGAGCTTCTGGGATGAAATATAGCCCCACCTCACTTTAAGACTGAAAGTAGGCGAGACCGCCTTACACGCATCCTGATTTTGAGCAACTTCCGCTCGATTTTCTAGAATTTTGGCGATATTTTCAAGTCCGGGGACTCTAACCTAACTCCTGATGGCCTTGGTTTGCAGTGAAATGGACGCAGGAAAACTTTTTGAACGCTCAGTTTCGAGCTTCTGGGCAGAAATACAACCGTATTTTACTTTAAGACTGAAAAAGTACCCGAGACCGCCTTACGAGCGTCGTGATTTTGACAGGGTTCAGCTCGATTTCCCGGAACTTTGGGGATATATTCCAGTCCCGGGGACTCTAAACTAATTGCTGATGGCCTTGGTTTGGAGTGAAATGGACACAGCACATTTTTTTGAACGGTCACTCTTGAGCTTCTCGGGCGAAATATAGCCCTACTTCACTTTAAGACTGAAAGAGTAGCCGAGACCACCTTACGCGCATCGTAATTTTGACCAACTTCGGCTCGATTTCCCGGAAGTTGGCGAATATTTTAAAATCCCGGGAAAGCTAAACTAACTTCCGATGGCCTTAGTTTGCAGTTAAATGGACACGGCAAAACTTTTTGAAAGCTCACTCTCGAGCTTATGGGTCGAAATATAGCGCCGCTTAACTTTAAGACTGAAAGAGTAGCCAAGACGGCCGTAAGCGCGTCGTGATTTTGACCAACTTCGGTTAAATTTCCCGGAGATTAGGGGATATTTTCGAGTCCCGGGCACTCTAAACTGACCCCAGACGTGCTTGGTCTGCAGTAAAATGGACACAGCAAAACTTTTTGAACGCTCACTTTTGAGCTTCTGGGCCGAAATATAGCTCCACTTCACTTTGTGAGTGAAAGAGTAGCCGAGACCGCCTTACGCACATCGTAATTATGACCAACTTCGGCTCGATTTCCCGGAACTTGGGGGATATTTTCCAGTCCCGCGGACTCTAAAGTAACTCCTGATGGCCTTGGTGTGGAGTGAAATGGACACAGCACAACTTTTTGAACGCTCACTTTCGAGCTTCTGGGCGGCAATATTGCCCCAGTTGACTTTGAGAATGAAAGAGTAACCGGGACGGCCTTAAGCGCATCGTGACTTTGACCAACTTTGGCTCGATTTCCCGGGAAATGGGGGATATTTTCCGGTACCGGGGACTCTAAACTAACTCCTGATCGCCTTGCTTTGCGTTGAAATGGAGAGAGCAAAACGTTTTGAACGCTCGACTTCGAGCTTGTGGGCCGAATTACAGCCACACTTTACTTTAAGACTGAAACAGTAGCCGAGACCGCATTTCGCGCATCGTGATTTTGATCAACTTCGGCTCGCTTTCCCGGAACTTGGGGAATATTTTCCAGTCCCGGGGACCCTAAACTAACTTTTGATAGCTTTGGTTTGCAGTGAAATGCACACAGCAAAACTTTTTGAACGCTCACTTTCGAGCTTCTGGACAGAAATAAAGCCCGACTTTACTTTAAGACTGAAAGAGTAGCCGAAACCGCCTTACGTATATCGTAATTTTGACGAACTTGGAATGGATTTCCCGGAATTGGCGTATATTTATTAGTCCCTTGGACGCTAAACTAAGTCCTGATGGCCTTGTTTTGAAGTGAAATGGACACAGCCAAACTTTTTGAACACTCACTTTCGAGCTTGTGGGCCGAAATATAGCCACACTTTACTTTAAGACTGAATAAGTAGCCGAGACCACGTTACGCGCATCATGAATTTGATCAACTTCCGCACCAATTCCCGGGACTTGGGGGATATTTTCCAGTCCCGGGGACTCTAAACTAAGTTTTGATCGCTTTGGTTTGCAGTGAAATGCACACAGCAAAACTTTTTGAACGCTCACTTTCGAACTTCTGGACAGAAATATAGCCCCACGTCACTTTAAGACTGAAAGGCTAGCCGAGATAGCTTTGGGAGGATCGTGATTTTGACCAACTTCAGCTCGATTTACCGGACCTTGGGGAATATTTTCCAGTCCCAGGGACGCTAAACTAACTCGTGATGGCCTTCTTTTTCAGTCAAAGAACACAGCAAAACTTTTTGAATGCTCACTTTCGGGCTTCTTGCCCGAAATATAGCCCCACTTCACTTTAATACAGAAAGAGTAGCCGAGACCACTTTAGGGGCATCGTGATTTGGACCAACCTCGGCTCAATTTCTCGGACCTTGGGCATATTTTCTTGTCCCGGGGACGCTAAACTGACTCCTGATGGCCTTGGTTTGCAGTGAAATGAACACAGCAAAACTTTTTGAACGCTCACTTTCGGGCTTCTGGCCCGAAATATAGCCCCACTTCACTTTAAGACTGAAAGAGTAGCCTAGACTACCTTACGCAAATCGTGATTTTGACGACCTTCGGCTCGATTTCCCGGAAGTTGGGGGATATTTTCCAGTCCCGGGGACTCTAAACTAGCTCCTGAGGGCTTTGGTTTGCAGTGAAATAAACACAGGGAAACTTTTTGAACGCTCACTTTCAAGCTCCTGGGCAGCAATAAAGCCTCACTTCACTTTAAGACTGAAACAGTAAGCGAGACCGCCTAACGGGCACGGTGACTTTGACCAACTTCGGCTAAATTTCCCTGAACTTGGGGGATATTTTCCAGTCCCGAAGACTCTTAAGTAACCCTTGATGGCCTTCGTTTGCATTGAAATGGATACAGCAAAACTTTTTGAACGCTCACTTTTGAGCTTCTGGGCCGCAATATAGCCCCACTTCACTTTAAGACTGAAAGACTAGCCAAGACCGTCTTCCGTGCATCGTGATTTTGACCAACGTCTTCTCGATTTTCCGGAACTTGGGAAATATATTGCAGTCCCGGGGACTCTAAACTAACTCCTGATGGCCTTCGTTTGCAGTGAAATGGACACAGCAAATTTTTTGCAGCGCTCACTTTATAGCTTCTGGGCCGAAATAGAGCCCCACTTCACTTTAAGACTGAAAGAGTAGCCGAGGCCGCCTTAGGCGCATCGTGATATTGACCATCTTGGGCTTGAGTTGCCAGAACTTAAAAGATATTTTCTAGCCCCGGGAACTCTAAACTAACTCATGATGGCCTTGGTTTTCAGTGAAATTCAGAGAGGAAAACTTTTTGAACGCTCACTTTCGAGCTTCTAGACCGAAATATAGCCCTACTTCACTTTAAGACTGAAAGAGCAGCCAAGACCACCTTACGCGAATCGTTATTTTGATCAACTTCGTCTCGATTTCGCGGAACTTGGCGGATATTTTCCCGTTGCGGAGACTGTAAACTACTTCCTGAGGGTCTTGCTTTGAAGTGAAATGGGCACAGCATAACTTTTTCAATGCTCACTTTCGAGCTCCTGGACCGAAATATAGCCCCAGTTCACTTTAAGACTGAAAGACTAGCCAAGACCGTCTTGCGCGCATCGTGATTTTGACCAACTTCGGCTTGAGTTGCCACAACTTATAGGAAATTTTCCAGTCCCGGGGACTCTAAACTAACTCATGATGGCCTTGGTTTTCAGTGAAATTCAGAGAGGAAAACTTTTTGAACGCTCACTTTCAAGCTTCTGGGCCGAAATATACAGCCACGTCACTTTGAGACTAAAAGAGTAGCCGAGACTGCTTTCCGCGGATCGTGATTTTGACAAACTTCGGCTCGATTTCCCGGAACTTGGGGGATATTTTGATGTCCCGGAGACTGTAAACTGTCTCCTGATGTGGCTTGGCTCGCGGTGAAATGGACACAGCAAAACTTTTTTGAACTTTCACTTTCGAGCTTCTTGGCCGAAATATAGCCCGACTTCACTTTAAGAATGAAGGAATAGCCCAGACCGCCTTACGCGCATCGTGATTTTGACCAACTTTGGCTCGATTTCCCGGGAAATGGGGAATATTTTCCGGTACCGGGGACTCTAAAGTAACTCCTGATTGCCTTGGTTTGCATTGAAATGGAGAGAGCAAAACTTTTTCAACGCTCCCCTTCGGGCTTCTGAGCCGAAATATAGCCCCACTTCAGTTTAAGACTGAAAGAGTAGCTGACACCGTCTTAGCGCATGGTGATTTTGACCAACTTCGGCTCGATTTCCCGAAACTTCGGGGATATATTCAAGTCCCAAGGACTCTAAACTAACCCCTGATGGCCTTGGTCTGCAGTGAAATGGACACAGCAAATTTTTTTGAACGCTTACTTTCGAAACTCTGGGCCGAAATATAGCCCCACTTCACTTTAAGACTGAAATAGCAGCCGAGACCGCCTTAGACGCATCGTGATTTTGACCAACTTCGGCTTGAGTTGCCAGAACTTAAGGGATATTTTCCAGTCCCGTGGACTCTAAACTAACTCATGATGGCCTTGGTTTTCAGTTAAATTGAGAGAGCAAAACTTGTTGAACGCTCACTTTCGAGCTTCTGGGCCGAAATATACAGCCACGTCACTTTGAGACTAAAAGAGTAGCCGAGACTGCTTTACGCGCATCGTGATTTTGACAAACTTCGGCTCGATTTCGCGGAACTTGGAGGATATTTTGATGTCCCGGACACTGTAAACAATCTGCTGATGTGGCTTGGTTTGCGGTGAAATGGACACAGCAAAACTTTTTGAACTTTCACTTTCTAGCTTCTGGGCCGAAATATAGCCCCAGTTCACTTTAAGAATGAAAGAGTAGCCGAGACTGCCGTACGCGGATCGTGATTTTGAGAAAATTCGGCTCAATTTCCCCGAACTTGAGCGATATTTTCCAGTCCCGAGGAGTCTACACTAACTCCTGATGGCCTTGGTTTGCAGTGAAATGAACACAGCAAAACTTTTTGAACACTCATTTTCTAGCTTCTCGGCCGAAATATAGCCCCACTTCACTTTAAGACTGAAAGAGTAGCCGAGACCGCCTTACGCGCATGGTGATTTTGAGGATCTTCCGCTCGATTTTCTAGAATTTTGGCGATATTTTAAAGGCCCGAGGACTCTAAATTAGCTCCTGATGGCTTTGGTCTGCAGTGAAATGGACGCAGGAAAACTTTTTGAACGCTCAGTTTCGAGCTTCTGGGCCGAAATACAACCGTATTTCACTTTAAGACTGAAATAGTAGCCGTGACCGCCTTACGAGCATCGTGATTTTGACCAAGTTCAGCTCGATTTCCCGGAACTTGGGGGATATTTTCCAGTCCGGGGGACTCTAAACTAACTCCTCATGGCCTTGGTTTGCAGTTAAATGCACAAAGCGTAAATTTTTAAAAGGTCACTTTCGAGCTTCTGGGCCGAAATATAGCCCCACTTTACTTTAAGACTGAAATAGTAGCCGAGACCGTCTTACGCGCATCGTGATTTTGACCAACTTCCGTTCCATTTCGCGGAACTTCGGGGATATATTCCAGTCCGGGGGACTCTAAACTAACTGCTGATGGCCTTCGTTTGGAGTGAAATGGACACAGCACATTTTTTTGAACGCTCACTTTCGAGCTTCTCGGCCGAAATATAGCCCTACTTCACTTTAAGACTGAAAGAGTAGCCGAGAACGCCTTACGCGTATCGTAATTTTGACCAACTTCGGCTCGATTTCCCGAAAGTTGGCGAATATTTTCAATTCCCGGGGAAGCTAAACTAACTTCCGATGGCCTTAGTTTGCAGTTAAATGGACACGGCAAAACTTTTTGAACGCTCACTTTCGAGCTTATGGGTCGAAATATAGCCCCACTTAACTTTAAGACTGAAAGAGTAGCCGAGACCGGCCTACACGCATCGTTATTTTGGGATACTTCGGCTCGATTTCCCGCAAATAGGAGGATATTTTCCAGTCCCGGGGACTCTAAACTAACTCCTGATGGCCTTGGTTTCCAGTGAAATGGACACAGGGACACTTTTTGAACGCGCACTTTCGAGCTTGCTGGCCGAAATATAGCCCTACTTCCTTTTAAGACTGAAAGAGTAGGCGGGAGCGCCTTACGCGCATTGTGATTTTGAGCATCTTCGGCTCGATCTGGCGAAACTTGGGAGATATTTGCCAGTCCCAAAGTCTCTAAACTCACTCCTGAAAGTCTAAGATGTGAGTGAAATAGAGACAAAAATTTTTGAAGCCTTACTTTCGAGCTTCTGGAGTTAAATCTAAGCCAACTTTACCTTAAGACTGAAAGAGTAGCCGAGACCCCTTAAGCGCATCGTGATTTTGACTAACTTCGGTTGGATTTCCCGTAACTTGGGGGATATTTCCAGTCCCTTGGACGCTAAACTAAGTCGTGATGGCCTTGTTTTGCAGTGAAATGGACACAGCAAAAGTTTTTAAACACTCAGTTTCGAGCTTCTGGGCTGAAATATTGCCCCACTTCACTTTAAGACTGAAAGAGTAGTCGAGACCGCCGTACGCGCGTCGTGATTTTGACCAACTTCGGTTAAATTTCCCGGAGCTTTGGAGATATTTTCCAGTCCCGGGAACTCTAAACTGACCCCAGACGTCCTTGGTCTGCAGTAAAATGGACACAGCACAACTTTTTGAACGCTCACTTTTGAGCTTCTGGGCGGAAATATTGCCCCAGTTGACTTTAAGAATGAAAGAGTAACCGGGACCGCCTTACGCGCATCGTGATTTTGACCAACTTTCGCTCGATTTCCCGGGAAATGGGGGATATTTTCCGGTACCGAGGACTCTAAACTAACTCCTGATAGCCTTGGTTTGCAGTGAAATGGACACAGCAAAACTTTTTGAACGCTCACGTTTGAGCTTCTGGGCCGAAGCATAGCCCTACTTCACTTTAAGACTGAAAGACTACCCGACACCGCCTTAAACGCATCGTGATTTTGGGCTACTTCGGCTCCATTTCCCGTAATTTGGTAGATAATTCCCAGTCCCGGGCACTCAAAACTAATTCCTGATGGCCTTGGTTTTCGGCGAAATGGACACAGCCAAACTCTTTGAACGTTCACTTTCGAGCTTCTGGGCCGAAATATAGCCCCACTTCACTTTAAGACTGAAAGAGTACCCGGGACCGCCTTACGCGGAGGGTAATTTTGTCGAACGTCGGCTTGATTTCCTGGGACTTGGGGGATATTTTCCAGTCCCGCAGGCTATAAACTAACTCCTGAATGCCTTAGTTTTTAGTGAAATGGACACAGGTAAAAGGGGCGCAAGGTAGGTTTCCACGTTGTAGGCCGAAATATAGCCCCATTTTTTTTTAAGACTGAAAGTGTACACGAAACCGCCTAAAGCGCATCGAAATTTTTAGCCACTATGGCTCGATCTTGATGGCCTTAGTTTTCAGTAAAATGGTCACAGGTAACAGGAGCGCGCGCTCGGTGTCGAGCTTCTAGGCCGAAATGTAGCCCCAGTTCATTTTAAGACTGAAAGACTAAACGGAACTGCCGTAGGCTTATCGTAATTTTAAGAAAGTATGGCTCAATTTGCCGAAACTTGGAGGATAGCTTCCAGTCTCGAGGATTCTAAACTATCTCCTGATGGACTTAGTTCTTAGTGAAATGGACACAGGTAAAAGGAGAGCACGCTCGGTGTCGAGCTTGTAGAACCGAAATATAGCCCCACTTCATTTTCGGAGTAAACGAGTAGCCGAGACCGCCTTACGCGCATCGTGATTTTGAGCATCTTTGGCTCGATTTGCCGGAATTCGGGGAATATTTTCCAGTCCCAAGGACTCTATGCTAACTCCTGATGAACTTAGTTTTCAGTGATATGTACACAGGCAAAAGGAGCGCACGCTCAGTGTTGAGCTTCTCGGCCGAAATATAGCCCCACTTCATTTTAAGACTGAAAGAGTAGCCGAGACCGCCTTACGCGCATCGTGATTTTGCGCCCCTTTTGCTCGATTTCCCAGAGGTTGGCGAATAATTTAAAGTCCCGGGGACGCTAAACTAACTCCCGATGACCTTGGTTTCCAGTTTAATGAACACAGCAAAACATTCTGAACGCTCACCTTCGAGCTTCAGGGCCGAAATATAGCCCTACTTAAATTTAAGACTGAAAGAATAGCCGAGAGTCCGTTACGCGCATCGTAAGTTTCATTAACTTCGGCGCCATTTCCTGGAACTTGGAGAATATTTTCCAGTCCCGGGGACTCTAAACTAACTCCTGATGGCCTTGGTTTGCAGTGAAATGGACACAGCAAAACTTTTTGAACGCTCACTTTCGAGCTTGTGGGCCTAAATATAGCCCCACTTCACTTTTAGACTGAAAGAGTAGCCGAGACCGTCTTACGCGCATCGTGATTTTGACCAACGTCTTCTCGATTTTCCGGAACTTGGGAAATACATTCCACTCCCGGGGACTCTAAACTAACTCCTGATAGCCTTGGTTTGCAGTGAAATAGACACAGTAATTTTTTTGAGCTTTGAGCTTGTCGGCCGAAATAGAACCCCACTTCACTTTAAGACTGAAGGAGTAGCCGACACCGCCTTAAGCGCACCGTGATTTTGACCAACTTCGGCTCCATTTGCCAGAACTTGGGGGATATTTTTCAGTCCCGGGGACTCTAAACTAACTCCTGATTGTCTTGGTTTTCAGTGAAATGGACAGAGCGAAACTTTTTGAACGCTCACTCTCGAGCTTCTGGACCGAAATATAGCCCCACTTTACTTTAAGACTGAAAGAGTAGCCGAGACCGTCTTGCGCAAATCGTGATTTTGACCAACCTCGGGTCGGTTTCCTAGAACTTGGGGGATATATTCCATTTCCGCGAGCTCTAAACTAACTCCTGATGGCCTTGGTTTTCACTGAAATGGAGAAAGGAAAGCTTTTTGGACACTCTCTTTGTAGCTTCTGCGCCGAAATAGAATCCCACTTCACTTTCAGACTGAAATAGTAGCCAAGACCGCCTGACGCGCATCGTGAGTTAGACCAAGTTCAGCTCGATTTCACGCAACTTTTGGGATATTTTCCAGTCCGGGGGACTCTAAACTAAGTCTGGATAGCCTTGGTTTGCACTGAAATACGCAGAGCATAACTTTTTGAACGCCCACTTTGGAGCTTGTGGGCCGAAATATAGCCCCACTTCACTTTAAGACTGAAAGAGTAGCCGAGATCGCCTTACGTATATTGTAATTTTGACGAACTTCGAATGGATTTCCCGGAAGTTGGGAGATATTTTCCAGTCCCTTGGACGCTAAACTAAGTCCTGGTGGCCTTGTTTTGAAGTGAAATGGACACAGCAAAACTTTTTGAACGCTCACTTTCTAGCTTGTGGGCCGAAATATAGGCACACTTGACTTTAAGACTGAAACAGTAGCCGAGACCACGTTACGCGCATCATGAATTTGATCAGCTTCGGCTCCAATTCCCGGGACTTGGGGGATATTTGCCAGTCCCGGGGACCCTAAACTAAGTCCTGGACGCCTTGGTTTGCATTGAAATGGACACAGCACAATTTTTTGAACGCACACTTTCGAGATTCTGGGCCGAAATATAGCCCCACTTCACTTAAGACTGAAAGAGTAGCCGAGACCGCCTTGCTCGCATCGTGAGTTTGACAAGCCTCGGGTCGATATTCCGGAACTTGAGGGATATCTTCCAGTCCCAGGAACTCTAAACTAACTCCTGATGGCCTTGGTTTGCAGTGAAATGGACAGAGCAAAACTTTTTGAACGCTCACTTTCGAGCTTGTGGGCCGAAATATAGCCACACTTTACTTTAAGACTGAAACAGTAGCCGAGACCGCATTTCGCGCTTCGTGATTTTCATCAACTTCGGCTCGCTTTCCCGGAACTTGGGGAATATTTTCCAGTTCCGGGGACTCTAAACTAAGTTTTGATCGCTTTGGTTTGCAGTGAAATGCACACAGCAAAACTTTTTGAACGCTCACTTTCGAGCTTCTGGACAGAGATATAGTCCCACTTCACTTTAAGACTGAAACGGTACCCGAGACGGCTTTGGGAGCATCGTGATTTTGACCAACTTCAGCTCGATTTACCGGAACTTATGGAATATTTTCCAGTCCCAGGGACGCTAAACTAATTCGTGATGGCCTTGTTTTTCAGTCAAAGAACACAGGAAAACTTTTTGAACGCTCACTTTCGGACTTCTGGGCCGAAATATAGCCCGACTTCACTTTAAGGCAGAAAGAGTAGCCGAGACCACTTTAGGGGCATCGTGATTTGGACCAACCTCGGCTCAATTTCCCGGACCTTGGGGCATATTTTCTTGTCGCGGGGACGCTAAACTGACTCCTGATGGCCTTGGTTTGCAATGAAATGAACACAGCAAAACTTTTTGAACGCTCACTTTCGGGCTTGTGGCCCGAAATATAGCACCACTTCACTTTAAGACTGAAAGAGTAGCCGAGACTACCTTACGCAAATCGTGATTTTGACCAACTTCGGCTCGAGTTCCCGGAAGTTGGGGGATATTTTCCAGTCCCGGGGACTCTAAACTAGCTCCTGATGGCTTTGGTTTGCAGTGAAATAAACACAGGGAAACTTTTTGAACGCTCACTTTCAAGCTCCTGGGCAGGAATAAAGCCTCACTTCACTCTAAGACTGAAACAGTAAGCGAGACCGCCTAACGTGCACCGTGATATTGACCAACTTCGGCTAAATTTCCCTGAACTTGGGGGATATTTTCCAGTCCCGAAGACTCTTCCGTAACCCCTGATGGCCTTCGTTTGCATTGAAATGGATACAGCAAAACTTTTTGAAGCTCACTTTTGAGCTTTTTGGCCGAAGTAAAGCCCCACTTCACTTTAAGACTGAAAGACTAGCCAAGACTGTCTTGCGCGCATCGTGATTTTGACCAACGTCTTCTCGATTTTCCGGAACTTGGGAAACATATTGCAGTCCCGGGGACTCTAAACTAACTCCTGATGGCCTTGGTTTGCAGTGAAATTGACACAGCAAATTTTTTGCAGCGCTCACTTTGGAGCTTCTGGGCCGAAATAGAGCCCCACTTCACTTTAAGACTGAAAGAGTAGCCGAGGTCGCCTTAGGCGCATCGTGATATTGACCAACTTCGGCTTGAGTTGCCAGAACTTAAAAGATATTTTCCAGTCCCGGGGACTCTAAACTAACTCGTGCTTGTCTTGGTTTGCAGTGAAACGGAAACAGAAAAAGTTTTTGAACGCATACTTTCGAGCTTCTGGACCGAAATAGAAGCCCACTTCACTTGAAGACTGAAAGAGTAGCCGAGACCGCCATACGTGCATCGTGATTTTGAGAAACTTCGGGTTGATTTCCCGGAACTTGGGGGATATTTTCCAGTTGCAGGGACTGTAAACTACTTCCTGAGGGCCTTGCTTTGCAGTGAAATGGGCACAGCATAACTTTTTGAACGCTCACTTTCGAGCTTCTGGACCGAAATATACAGCCACGTGACTTTAAGACTCAAAGAGTAGCCGAGACTGATTTACGCGCATCGTGATTTTGACAAACTTCGGCTCGATTTCGCGAAACTTGGGGGATATTTTGATGTCCCGGAAACTGTAAACTATCTCCTGATGTGGCTTGGCTCGCGGTGAAATGGACACAGCAAAACTTTTTGAACTTTCACTTTCTAGCTTCTGGGCCGAAATATAGCCCCACTTCACTTTAAGACTGAAATAGTAGCCGAGACTCCCTTAGACGCATCGTGATTTTGACCAACTTCGGCTTGACTTGCCAGAACTTAAGTGATATTTTCCAGTCCGGTGGACTCTTAAATAACTCATCATGGCTTTGGTTTTCAGTTAAATTGAGAGAGCAAAACTTTTTGAACGCTCACTTTCGAGCTTCTGAGCCGAAATATACAGCCACGTCACTTTGAGACTAAAAGAGTAGCCGAGACTGCTTTACGCGCATCGTGATTTTGACGGCTCGATTTCCCGGGACTTGGGGGATATTTTGATATCCCGGACACTGGAAACAATCTGCTGATGTGGCTTGGTTTGCAGTGAAATGGACCCAGCAAAACTTTTTGAACTTTCACTTTCTAGCTTCTGGGCCGAAATATAGCCCCACTTTACTTTATGAATGAAAGAGTAGCCGAAACCGCTGTACGCGCATCGTGATTTTGACAAAATTCGGCTCGATTTCCCCGAATTTGGGCGATATTTTCCAGTCCCGAGGAGTCTAAACTAACTCCTGATTGCCTTGGTTTGCAGTGAAATGAACGCAGCAAAACTTTTTGAACGCTCACTTTCGAGCTTCTCGGCCGAAATATAGCCCTGCTTCACTTTAAGACTGAAAGAGTAGCCGAGACCGCCCTACGCGCATCGTAATTTTGACTAACTTCGGCTCGATTTCCCGGAAGTTGGCGAATATTTTCAATTCCCGGGGAAGCTAAAGTAACTTCCGATGGCCTTAGTTTGCAGTTAAACGGACACAGCAAAACTTTTTGAACGCTCACTTTCGAGCTTATGGGTCGAAATATAGCCCCACTTAGCTTTAAGACTGAAAGAGTAGCCGAGATCGCCTTACGCGCATCGTGATTTTGGGATACTTCGGCTCGATTTCCCGCAAATAGAGGGATATTTTCCAGTTCCTTGGACGCTAAACTAAGTCGTGATGGCCTTGTTTTGCAGTGAAATTGATACAGCAAAACTTTTTAAACACTCAGTTTCGAGCTTGCTGGCCGAAATATTCCCCCACTTCACTTTAAGACTGAAAGAGTAGCCGAGACCGCCGTACGCGCGTCGTGATTTTGACCAACTTCGGTTGAATTTCCCAAAGCTTGGGGGATACTTTCCAGTCCCGGGGACTCTAAACTGACCCCCGACGTCCTTGGTCTGCAGTAAAATGGACACAGCAAAGCTTTTTGAACGCTCACTTTTGAGCTTCTGGGCCGAAATATAGCCATACTTCATTTTAAGACTGAAAGAGTAGCCGAGACCACGTTTCGCGCATCGTGATTTTGATCAACTTCGGCTCGATTTCCCGGAACTTGCGAAATATTTTCCAGTCCCCGGGACTCTAAACTAACTCGTGCTTGTCTTGGTTTGCAGTGAAACGGAAACAGAAAAAGTTTTTGAACGCATACTTTCGAGCTTCTGGACCGAAATAGAAGCCCACTTCACTTGAAGACTGAAAGAGTAGCCGAGACCGCCATACGTGCATCGTGATTTTGAGAAACTTCGGGTTGATTTCCCGGAACTTGGGGGATATTTTCCAGTCCCGGGGACTCTCAACCAACTCCTGCTTGTCTTGGTTTGCAGTGAAATGGACACAGCGAAAGTTTTTGAAGGCTCACTCTCGAGCTTCTGGGCCGAAATAGAGCCCCATTTTACTTTAAGACTGAAAGAGTAGGCGAGACCGTCTTGAGCGAATCGTGATTTTGACCAATTTCGCCTTTATTTGCCGAAACTTGGGGGATATATTCCAGTCAAAGGGACTCTAAAGTAACTCCTGATGGCCTTGGTTTTCAGTGAAATGGACAGAGCACAACTTTGCAGCATCTGGACAGAAATATAGCCCGACTTTACTTTAACACTGAAAGAGTAGCCGAAACCGCCTAACGTATATCGTAATTTTGACGAACTTCGAATGGATTTCCCGGAACTTGGGGGATATTTTCCAGTCCCTTGGACGCTAAACTAAGTCCTGATGGCCTTGTTTTGAAGTCAAATGGACACAGCAAAACGTTTTGAACGCTCACTTTCTAGCTTGTTGGCCGAAATATAGGCACACTTGACTTTAAGTTTGAAACAGTAGCCGAGACGACGTTACGCGCATCATGAATTTGATCAGCTTCGGCTCCAATTCCCGGGACTTGGGGGATATTTTCCAGTCCCGGGGACTCTCAAGTAACTCCTGATGGCCTTGGTTTGCATTGAAATGGACACAGCACAATTTTTTGAACGCACACTTTCGAGCTTCTGGGCAGAAATATAGCCCCACTTCACTTTAGACTAAAAGAGTAGCCGAGACCGCCTTGCTCGCATCGTGAGTTTGACAAGCCTCGAGTCGATATTGCGGAACTTGGGGATATTTTCCAGTCCCAGGAACTCTAAACTAACTCCTGATGGCCTTGGTTTGCAGTGGAATGGACAGACCAAAACTTTTTGAACGCTCACCTTTGAGCTTCCTGGGCGAAATAAAGCCTCACTTTACTTTAAGACTTAAAGAGTAACCGAGACCACCTTACGCGCATTGTGATTTTGAAAAATTTCGGGGGATCTCCCGGAACTTGGGGAACATTTTCCAGTCCCTTGGACGCTAACCTAAGTCCTGATGGCCTTGTTTTGGAGTGAAATGGACACAGCAAAACTTTTTGAACGCTCACTTTCGAGCTTCTGGGCCGAAATATAGCCACACTTTACCTTAAGACTGAAACAGTAGCCGAGACCGCCGTACGCGCGTCGTGATTTAGACCAACTTTGGTTAAATTTCCCGGAACTTGGGGGATATTTTCCAGTCCCGGGGACTCTAAACTGACCCCCGACGTCCTTGGTCCGCAGTAAAATGGACACAGCAAAACTTTTTGAACGCTCACTTTTGAGCTTGTGGGCGGAAATATTGCCCAAGTTCAGTTTAAAAATGAAAGAGTAACCAGGACCGCCTTACGCGCATCGTGATTTTGACCAACTTTGGCTCGATTTCCTGGGAAATGGGGGATATTTTCCGGGACCGGGGACTCTAAACTAACTCCTGATTGCCTTGGTTTGCAGTGAAATGGACACAGCAAAACTTTTTGAACGCCAACTTTTGAGCTTCTGGGCCGAAGCATAGCCCTACTTCACTTTAAGACTGAAAGACTAGCCGAGACCGCCTTATGCGCATCGTAATTTTGGGCTACTTCGGCTCGATTTCCCCGAACTTGGGAGATAATTCCCAGTCCCGGGCACTCGAAGCTAATTCCTGATTGCCTTGGTTTTCAGTGAAATGGACAGAGCCAAACTTTTTGAACGTTCACTTTCGAGCTTCTGGGCCGAAATATAGCCCCATTTCACTTTAAGACTAAAGAGTAGCCGGGACCGCCTTACGCGCATGGTAATTTTGTCGAACTTCGGCTTGATTTCCTGGGACTTGGGGGATATTTTCCAGTCCCGGAAGCTCTAAACTAACTCCTGAATGCCTTGGTTTTTAGTGAAATGGACACAGGCAAAAGGGCGCACGCTAGGTTTCCAGGTTGTAGGCCGAAATATAGCCCCACTTTATTTTAAGACTGAAAGTGTACACGAAACCGCTTTAAGCGCATCGAAATTTTTAGCCACTATGGCTCGATCTGCCAAAACTTGGGGGATATTTTCCAGTCCCGGGGACTCTACCCTAACTCTTGATGGCCTTAGTTTTCAGTAAAATGGTCACAGGTAACAGGAGCGCACGCTCGGTGTCGAGCTTCTAGGCCGAAATGTAGCCCCAGTTCATTTTAAGACTGAAAGAGTAAACGAAACTGCCGTAGGCTTATCGTAATTTTAAGAAAGTATGGCTCAATTTGCCGAAACTTGGAGGATAGCTTCCAGTCTCGAGGATTCTAAACTATCTCTGATGGACTTAGTTCTTAGTGAAATGGACACAGGTAAAAGGAGAGCACGCTCGGTGTCGAGCTTGTAGAACCGAAATATAGCCCCACTTCATTTTCGGAGTAAACGAGTCGCCGAGACCGCCTTACGCGCATCGTGATTTTGAGTATGTTTGGCTCGATTTGCCGGAATTCGGGGAATAATTTCCAGTCCCGAGGACTCTATGCTAACTCCTGATGAACTTAGTTTTCAGTGATATGTACACAGGCAAAAGGAGCGCACGCTCGGTGTTGAGCTTCTCGGCCGAAATATAGCCCCACTTCATTTTAAGACTGAAAGAGTAGCCGAGACCGCCTTACGCGCATCGTGATTTTGAGCAAATTTGGCTCGATCTGCCAGAATTTGGGAAATATTTTCCAGTCCCAAGGACTCTAAACTAACTCCTGATGGCCTAAGATGTCAGTGAAATGGACACAGGTAAAATTAGGGCAGGCCCAGTCTCGAGCTTCTAGGTTGAAATATAGCCCCCCTTAATTTTAAGACTGAAAGAGTAGCCGAGACCGCCTTACGCGCATTGTGATTTTGGGCCACTTTTGCTCGATTTTCCGGAAGTTGGCACATAATTTAAAGTCTCGGGGACGCTAAACTAACTCCCGATGACCTTGGTTTGCAGTTTAATGAACAGAGCAAAACATTTTGAACGCTCTCCTTCGACCTTCAGGGCCGAAATATAGCCCTACTTAAATTTAAGACTGAAAGAATAGCCGAGAGCCCGTTACGCGCATCGTAATTTTCATCAACTTCCGCGCCACTTCCTGGAACTTGGAGAATGATTTCCAGTGAAATTCACACAGCACAAGTTTTTGAACGCACACTTTCGAGCTTCTGGGCCGAAATATAGTCCCACATCACTTACGACTAAAAGAGTAGCCGAGACCGGCGTGCGCGCATCGTGATTTTGACCAACCTCGAATCGATATTCCGGAACTTGGAGGATACTTTCCAGTCTCAGGGACTCTAAACTAACGCTTGATGGCCTTGGTTTCCAGTGAAATGGAGACAGCAAAACTTTTTGAACGCTCACCTTCAAGCTTCTGGGCCGAAATATAGCCCACTTTACTTTAATACTGAAAAAGTAGCCGAGACCGCCTTACGCGCATCGTGATTTTGACAAACCTCGGGTGGATTTCGCGGAACTTGGGGGATATTTTCCAGTCCCTTGGACGCTAAACTAGGTGCCGATGGCCTTGTTTTGCAGTGAAATGGACACAGCAAAGCTTTTTGACCGCTCACTTTCGAGCTTGTGGACCGAAATATAGCCATACTTCACTTTAAGACTGAAACAGTAGCCGAGACCACGTTTCGCGCATCGTGATTTTGATCAACTTCGGCTCGATTTCCCGGAACGTGCGAAATAGTTTCCAGTCCCGGGGACTCTAAACTAACTCGTGCTGGTCTTGGTTTGCAGTGAAACGGAAACAGAAAAAGCTTTTGAACGCATACTTTCCAGCTTCTGAACCGAAATAGAAGCCCACTTCACTTGAAGACTGAAAGAGTAACCGAGACCGCCTTACGTGCATTGTGATTTTGAGCAACTTCGGCTCGATTTGCCGGAACTAAGGGGATATATTCCAGTTCTGAGGACTGTAAACTAATTCCTGATGGCCTTGGTTTGCAGTAAAATGGACCCAGCAAAAGTTTTTGAACGCTCAATTTGGAGCTTCTGGACCAAAATATAGCCCCCCATTACTTTAACACTGAAAGGGTAGCCGAGACCGCCTTACGCGCATCGTGATTTTGACAAACTTCGGGTTGATTTCCCGGAACTTGGGGGATATTTTCCAGTCCCGGGGACTGTCAACTAACTCCTGCTTGTCTTGGTTTGCAGTGAAATGGACACAGCCACGGTTTTTGAAGGCTCACTCTCGAGCTTCTGGGCCGAAATAGAGCCCCATTTCACTTTAAGACTGAAAGAGTAGGCGAGACCGTCTTGAGCGAATCGTGAATTTGACCAATTTCGCCTTTATTTCCCGAAACATGGGGGATATATTCCAGTCAAAGGGACTCTAAAGTAACTCCTGATGGCCTTGGTTTTAAGTGAAATGGACAGGGCACAACTTTGGAGCTTCTGGGCAGAAATATAGCCCGACTTTACTTTAAGACTGAAAGAGTAGATGAGACCGCCTTACGCGCATCGTAATTTTGACGAACTTCGAATGGATTTCCCGGAACTTGGGGGATATTTTGCAGTCCCTTGGACGCTAAACTAAGTCCTGATGGCCTTGTTTTGAAGTAAAATGGACACAACAAAACTTTTTGAACACTCACTTTCTAGCTTGTGGGCCGAAATATAGCCCCACTTTAAGACTGAAAGAGTAGCCGAGACCGTCTTGCGCAAATCGTGATTTTGACCAACTTCGGGTCGGTTTCCCTGAACTTGGGGGATATATTCCATTCTCGCGAACTCTAAACTAACTCCTGATGGCCTTGGTTTCCAGTGAAATTAACAAAGGAAAGCATTTTGAACACTCTCTTAATAGCTTCTGCGCCGAAATAGAATCCCACTTCACTTTCAGACTGAAATAGTAGCCGAGACCGCCTGACGCGCATCGTGAGTTAGACCAAGTTCAGCTCGATTTCACGCAACTTTTGGGATATTTTCCAGTCCGGGTGACTCTAAAGTAACTCCGGATGGCCTTGGTTGGCACTGAAATGCGCACAGCATAACTTTTTGAGCGCCCAGTTTGGAGCTTCTGGGCCGAAATATAGCCCCACTTCACTTTAAGACTGAAAGAGTAGCCGAGATCGCCTTACGCGCATCGTGATTTTGACCATTTTCGGATCGATTTCTCGGAACTTGGAGGATATTTTCCAGTCCCGGGGACTCTAAACTCCTGATCGCCTTGCTTTGCATTGAAATGGACAGAGCAAAACTTTTCGAACGCTCACTTTCGAGCTGGTGGGCCGAAATATAGCCACACTTTACTTTAAGACTGAAACAGTAGCCGAGACCGCATTTCGCGCATCGTGATTTTGATCAACTTCGGCTCGCTTTCCCGGAACTTGGGGAATATTTTCCAGTCCCGGGGACCCTAAACTAACTTTTGATAGCTTTGGTTTGCAGTGAAATGCACACAGCAAAACTTTTTGAACGCTCACTTTCGAGCTTCTGGACAGAAATATAACCCGACTTGACTATAAGACTGAAAGAGTAGCCTAAACCGCCTTACGTATATCGTAATTTTGACGAACTTGGAATGGATTTCCCGGAACTTGGGGTATATTTTCCAGTCTCTTGGACGCTAAACTAAGTCCTGATGGCCTTTTTTTGAAGTGAAATGAACACACCAAAACTTTTTGAACGGTCACGTTCGAGCTTGTGGGCCGAAATATAGGCACACTTAACTTAAAGACTGAAACAGTAGCCGAGACCACGTTACGCGCATCATGAATTTGATCAACTTCGGCTCCAATTCCTGGGACTTGGGGGATATTTTCCAGTCCCGGGGACTCTAAACTAACTCCTGATGGCCTTGGTTTGCATTGAAATGGACACAGCACAATTTCTTGAACGCACACTTTCGAGATTCTGGGCCGAAATATAGCCCCACTTCACTTAAGACTGAAAGAGTAGCCGAGACCGCCTTGCTCGCATCGTGAGTTTGACAAACCTCGGGTCGATATTGAGGAACTTGGGGGATAATTTCCAGTCCCAGGAACTCTAAACTAACTCCTGATGGCCTTGGTTTGCAGTGAAATGGACAGAGCAAAACGTTTTGAACGCTCACCTTCGAGCTTCCTGGCCGAAATAAAGCCCCACTTCACTTTAAGACTGAAACAGTAGCTGAGACCGCATTTCGCGCATCGTGATTTTGATCAACGTCGGTTCGATTCCCCAGAAGTTGGGCAATATTTTTCAGTCCCGGGGACTCTAAACTAACCCCTGATGGCCTTGGTTTGATGCGAAATGGACACAGCAAAACTTTTTGAACGCTCACTTTCGGGCTTCTGGCCCGAAATATAGCCCCACTTCACTTAAAGACAGAAAGAGTAGCCGAGACCGCTTTAGGGGCATCATGATTTTGACCAACCTCAGCTCAATTTCGCGGACGTTGGGGCATATTTTCTTGTGCCGGGGACGCTAAACTGACTCCTGAACACAGCAAAACTTTTTTCAACTCTCACTTTCGAGCTTCTGGCCCGAAATATAGCCTCACTTCACTTTAAGACTGAAAGAGTAGCGGAGACTACCTTACGCAAATCGTGATTTTGACCAACTTCGGCTCGATTTCCAGGAAGTTGGGGGATATTTTCTAGTCCCGGGAACTCTAAACTAGCTCCTGATGGCTTTGGTTTGCAGTGAAATAAACACAGGGAAACTTTTTGAACGCTCACTTTCAAGCTCCTCGGCAGAAATAAAGCTTCACTTCACTTTAAGACTGAAACAGTAAGCGAGACCGCCTAACGCGCACCGTGATTTTGACCAACTTTGGCTAAATTTCCCTGAACTTGGGGGATATTTTCCAGTCCCGAAGACTCTTAAGTAACCACTGATGGCCTTCGTTTGCATTGAAATGGATACAGGAAAAGTTTCTGAAGCTCACTTTTGAGCTTCTGGCCAGAAATATACCCCCACTTCACTTTAAGACTTAAAGACTAGCCCAGACCGTCTTGCGCGCATCGTGATTTTGACCAACGTCTTCTCGATTTTCCGGAACTTGGGAAATATATTGCAGTCCCGGGGACTCTAAACTAACTTCTGATGGCATTGGTTTGGGGTGAAATGGACACAGCAGTTTTTTTACAGCGCTCACTTTGGAGCTTCTGGACCGAAATAGAGCCCCACTTCACTTTAAGACTGGAATAGTAGCCGAGACCGCCTTAGACGCATCGTGATTTTGACCAACTTCGGCTTGAGTTGCCAGAACTTAAGGGATATTTTCCAGTCCCGTGGACTCTAAACTAACTCATGATGGCCTTGGTTTTCAGTTAAATTGAGACAGCAAAACTTTTTGACTTTTTTCCCCGGTAGCGGGGACTCTAAAGTAACTCCTGATTGCCTTGGTTTGCATTGAAATAGACAGAGCAAAACTTTTTCAACGCTCCCCTTCGGGCTTCTGAGCCGAAATATAGCCCCACTTTAGTTTAAGACTGAAAGAGTAGCCGACACCGTCTTACGCGCATCGTGATTTTGACCAACTTCGGCTCAATTTCCCGAAACTTCGGGGATATATTCAAGTCCCAAGAACTCTAAACTAACCCCTGATGCCCTTGGTCTGCAGTGAAATGGACACAGGAAATTTTTTTGAACACTTACTTTCGAAAGTGTGGGCCGAAATATAGCCCCATATCACTTTAAGACTGACATAGTAGCCGAGACCGCCTTAGACGCATCGTGATTTTGACCAACTCCGGCTTGAGTTGCCAGAACTTAAGGGATATTTTCCAGTCCCGTGGACTCTAAACTAACTCATGATGGCCTTGGTTTTCAGTTAAATTGAGAGAGCAAAACTTGTTGAACGCTCACTTTCGAGCTTCTGGGCCGAAATATACAGGCACGTCACTTTAAGACTAAAAGAGTAGCCGAGACTGCTTTACGCGCATCGTGATTTTGACAAACTTCGGCTCGATTTCCCGGGACTTTGGGGATATTTTGATGTCCCGGACACTGTAAACAATCTGCTGATGTGGCTTGGTTTGCGGTGAAATGGACACAGGAAAACTTTTTGAACTTTCACTTTCTAGCTTCTGGGCCGAAATATAGCGCCAGTTCACTTTAAGAATGAAAGAGTAGCCGAGACCGCCTTACGCGCATCGTGATTTTGACAAAATTAGTCTCGATTTCCCCGAACTTGGACGATATTTTCCAGTCCCGAGGAGTCTAAACTAACTCCTCATGGCCTTGGTTTGCAGTGAAATGAACAGAGCAAAACTTTTTGAACTTTCACTTTCTAGCTTCTCGGCCAAAATATAGCCCTAGTTCACTTTAAGAATGAAAGAGTAGCCAAAACCGCCTTACGCGCATCGTGATTTTCACAAAATTCGACTCGATTTCCCCGAACTTGGGCGATATTTTCCAGTCCCGAGGAGTCTAAACTAACTCTTGATGGCGTTGGTTTCCAGTGAAATGACAACAGTAACACTTCTTGAACGCTTCTTTTCGAGCTTTTGGGATGAAATATAGCCCTACTTCACTTTAAGACTGAAAGAGTAGCCAAGACCGCCTTACGCGCATGGTAATTTTTGACCAACTTCGGCTCGATTTCCCGCAAATAGGGGGATATTTTCAATTCCCGGGGAAGCTAAACTAACTTCCGATGGCCTTAGTTTGCAGTTAAATGGACACAGGAAAACTTTTTGAACGCTCACTTTCGAGCTTATGGGTCGAAATATAGCCCCACTTAACTTTAAGACTGAAAGAGTAGCCGAGACCGCCTTACGCGCATCGTGATTTTGGGATACTTCGGCTCGATTTCCCGCAAATAGGGGGATATTTTCCAGGCCCAGGGACTTTAAACTAACTCCTGATAGCCTTGGTTTGCAGTGAAATGGACACAGGAACACTTTTTGAACGCGCACTTTCGAGCTTGCTGGCCGAAATATAGCCCTACTTCTTTTTAAGACTGAAAGAGTAGGCGGGAGCGCCTTACGCGCATTGTCATTTTGAGCATCTTCGGTTCGATCTGGCGAAACTTGGGAGATATTTTACAGTCCAAAAGTCTCTAAACTCACTCCTGATTGTCTAAGATGTGAGTGAAATATAGACAAAAATTTTTGAAGCCTTACTTTCGAGCTTCTGGAGTTAACTTTAAGCCCACTTTACCTTAAGAGTGAGAGAGTAGCCGAGACCCCCTTAAGCGCATCGTGATTTTGACTAACTTCGGGTGGATTTCCCGTAACTTGGGGGGTATTTCGAGTCCCTTGGACGCTAAACTTAGTCGTGATGCCCTTGTTTTGCAGTGAAATGGACACAGGAAAACTTTTTAAACACTCAGTTTCGAGCTTCTGGGCCGAAATATTGCCCCACTTCACTTTAAGACTGAAAGAGTAGCCGAGACCGCCCTACGCGCGTCGTGATTTTGACCAACTTCAGTTAAATTTCCAGGAGCTTGCGGGATATTTTCCAGTCCCGGAGACTCAAACTGACCCCCGACGTCCTTGGTGTGCAGTAAAATGGTCACAGAAAAACTTTTTGAACGCTCACTTTTGAGCATCTGGGCCGAAATATAGCTCCATTTCACTTTAAGAGTGAAAGACTAGCAGAGACCGCCTTACGCCCATCCTAATTTTCACCAACTTCGGCTCGATTTCCCGGAACTAGGGGGATATTTTCCAGTCCCGCGGACTCTAAAGTAACTCCTGATGGCCTTGCTCTGGAGTGAAATGGACACAGCACAACTTTTTGAACGCTCACTTTCGAGCTTCTCGGCGGAAATATTGCCCCAGTTGACTTTAAGAATAAAAGAGTAACCGGGACCGCCTTACGCGCATCGTGATTTTGACCAACTTTGGCTCGATTTCCCGGGAAATGGGGGATATTTTCCGGTACCGGGGACTCTAAACTAACTCCTGATTGCCTTGGTTTGCAGTGAAATGGACACAGCACAACTTTTTGAACGCTCACGTTTGAGCTTCTGGGCCGAAGCATAGCCCTACTTCACTTTAAGACTGAAAAAATAGCCGAGACCGCCTTACGCGCATCGTGATTTTGGGCTACTTCGGCTCGATTTCCCGGAACTTGGGAGATAATTCCCAGTCCCGGGCACTCAAAACTAATTCCTGATTGCCTTGGTTTTCAGTGAAATGGGCACAGCCAAACTTTTTGAACGTTCACTTTCGAGCTTCTGGGCCGAAATATAGCCCCACTTTACTTTAACACTGAAAGAGTAGCCGGGACCGCCTTACGCGCATGGTAATTTTGTCGAACTTCGGCTTGATTTCGTGGGACTTGGGAGATATTTTCCAGTCCCAGAAGCTCTAACCCTTGGTTTTTAGTGAAATGGACACAGGTAAAAGGGGCGCACGCTAGGTTTCCAGGTTGTGGGCCGAAATATAGCCCCACTTTATTTTAAGACTCAAAGTGTACACGAAACCGCTTTAAGCGCATCGAAATTTTTAGCCACTATGGCTCGATCTGCCAAAACTTGGGGGATATTTTCCAGTCCCGGGGACTCTACCCTAACTCTCGATGGCCTTAGTTTTCAGTAAAATGGTCACAGGTAACAGGAGTGCACGCTCGGTGTCGAGCTTCTAGGCCGAAATGTAGCCCCAGTTCATTTTAAGACTGAAAGAGTAAACGAAACTGCCGTAGGCTTATCGTAATTTTAAGAAAGTATGGCTCAATTTGCCGAAACTTGGAGGATAGCTTCCAGTCTCGAGGATTCTAAACTATCTCTTGATGGACGTATTTCTTAGTGAAATGGACACAGGTAAAAGGAGAGCACGCTCGGTGTCGAGCTTGTAGAACCGAAATATAGCCCCACTTCATTTTCGGAGTAAACGAGTAGCCGAGACCGCCTTACGCGCATCGTGATTTTGAGCATGTTTGGCTCGATTTGCCGGAATTCGGGAAATATTTTCCAGTCCCGAGGACTCTATGCTAACTCCTGATGAACTTAGTTTTCAGTGATATGTACACAGGCAAAAGGAGCGCACGCTCGGTGTTGAGGTTCTGGACCGAAATATAGCCCTACTTCACTTTAAGACTGAAAGAGTAGCCGAGACCACCTAATGCGAATCGTTATTTTGACCAACTTCGTCTCCATTTCGCGGAACTTGGGGATATTTTCCAGTTCCGGGCACTGTAAACTACTTCCTGAGGGCCTTGCTTTGCAGTGAAATGGGAACAGCATAACTTTTTGAACGCTCACTTTCGAGCTTCTGGGCCGAAATATACAGCCACGTCACTTTAAGACTCAAAGAGTAGCCGAGACTGCCTTACGCGCATCGTGATTTTGACAAACTTCGGCTCGATTTCCGGGAACTTAAGGGATATTTTGATGTCCCGGAGACTGTAAACTATCTCCTGATGTGGCTTTGTTCGGGGTAAAATGCACACAGCAAAACTTTTTTAATTTTCACTTTCAAGCTTCTGGGCCGAAATATAGCCCGAGTTCACTTTAAGAATGAAAGAATATCCGAGACCGCCTTACGCACATCGTGATTTTGACCAACTTTGGCTCGATTTCCCGGGAAATGGGGAATATTTTCCGGTACCGGGGACTCTAAAGTAACTCCTGATTGCCTTGGTTTGCATTGAAATGGACATAGCAAAACTTTTTCAACGCTCCCCTTCGGGCTTCTGAGCCGAAATATAGCCCCACTTCAGTTTAAGACTGAAAGAGTAGCCGACACCGTATTACGCGCATGGTGATTTTGACCAACTTCGGCTCGATTTCCCGAAACTTCGGGGATATATTCAAGTCCCAAGGACTCGAAACTAACCCCTGATGGCCTTGGTCTACAGTGAAATGGACACAGCACATTGTTTTGAACGCTCACTTTCGAGCTTCTGGGCCGAAATATAGCCCCACTTCACTTTAAGACTGAAATAGTAGCCGAGACCACCGTACGCCCGTCGTAATTTTGACCAACTTCGGTTAAATTTCCCGGAGCTTGGGGGATATTTTACAGTCCCGGGGACTCTAAACTGACCCCCGACGTCCTTGGTCTGCAGTAAAATGGATACAGCAAAACTTTTTGAACGCTCACTTTTGAGCTTCAGGGCCGAAATATAGCTCCACTTCACTTTAAGAGTGAAAGAGTGGCCGAGACCGCCTTACGCCCATCGTAATTTTGAAAAACTTCGGCTCGATTTCCCGGAACTTGGGGGATATTTTCCAGTCCCACGGACTCTAAAGTATCTCCTGATGGCCTTGCTCTGGAGTGAAATGGACACAGCACAACTTTTTGAACGCTCACTTTCGAGCTTCTGGGCGGAAATATTGCCCAAGTTGACTTTAAGAATGAAAGAGTAACCGGGACAGCCTTACGCGCATCATGATTTTGACCACCTTTGGCTTGATTTCCCGGGAAATGGGGGATATTTTCCGGTACAGGGGACTCTAAACTAACTCCTGATTCCCTAGGCGGAAATGTAGCCCCAGTTCATTTTAAGACTGAAAGAGTAAACGAAACTGCCGTAGGCTTATCGTAATTTTAAGAAAGTATGGCTCAATTTGCCGAAACTTGGAGGATAGCTTCCAGTCTCGAGGATTCTAAACTATCTCCTGATGGACTTAGTTCTTAGTGAAATGGACACAGGTAAAAGGAGAGCACGCTCGGTGTCGAGCTTGTAGAACCGAATTATAGCCCCACTTCATTTTCGGAGTAAACGAGTAGCCGAGACCGCCTTACGCGCATCGTGATTTTGAGCATGTTGGGCTCGATTTGCCGGAATTCGGGAAATATTTTCCAGTCCCGAGGACTCTATGCTAACTCCTGATGAACTTAGTTTTCAGTGATATGTACACAGGCAAAAGGAGCGCACGCTCGGTGTTGAGCTTGTCGGCTGAAATATAGCCCCACTTCATTTTAAGACTGAAAGAGTAGCCGAGACCGCCTTACGCGCATCGTGATTTTGAGCAACTTTGGCTCGATCTGCCAGAGTTTGGGAACTATTTTCCAGTCCCAAGGACTCTAAGCTAACTCCTGATGGCCTAAGATGTCAGTGAAATGGACAGAGGTAAAATTAGGGCACGCCCGGTCTCGAGCTTCTAGGTCGAAATATAGCCCCACTTCATTTTAAGACTGAAAGAGTAGCCGAGACCGCCTTACGCGCATCGTGATTTTGAGCAACTTTGGCTCGATCTGCCAGAGTTTGGGAACTATTTTCCAGTCCCAAGGACTCTAAACTAACTCCTGATGGCCTAAGATGTCAGTGAAATGGACAGAGGTAAAATTAGGGCACGCCCGGTCTCGAGCTTCTAGGTCGAAATATAGCCCCACTTCATTTTAAGACTGAAAGAGTAGCCGAGACCGCCTTACGCGCATCGTGATTTTAGGCCCGTTTTGCTCGATTTCCCGGAGGTTGGCGAATAATTTAAAGTCCCGGGGACGCTAAACTAACTCCCGATGACCTTGGTTTGCAGTTTAATGAACACAGCAAAGCATTCTGAACGCTCACCTTCGAGCTTCAGGGCCGAGATAGAGCCCTACTTAAATTTAAGACTTAAAGAATAGCCGAGAGCCCGTTACGCGCATGGTAATTTTCATCAACTTCGGCGCCATTTCCTGGAACTTGGAGAATATTTTCCAGTCCCGGGGACTCTAAACTAACTCCTGATGGCCTAGGTTTGCAGTAAAATGGACACATCAAACCTTTTTGAACGCTTAATTTCGAGCTTCTGCGCCAAAATATAGCCCCCTATTATTTCAACACTAAAAGAGTAGCCGAGACCGCGTTACGCGCATCGTGATTTTGACAAACTTCGGTTTGATTTCCCGGAACTTGGGGGATATTTCCAGTCCCGGGGACTCTCAACTAACTCCTGCTTGTCTTGGTTTGCAGTGAAATGGAGACAGCGAAAGTTTTTGAAGGCTCACTCTCGAGCTTCTGGGCCGAAATAGAGCCCCATTTTACTTTAAGACTGAAAGAGGAGATGAGACCGTCTTGAGCGAATCGTGATGTTGAAATGTTTCGCGTTTATTTGCCGAAACTTGGGGGATATATTCCAGTCAAAGGGACTCTAAAGTAACTCCTGATGGCCTTGGTTTTCAGTGAAATGGACAGAGCACAACTTTGGAGCTTCTGGGCAGAAATATAGCCCCACTTTACTTTAAGACTGAAAGAGTAGATGAGACCGCCTTACGCGCATCGTAATTTTGACGAACTTCGACTGGATTTCCCGGAACTTGGGGGATATTTTGGAGTCCCTTGGACGCTAAACTAAGTCCTGATGGCCTTGTTTTGAAGTAAAATGGACACAACAAAACTTTTTGAACGCTCACTTTCTAGCTTGTGGGCCGAAATATTGCGCCACTTCACTTTAAGACTGAAAGAGTAGCGGAGACCACCTTACGCACATCGTGATTTTGACCAACTTCGGCTCGATTTACCGGAACTTGGGGGATATTTTCCAGTCCCGAGGAGTCTTAAGTAACCTCTGATGGCCTTCGTTTGCATTGAAATGGATACAGCAAAACTTTTTGAAGCTCACTTTTGAGCTTTTGGGCCGAAATATAGCACCACTTCACTTTAAGACTGAAAGACTAGCCAAGACCGTCTTGCGCGCATCGTGATTTTGACCAACGTCTTCTCGATTTTCCGGAACTTGGGAAATATATTGCAGTCCCGGGGACTCTAAACTAACTCCTGATTGCCTTGGTTTGCAGTGAAATGGACACAGCAAATTTTTTGCAGCGCTCACTTTGGAGCTTCTGGGCCGAAATAGAGCCCCACTTCACTTTAAGACTGAAAGAGTAGCCGAGGCCGCCTTAGGCGGATCATGATTTTGACCAACTTCGGCTTGAGTTGCCAGAACTTAAAAGATATTTTCCAGTACTGGGGACTCTAAACTAACTCATGATGGCCTTGGTTTTCAGTGCAATTCAGAGAGGAAAACTTTTTGAACGCTCACTTTCGAGCTTCTGGACCGAAATATAGCCCTACTTCACTTTAAGACTGAAAGAGTAGCGAGACCGCCTTACGCGAATCGTTATTTTGACCAACTTCGTCTCGATTTCGCCGAACTTAGGGGATATTTTCCAGTTGCGGGGACTGTAAACTACTTCCTGAGGGCCTTGCTTTGCAGTGAAATGGACACAGCAGAACTTTTTGAACTTTCCCTTTCGAGCTTCTGGGCCGAAATATAGCCCGAGTTCACTTTAAGAATGAAACTATAGCCCAGACCGCCTTACGCGCATCGTGATTTTAACCAACTTTGGCTCGATTTCCCGGGAAATGGGGAATATTATCCGGTACCGGGGACTCTAAAGTAACTCCTGATATCCTTGGTTTGCATTGAAATGGAGAGAGCAAAACTTTTTCAACGCTCCTCTTCGGGCTTCTGAGCCGAAATATAGCCCCACTTCAGTTTAAGACTGAAAGAGTAGCCGACACCGTCTTACGCGCATGGTGATTTTGACCAACTTCGGCTCGATTTCCCGAAACTTCGGGGATATATTCAAGTCCCATGAACTCTAAACTAACCCTTGACGGCCTTGATCTGCAGTGAAATGGACACGGCAAATTGTTTTGAACGCGTACTTTCGAAATTCTGGGCCGAAATATAGCCCCACTTCACTTAAAGACTGAAATAGTAGCCGAGACCGCCTTAGAAGCATCATGATTTTGACCAACTTCGGCTTGAGTTGCCAGAACTTAAGGGATATTTTCCAGTCCCGTGGACTCTAAACTAACTCATGATGGCCTTGGTTTTCAGTTAAATTAAGAGAGCAAAACTTGTTGAACGCTCACTTTCGAGCTTCTGGGCCGAAATATACAGGCACGTCACTTTAAGACTAAAAGAGTAGCCGAGACTGCTTTACGCGCATCGTGATTTTGACAAACTTCGGCTCCATTTCCCGGAACTTGGGGGATATTTTGATGTCCCGGACACTGTAAACAATCTGCTGATGTGGCTTGGTTTGCGGTGAAATGGACACAGCAAAACTTTTTGAACTTTCACTTTCTAGCTTCTGGGCCGAAATATAGCCCCAGTTCACTTTAAGAATTAAAGAGTAGCCGAGACCGCCTTACGCGCATCGTGATTTTGACAAAATTAGTCTCGATTTCCCCGAACTTGGGCGATATTTTCCAGTCCCGAGAAGTCTAAACTAGCTCCTGATGGCCTTGGTTTGCAGTGAAATGGACGCAGGAAAACTTTTTGAACGCTCAGTTTCGAGCTTCTGGGCCGAAATACAACCGTATTTCACTTTAAGACAAAAGGTAGCCGAGACCGCCTTACCAGCATCGTGATTTTGACCAAGTCCAGCTCGATTTCACGGAACCTGGGGGATATTTTCCAGTCCGCGGGACTTTAAAGTAACTCCTGATGGCTTTGGTTTGCAGTTAAATGCACAAAGCGTAACTTTTTAAAGGGTCACTTTCGAGCTTCTGGGCCGAAATATAGCCCCACTTTACTTTAAGACTGAAAGAGTAGCCGAGACCGCCTTACGCGCATCGTAATTTTGACCAACTTCGGCTCGATTTCCCGGAAGTTGGCGAATATTTTCAATTCTCGGGGAAGCTAAACTAACTTCCGATGGCCTTAGTTTGCAGTTGAATGGACACAGCAAAACTTTTTGAACGCTCACTTTCGAGCTTATGGGTCGAAATATAGCCCCACTTAACTTTAAGACTGAAAGAGTAGTCGAGACCGCCTTACGCGCATCGTGATTTTGGGATACTTCGGCTCGATTTCCCGCAAATAGGGGGATATTTTCCAGTCCCGGGGACTCTAAACTAACTCCTGATGGCATTGGTTTCCGGTGAAATGGACACAGGAACACTTTTTGAACGCTCACTTTCGAGCTTGCTGGCCGAAATATAGCCCTACTTCTTTTTAAGACTGAAAGAGTAGGCGGAAGGGCCTTACGCGCATTGTGATTTTGAAGATCTTCGGCTCGATCTGGCGAAACTTGGGAGATATTTTCTAGTCCCAAAGTCTCTAAACTCACTCCTGATTGTCTAAGATATGAGTGAAATAGAGACAAAAATTTTTGAAGCCTTACTTTCGAGCTTCTGGAGTTACATCTAAGCCCACTTTACCTTAAGACTGAAAGAGTAGCCGAGACCGCCGTACGCGCGTCGTGATTTTGACCAGCTTCGGTTAAATTTCCCGGAGCTTGGGGGATATTTTCCAGTCCCGGGGACGCTAAACTGACCCCCGACGTCCTTGGTCTGCAGTAAAATGGACACAGAAAAACTTTTTGAACGCTCACTTTTGAGCTTCTGGGCCGAAATATAGCTCCACTTCACTTTAAGAGTGAAAGAGTAGCCGAGACCGCCTTACGCCCATCCTAATTTTCACCAACTTCGGCTCGATTTCCCGGAACTAGGGGGATATTTTCCAGTCCCGCGGACTCTAAAGTAACTCCTGATGGCCTTGCTCTGGAGTGAAATGGACACAGCACAACCTTTTGAACGCCCACTTTCGAGCTTCTGGGCGGAAATATTGCCCCAGTTCACTTTAAAAATGAAAGAGTAACCGGGACCGCCTTACGCGCATCGTGATTTTGACCAACTTTGGCTCGATTTCCCGGGAAATGGGGGATATTTTCCGGTACGGGGGACTCTAAACTAACTCCTGATTGCCTTGGTTTGCAGTGAAATGGACACAGCACAACTTTTTGAACGCTCACTTTTGAGCTTCTGGGCCGAAGCATAGCCCTACTTCACTTTAAGACTGAAAAAATAGCCGAGACCGCCTTACGCGCATCGTGATTTTGGGCTACTTCGGCTCGATTTCCCGGAACTTGGGAGATAATTCCCAGTCCCGGGCACTCTGAACTAATTCCTGATGGCCTTGGTTTTCAGTGAAATGGACACAGCCAAACTCTTTGAATGTTCACTTTCGAGCTTCTGGGTCGAAATATAGCCCCCCTTAATTTTAAGACTGAAAGAGTAGCCGAAACCGCCTTACGCGCATCGTGATTTTGGGCCACATTTGCTCGATTTCCCGGCGGTTGGCGAATAATTTAAAGTCCCGGGGACGCTAAACTAACTCCCGATGACCTTGGTTTGGAGTTTAATGAACACAGCAAAACATTCTGAACGCTCACCTTTGAGCTTCAGGGCCGAAATATAGCCCTACTTAAATTTAAGACTGAAAGAATAGCCGAGAGTCCGTTACGCGCATCGTAAGTTTCATTAACTTCGGCGCCATTTCCTGGAACTTGGAGAATATTTTCCAGTCCCGGGGACGCTAAACTAACTCCTGATGGCCTTGGTTTGCAGTGAAATGGACACAGCAAAACTTTTTGAACGCTCACTTTCGAGCTTGTGGGCCTAAATATAGCCCCACTTCACTTTAAGACTAAAACAGTAGCCGAGACCGCATTTCGCGCATCGTGATTTTGATCAACTTCGGCTCGCTTTCCCGGAACTTGGGGAATATTTTCCAGTCCCGGGGACCCTAAACTAACTTTTGATAGCTTTGGTTTGCAGTGAAATGTACACAGCAAAACATTTTGAACGCTCACTTTCGAGCTTCTGGACAGAAAGATAGCCCGACTTTACTATAAGACTGAAAGGGTAGCCGAAACCGCCTTACGTATAGCGTAATTTTGACGAACTTCGAATGGATTTCCCGGAACTTAGGGTATATTTTCCAGTCCCATGGACGCTAAACTAAGTCCTGATGGCCTTGTTTTGAAGTGAAATGGACACAGCAAAACTTTTTGAACGCTCACTTTCGAGCTTGTGGGCGGAAATATAGGCACACTTGACTTTAAGACTGAAACAGTAGCCGAGACCACGTTACGCGCATCATGAATTCGATCAACTTCGGCTCCAATTCCCGGGACTTGGGGGATATTTTCCAGTCCCGGGAACTCTAAACTAACTCCTGATGGCCTTGGTTTGCATTGATATGGACACAGCACAATTTTTTGAACGCACACTTTCGAGCTTCTGGGCCGAAATATAGCCCCACTTTCCTTTAAGACTTAAAGAGTAACCGAGACCACCTTACGCGCATTGTGATTTTGACAAACTTCGGGTGGATCTCCCAGAACTTGGGGAACACTTTCCAGTCCCATGGACGCTAAACTAAGTCCTGATGGCCTTGTTTTGCAGTGAAATGGACACAGGAAAACTTTTTGAACGCTCACTTTCGAGCGTCTGGAAAGAAATATACCCCCACTTCACTTTAAGACTGAAAGGGTAGCCGAGACCGCTTTGGGAGCATCGTGATTTTGACCAACTTCAGCTTGATTTATCGTAACTTGGGGAATATTTTCCAGTCCAGGGGACGCTAAACTAACTCGTGATGGCCTTGTTTTTCAGTCAAGGAACACAGCAAAACTTTTTGAACGCTCACTTTCAGGCTTGTGGGCCGAAATAGAGCCCGAATTCACCTTAAGAATGAAAGAATAGCCGAGAACGCCCTACGCGCATCGTTATTTTGACCAACTTTGGCTCGATTTCCCGGGAAATGGGGAATATTTTCCGGTACCGGGGACTCTAAACTAACTCCTGATATCCTTGGTTTGCATTGAAATGGAGAGAGCAAAACTTTTTCAACGCTCCCCTTCGGGCTTCTGAGCCGAAATATAGCCCCACTTCAGTTTAAGACTGAAAGAGTAGCCGACACCGTCTTACGCGCATGGTGATTTTGACCAACTTCGGCTCGATTTCCCGAAACTTCGGGGATATATTCAAGTCCCAAGGACTCTAAACTAACCTTTGATGGCCTTGGTCTGCAGTGAAATGGACACAGCAAATTTTTTTGAACGCTTACTTTCGAAACTCTGGGCCGAAATATAGCCCCACTTCACTTTAAGACTGAAATAGTAGCCGAGACCGCCTTAGACGCACCGTGATTTTGACCAACTTCGGCTTGAGTTGCCAGAACTTAAGGGATATTTTCCAGGCCCATGGACTCTAAACTAACTCCTGATGACCTTGGTTTTCAGTTAAATTAAGAGAGCAAAACTTGTTGAACGCTCATTTTCGAGCTTCTGGGCCGAATTATACAGCCACGTCACTTTAAGACTAAAAGAGTAGCCGAGACTGCCTTACGCGCAGCGTGATTTTGACAAACTTCGGCTCGATTTCCCGGGACTTGGGGGATATTTTGATGTCCCGGACACTGTAAACAATCTGCTGATGTGGCTTGGTTTGCGGTGAAATGGACACAGCAAAACTTTTTAAACTTTCACTTTCTAGCTTCTGGGCCGAAATATAACCCCAGTTCACTTTAAGAATGAAAGAGTAGCCGAGACCGCCTTACGCGCATCGTGATTTTGACCAACTTCCGTTCGATTTCCCGGAACTTCGGGCATATATTCCAGTCCCGGGGACTCTGAACTAACTGCTGATGGCCTTGGTTTGCAGTGAAATGGACACAGCACATTTTTTTGAACGCTCACTTTCGAGCTTCTCGGCGGAAATATAGCCCTACATCACTTTAAGACTGAAAGAGTAGCCGAGACTGCCTTACGCGCATCGTAATTTTAACCAACTTCGGCTCGATTTCCCGCAAATAGGGGGATATTTTCAATTCCCGGGGACGCTAAACTAACTTCCGATGGCCTTAGTTTGCAGTTAAATGGACACAGCAAAACTTTTTGAACGCTCACTTTCGAGCTTATGGGTCGAAATATAGCCCCACTTAACTTTAAGACTGAAAGAGTAGCCGAGACCGCCTTACGCGCATCGTGATTTTGGGATACTTCGGCTCGATTTCCCGCAAATAGGGGGATATTTTCCAGTCCCGGGGACTCTAAACTAACTCCTGATGGCATTGGTTTCCAGTGAAATGGACACAGGAACACTTTTTGAAAGCGCACTTTCGACCTTGCTGGCCGAAATATAGCCCTACTTCTTTCTAAGACTGAAAGAGTAGGCGGGAGCGCCTTAGCGCATTGTGATTTTGAGGATCTTCGGCTCGATCTGGCGAAACTTGGGAGATATTTTCCAGTCCCAAAGTCTCTAAACTCACTCCTGATTGTCTAAGATGTGAGTGAAATAGAGACAAAAATTTTTGAAGCCTTACTTTCGAGCTATTGGAGTTAAATCTAAGCCCACCTTACCTTAAGACTGAAAGAGTAGCCGAGACCCCTTCAAGCGGATCGTGATTTTGACTAACTTCGGGTGGATTTCCCGTAACTTGGGGGATATTTCCAGACCCTTGGTCGCTAAACTGAGCCATGATGGCCTTTTTTTGCGGTGAAATGGACACAGCCAAACTTTTTAAACACTCAGTTTCGAGCTTCTGGGCCGAAATATTGCCCCACTTCACTTTAAGACTGAAAGAGTAGCCGAGACCGTCGTACGCGCGTCGTGATTTTGACCAACTTCGGTTAAATTTCCCGGAGCTTGGGGGATATTTTCCAGTCCCCAGGACTCTCAAGAAACTCCTGATGGCCTTGCTCTGGAGTGAAATGGACACAGCACAACTTTCTGAACGCTCACTTTCGAGCTTCTGGGCGGAAATATTGCCCCTTTTGACTTTAAGAATGAAAGAGTAGCCGAGACCGCCTTACGCCCATCCTAATTTTGACCAACTTCGGCTCGATTTCCCGGAACTTGGGGGATATTTTCCAGTATCGCGGACTCTAAAGTAACTCGTGATGGCCTTGCTCTCGAGTGAAATGGACACAGCACAACTTTTTGAACGCTCACTTTCGAGCTTCTGGGCGGAAGTATTGCCTCAGTTCACTTTAAGAATGAAAGAGTAACCGGGACCGCCTTACGCGCATCGTGATTTTGACCAACTTTGGCTCGATTTCCCGGGAAATGGGGGATATTTTCCGGTACCGGGGACTCTAAAGTAACTCCTGATTGCGTTGGTTTGCAGTGAAATGGACACAGCACAACTTTTTGAACGCTCACGTTTGAGCTTCTGGGCCGAACTGTAGCCCTACTTCACTTTAAGACTGAAAGATTAGCCGAGACCGCCTTACGCGCATCGTGATTATGGGCTACTTCGGCTCGATTTCCCGGAACTTGGGAGATAATTCCCAGTCCCGGGCAGTCTAAACTAATTCCTGATGTCCTTGGTTTTCAGTGAAATGGACACAGCCAAGCTCTTTAAACGTTCACTTTCGAGCTTCTGGGCCGAAATATAGCCCCGCTTCACTTTAAGACTGAAAGAGTAGCCGGGACCGCCTTACGCGCATGGTAATTTTGTCGAACTTCGGCTCGATTTCCTGGGACTTGGGGAATATTTTCCAGTCCCGGAAGCTCTAAACTAACTCCTGAATGCCTTGGTTTTTAGTGAAATGGACACAGGTAAAAGGGGCGCACGCTAGGTTTCCAGGTTGTAGGCCGAAATATAGCCCCACTTTATTTTAAGACTGAAAGTGTACACGAAACCGCCTTAAGCGCATCGAAATTTTTAGCCACTATGGCTCGATCTGCCAAAACTTGGGGGATATTTTCCAGTCCCGGGGACTCTACCCTAACTCTTGATGGCCTTAGTTTTCAGTAAAATGGTCACAGGTAACAGGAGCGCACGCTCGGTGTCGAGCTTCTAGGCCGAAATGTAGCCCCAGTTCATTTTAAGACTGAAAGAGTAAACGAAACTGCGGCACGCTTATCGTAATTTTAAGAAAGTATGGCTCAATTTGCCGAAACTTGGAGGATAGCTTCCAGTCTCGAGGATTCTAAACTATCTCCTGATGGACTTAGTTCTTAGTGAAATGGACACAGGTAAAAGGAGAGCACGCTCGGTGTCGAGCTTGTAGAACCGAAATATAGCCCCACTTCATTTTCGGAGTAAACGAGTAGCCGAGACCGCCTTACGCGCATCGTGATTTTGATCAACTTCTGCTCGCTTTCCTGGAACTTGGGGAATATTTTCCAGTCCCGGAGACTCTAAACTAACTCCTGATGGCCATGGTTTGCAGTGAAATTCACAAAGCACAAGTTTTTGAAGGCACACTTTCGAGGTTCTGGGTCGAAATATAGTCCCACATCACTTACGACTTAAAGAGTAGCCGACACCGGCGTGCGCGCATCGTGATTTTGACCAACTTCGGGTCGATATTCCGGAACTTGGGTGATATTTTCCAATCCCAGGGACTCTAAACTAACTCTTGATGGCCTTGGTTTCAGTGAAATGGAGACAGCAAAACTTTTTGAAAGCCCACCTTCAAGCTTCTTGGCCGTAATATAGCCCACTTTACTTTAATACTGTAAAAGTAGCCGAGACCGCCTTACGCGCATCGTGATTTTGACAAACTTCGGGTTGATTTCCCGGAACTTGGGGGATATTTTCCAGTCCCTTGGACGCTAAACTAGGTGCCGATGGCCTTGGTTTACAGTGAAATGGACACAGGAAAGCTTTTTGAACGCTCACTTTCGAGCTTGTGGGCCGAAATATAGCCATACTTCACTTTAAGACTGAAACAGTAGCCGAGACCGCATTTCGCGCATCGTGATTTTGATCAACTTCGGCTCGCTTTCTCGGAACTTGGGGAACATTTTCCAGTCCCGGGGATCTAAACTAACTTTTGATAGCTTTTGTTTGCAGTGAAATGGACACAGCAAAACTTTTTGAACGCTCACTTTCGAGCTTCTGGACAGAAATATAGCCCCACTTCACTTTAAGACTGAAAGGGTAGCCGAGAGCGCTTTGGGAGCATCGTGATTTTGACAAACTTCAGCTCGATTTACCGGAACTTGGGGAATATTTTCCAGTCCCAGGGACGCTAAACTAACTCGTGATGGCCTTGTTTTTCAGTCAAAGAACACAGCAAAACTTTTTGAACGCTCACTTTCGAGCTTCTGGACAGAAATATAGAGTAGCCGAGACCACTTTAGGGGCATCGTGATTTTGACCAACCTCGGCTCAATTTCCCGGACCTTGGGGCATATTTTCTTGTCTCGGGGACGCTAACATTACTCCTGTTGGCCTTGGTTTGCAGTGAAATGAACACAGCAACACTTTTTGAACGCTCACTTTCGGGCTTCTGGCCCGAAATATAGCCCCACTTCACTTTAAGACTGAAAGAGTAGCCGAGGCTCCCTTACGCAAATCGTGATTTTGACCAACTTCGGCTCGACTTCCCGGAAGTTGAGGGATATCTTCCAGTCCCTGGGACTCCAAACTACCTCCTGATGGCTTTGGTTTGCATTGAAATAGACAGGGAAACTTTTTGAACGCTCACTTTCAAGCTCCTGGGCAGGAATAACGCCTCACTTCACTTTAAGACTGAAACACTAAGCGAGACCGCCTAACTTGGACCGTGATTTTAACCAACTTCTGCTAAATTTCTCTGAATTTGGGGGATATTTTCCAGTCCCGAAGACTCTTAAGTAACCCTTTATGGCCTTCGTTTCCATTGAAATGGATACAGCAAAACTTTTTGAACGCTCACTTTTGAACTTCTGGGCCGAAATATAGCCCCACTTCACTTTAAGACTGAAAGACTAGCCAAGACCGTCTTGCGCGCATCGTTAATTTGACCAACGTCTTCTCGATTTTCCGGAACTTGGGAAATATATTGCAGTCTCGGGGACTCTAAAGTAACTCCTGATGGCCTTGGTTTCCAGTGAAATGGACAGAGCAAATTTTTTTTGCAGCGCGCACTTTGGAGCTTCTGGGCCGAAATAGAGCCCCACTTCACTTTAAGACTGAAATAGTAGCCGAGACCGCCTTAGACGCATCGTGATTTTGACCAACTTCGGCTTGAGTTGCCAGAACTTAAGGGATATTTTGCAGTCCCGTGGACACTAAACTAACTCATGATGGCCTTGGTTTTCAGTTAAATTGAGAGAGCAAAACTTGTTGAACGCTCACTTTCGAGCTTCTGGGCCGAAATATACAGCCACGTCACTTTAAGACTAAAAGAGTAGCCGAGACTGCTTTACGCCCATCATGATTTTGACAAACTTCGGCTCGATTTCCCGGAACTTGGGGGATATTTTGATGTCCCGGACATTGTAAACAATCTGCTGATATGGCTTGGTTTCCGGTGAAATGGACACAGCAACTTTCACTTTCTAGCTTCTGGGACGAAATATGGCCCCAGTTCACTTTAAGAATGAAAGAGTAGCCGAGACCGCCTTACGCGCATCGTGATTTTGACAAAATTCGGCTCGATTTCCCCGAACTTGGGCGATATTTTCCAGTTCTAAGGAGTCTAAACTAACTCCTGATGGCCTTGGTTTGCAGTGAAATGGACGCAGGAAAACTTTTTGAACGCTCAGTTTCGAGCTTCTGGGCCGAAATACAACCGTATTTCACTTTAAGACTGAAATAGTAGCCGACACCGCCTTACGAGCATCGTGATTTTGACCAAGTTCCGCTCGATTTCCCGAAACTTGGGGGATATTTTTCAGTCCGGGGGACTTTAAACTAACTCCTGATGGCCGTGGTTTGCAGTTAAATGCACAAAGCGTAACTTATTAAAGGCTCACTTTCGAGCTTCCGGGCCGAAATATAGCCTCACTTTACTTTAAGACTGAAAGAGTAGCCGAGACCGTCTTACGCGCACCGTGATTGTGACCAACTTCCGTTCGATTTCCCGGAACTTCGGGGATATATTCCAGTCCCTGGGACTCTAAACTAACTGCTGATGGCCTTGGTTTGCAGTGAAATGGACACAGCACATTTTTTTGAACTTTAACTTTTGAGCTTATGGGTCGAAATATAGCCCCACTTAACTTTAAGACTGAAAGATTAGCCGAGACCGCCCTACGCGCATCGTTATTTTGGGATACTTCGGCTCGATTTCCCGCAAATAGGGGGATATTTTCCAGTCCCGAGGACTCTAAACTAACTCCTGATGGCCTTGGTTTCCAGTGAAATGGACACAGGAACACTTTTTGAACGCGCACCTTCGAGCTTGCTGGCCGAAATATAGCCCTACTTCTTTTTAAGACTGAAAGAGTAGGCGGGAGCGCCTTACGCGCATTGTGATTTTGAGGATCTTCGCCTCGATCTGGCGAAACTTGGGAGATATTTTCCAGTCCAAAAGTCTCTAAACTCACTCCTGGTTGTCTAAGATGTGAGTGAAATAGAGACAAAAATTTTTGAAGCCTTACTTTCGAGCTACTGGAGTTAAATCTAAGCCCACTTTACCTTAAGACTGAAAGAGTAGCCGAGACCCCCTTAAGCGCATCGTGATTTTGACTAACTTCGGGTGGATTTCCCGTAACTTGGGGGATATTTCCAGTCCCTTGAACGCTAAACTAAGTCGTGATGGCCTTGTTTTGCAGTGAAATGGACACAGCAAAACTTTTTAAACACTCAGTTTCCAGCTTCTGGGCCGAAATATTGCCCCACTTCACTTTAAAACTGAAAGAGTAGCCGAGACCGCCCTACGCGCGTCGTGATTTTGACCAACTTCGGTTAAATTTCCCGGAGCTTGGGGGATATTTTCCAGTCCCGAAGACTCTAAACTGACCCCCGACGTCCTTGGTCTGCAGTAAAATGGACACAGCAAAACTTTTTGAACGCTCACTTTTGAGCTTCTGGGCCGAAATATAGCCCCACTTTACTTTGAGACTGAAAGAGTAGCCGGGACCGCCTTATGCGCATGGTAATTTTGTCGAACTTCGGCTTGATTTCCTGGGACTTGGGGGATATTTTCCAGTCCCGGAAGCTCTAAACTAACTCCTGAATGCCTTGGTTTTTAGTGAAATGGACACAGGTAAAAGGGGCGCACGCTAGGTTTCCAGGTTGTAGGCCGAAATATAGCCCCACTTTATTTTAAGACTGAAAGTGTACACGAAACCGCCTTAACCGCATCGAAATTTTTCGCCACTATGGCTCGATCTTGATGGCCTTAGTTTTCAGTAAAATGGTCACAGGTAACAGGAGCGCACGCTTGGTGTCGAGCTTCTAGGCCGAAATGTAGCCCCAGTTCATTTTAAATCTGAAAGAGTAAACGAAACTGCCGTAGGCTTATCGTAATTTTAAGAAAGTATGGCTCAATTTGCCGAAACTTGGAGGATAGCTTCCAGTCTCGAGGATTCTAAACTATCTCCTGATGGACTTAGTTCTTAGTGAAATGGACACAGGTAAAAGGAGAGCACGCTCGGTGTGGAGCTTGTGGAACCGAAATATAGCCCCACTTCATTTTCGGAGTAAACGAGTAGCCGAGACCGCCTTACGCGCATCGTGATTTTGAGCATCTTTGGCTCGATTTGCCGGAATTCGGGGAACATTTTCCAGTCCCGAGGACTCTATGCTAACTCCTGATGAACTTAATTTTCAGTGATATGTACACAGGCAAAAGGAGCGCACGCTCGGTGTTGAGCTTGTCGGCCGAAATATAGCCCCACTTCATTTTAAGACTGAAAGAGTAGCCGAGACCACCTTACGCGCATCGTGATTTTAAGCAACTTTGCCTCGACCTGCTAGAATTTGGGAAATATTTTCCAGTCCCAAGGACTCTAAACTAACTCCTGATGGCCTAAGATGTCAGTGAAATGGACAGAGGTAAAATTAGCGCACGCCCGGTCTCGAGCTTCTAGGTCGAAATATAGCCCCCCTTAATTTTAAGACTGAAAGAGTAGCCGAGACCGCTTTACGCGCATCGTGATTTTGAGCTACTTTTGCTCAATTTCCCGGAGGTTGGCGAATAATTTAAAGTCCCGGGGACGCTAAACTAACTCCCGATGACCTTGATTTGCAGTTTAATGAACACAGCAAAACATTCTGAACGCTCACCTTCGAGCTTCAGGGCCGAAATATAGCCCTACTTAAATTTAAGACTGAAAGAACAGCCGAGAGCCCGTTACGCGCATGGTAATTTTCATCAATTTCGGCGCCATTTCCTGGAACTTGGAGAATATTTTCCAGTCCCGGGGACCCTAAACTAACTCGTGATGGCCTTGGTTTGCAGTGAAATGGACACAGCAAAACTTTTTGAACGCTCACTTTCGAGCTCGTGGGCCTAAAAATAGCCACACTTCACTTTAAGACTGAAATAGGAGCGGAGACCAGGTTACGCGCATCGTGATTTTGATGAACTTCTGCTCGCTTTCCTGGAACTTGGGGGATATTTTCCAGTCCCGGGGACTTTAAACTAACTCCTGATGGCCATGGTTTGCAGTGAAATTCACACAGCACAAGTTTTTGAATGCACACTTTCGAGCTTCTAGGCCGAAATATAGTCCCACATCACTTACGACTTAAAGAGTAGCCGAGACCGGCGTGCGCGCATTGTGATTTTGATCAACTTCGGCTCCCTTTCCCGGAACTTTGGGAATATTTTCCAGTCCCGGGGACCCTAAACTAACTTTTGATAGCTTTGGTTTGCAGTGAAATGCACACAGCAAAACTTTTTGAACGCTCACTTTCGGGCTTCTGGCCCGAAATATAGCCCCACTTCACTTTAAGACAGAAACAGTAGCCGAGACCACTTTAGGGGCATCGTGATTTTGAGCAACCTCGGCTCAATTTCCCGGACCTTGGGGCATATTTTCTTGTCCCGGGGACGCTAAACTGATTCCTGATGGTCTTGGTTTGCGGTGAAATGAACACAGCAAAACTTTTTGAACGCTCACTTTCGGGCTTCTGGCCCGAAATATAGCCCCACTTCACTTTAAGACTGAAAGAGTAGCCGAGGCTACCTTACGCAAATCGTGATTTTGACCAACTTCGGCTCGATTTCCCGGAAGTTGAGGGATATTTTCCAGTCCTGCGCACTCTAAACTAGCTCTTGATGGCTTTTGTTTGCAGTGAAATAAAGACAGGGAAACCTTTTGAACGCTCACTTTCAAGCTCCTGGGCAGGAATAAAGCCTCACTTCACTTTAAGACTGAAACAGTAAGCGAGACCGCCTAACGCGCACCGTGATTTTGACCAACTTCGGCTAAATTTCCATGACCTTGGGGGATATTCTCCAGTCCCGAAGACTCTTAAGTAACCCTTCATGGCCTTCGCTTGCATTGAAATGGATACAGCAAAACTTTTTGAAAAATAGAAATATAGCCCCACTTCACTTTAAGACTGAAAGACTAGCCAAGACCGTCTTGCGCGCATCGTGATTTTGACCAACGTCTTCTCGATTTTCCGGAACTTGGGAAATATATTGCAGTCTCGGGGACTCTAAAGTAACTCCTGATGCCCTTGGTTTGCAGTGAAATGGACACAGCAATTTTTTTTGCAGCGCTCCCTTTGGAGCTTCTGGGCCGAAATAGAGCCCCACTTCACTTTAAGACTGAAATAGTAGCCGAGACCGCCTTAGACGCATCGTGATTTTGACCAACTTCGGCTTGAGTTGCCAGAACTTATAGGATATTTTCCAGTCCTGTGGACTCTAAACTAACTCATGATGGCCTTGGTTTTCAGTTAAATTGAGAGAGCAAAACTTTTTGAACGCTCACTTTCGAGCTTCTGGGCCGAAATATACAGCCATGTCACTTTAAGACTAAAAGAGTAGCCGAGACTGCTTTACGCCCACCATGATTTTGACAAACTTCGGCTCGATTTCCCGGGACTTGGAGCATATTTTGATGTCCCGGACACTGTAAACAATCTGCTGATGTGGCTTGGTTTGCAGTGAAATGGACACAGCAACTTTCACTTTCTAGCTTCTGGGCCGAAATATAGCCCCAGTTCACTTTAAGAATGAAAGAGTAGCCGAGACCGCCTTACGCGCATCGTGATTTTGAGCAACTTCCGCTCGATTTTCTAGAATTTTGGTGATATTTTCAGGTCCCGGTTACTCTAAACTAACTCCTGATGGCCTTGGTTTGCAGTGAAATGGACGCAGGAAAACTTTTTGAACGCTCAGTTTCGAGCTTCTGGGCCGAAATACAACCGTATTTCACTTTAAGACTGAAATAGTAGCCGAGACCGCCTTACGAGCATCGTGATTTTGACCAAGTTCAGCTCGATTTCCCGGAACTTGGGGGATATTTTTCAGTCCGGGGAACTTTAAACTAACTCCTGATGGCCTTGGTTTGCAGTTAAATCCACAAAGCGTAACTTTTTAAAGGGTCACTCTCGAGCTTCTGGGCGGAAATATTGCCCCAGTTCAGTTTAAAAATGAAAGAGTAACCGGGACCGCCTTACGCGCATCGTGATTTTGACCAACTTTGGCTCGATTTCCCGGGAAATGGGGGATATTTTCCGGTAGCGGGTACTCTAAACTAACTCCTGATTGCCTTGGTTTGCAGTGAAATGGACACAGGAAAACTTTTTGGACGCTCACGTTTGAGCTTCTGGGCCGAAGCATAGCCCTACTTCACTTTAAGACTGAAAGACTAGCCGAGACCGCCTTACCCGCATCGTGATTTTGGGCTACTTCGGCTCGATTTCCCGGAACTTGGGAGATAATTCCCAGTCCCGGGCACTCTAAACTAATTCCTGATGTCCTTGGTTTTCAGTGAAATGGACACAGCCAAACTTTTTGAACGTTCACTTTCGAGCTTCTGGGCCGAAATATAGCCCCAATTCACTTTAAGACTGAAAGAGTAGCCGAGACCGCCTTACGCGCATCGTGATTTTGGGCCACTTTTGCTCAATTTCCCGGAAGTTGGCGAATAATTTAAAGTCCCGGGGACGCTAAATTAACTCCCGATGACCTTGATTTGCAGTTTAATGAACACAGCAAAACATTCTGAACGCTCACCTTCGAGCTTCAGGGCCGAAATATAGCCCTACTTAAATTTAAGACTGAAAGAATAGCCGACAGCCCGTTACGCGCATCGCAATTTTCATCAACGTCGACGCCATTTCCTGGATCTTCGAGAATATTTTCCAGTCTCGGGGACCCTAAACTAACTCGTGATGGCCTTGGTTTGCAGTGAAATGGACACAGCAAAACTTTTTGAACGCTCACTTTCGAGCTTGTGGGCCTAAATATAGCCACACTTCACTTTAAGACTGAAACAGTAGCGGAGACCAGGTTACGCGCATCGTGATTTTGATCAACTTCTGCTTGCTTTCCTGGAACTTGGGGAATATTTTCCAGTCCCGGGGACTCTAAACTAGCTCCTGATGGCTATAGTTTGCAGTGAAATTCACACAGCACAAGTTTTTGAACGCACACTTTCGAGCTTCTAGGCCGAAATATAGTCCCACATCACTTACGACTTAAAGAGTAGCCGAGACCGGCGTGCGCGCATCGTGATTTTGACCAACTTGGGGTCGATATTCCGGAACTTGGGGGATATTTTCCAGTCCCAGAGACTCTAAACTAACTCTTGATGGCCTTGGTTTGAAGTAAAATGGAGAAAGCAAAACTTTTTGAACGCTCACCTTCAAGCTTCTGGGCCGAAATATAGCCCACTTTACTTTAATACTGAAAAAGTAGCCGAGACCGCCTTACGCGCATCGTGATTTTGAGAAACCTCGGGTGGATTTCCCGGAACTTGGGGGATATTTTCCAGTCCCTTGGACGCTAAAATAGGTGCCGATGGCCTTGTTTTGCAGTGAAATGGACACAGCAAAGCTTTTTGAACGCTCTCTTTCGGGCTTGTGGCCCGAAATATAGCCCCACTTCACTTTAAGACAGAAACAGTAGCCGAGACCACTTTAGGGGCATCGTGATTTTGACAAACCTCGGCGAAATTTTCCGGACCTTAGGGCATATTTTCTTGTCCCGGGGACGCTAAACTAACTCCTGATGGACTTGGTTTGCAGTGAAATGAACACAGCAAAACTTTTTGAACGCTCACTTTCGGGCTTCTGGCCCGAAATATAGCCCCACTTTACTTTAAGACTGAAAGAGTAGCCGAGAGCGTCTTGCGCAAATCGTGATTTTGACCAAGTTCGGGTCGGTTTCCCGGAACTTGGGGGATATATTCCATTTCCGCGGGCCCTAAACTAACTCCTGATGACCTTGGTTTTCAGTGAAATAAACACAGGGAAACTTTTTGAACGCTTACTTTCAAGCTCCTGGGCAGGAATAAAGCCTCACTTCACTTTAAGACTGAAACAGTAAGCGAGACCGCCTAACGCGCACCGTGATTTTGACCAACTTCAGCTAAATTTCCCTGAACTTGGGGGATATTTTCCAGTCCCGAAGACTCTTAAGTAATCCCTGATGGCCTTCGTTTGCATTGAAATAAATACAGCAAACCTTTTTGAAGCTCACTTTTGAGCTGCTGGGCCGAAATATAGCCCCACTTCACTTTAAGACTGAAAGACTAGCCAAGACCGTCTCTCGCGCATCGTGATTTTGACCTACTTCAGCTTGAGTTGCCAGAACTTAAAGGATATTTTCCAGCCCCGGGGACTCTAAACTAACTCATGATGGCCTTGGTTTTCAGTGAAATTCAGAGAGGAAAACTTTTTGAACGCTCACTTTCGAGCGTCTGGACCGAAATATAGCCCTACTTCACTTTAAGACTGAAAGAGTAGCCGAGAGCGCCTCACGCGAATCGTTATTTTGACAAACTTCGTCTCGATTTCGCGGAACTTGGGGGATATTTTCCAGGTCCGGGGACTGTAAACTACTTCCTGAGGGCCTTGCTTTGCAGTGAAATGGGCACAGCATAACTTTTTGAACTCTCACTTTCGAGCTTCTGGGCCGAAATATACAGCCACGTCACTTTAAGGCTAAAAGAGTAGCCGAGACTGCTTTACGCGCATCGTGATTTTGACAAACTTCGGCTCGATTTCCCGGAACTTCGGGGATATTTTGATGTCCCGGAGACTGTAAACTATCTCCTGATGTGGCTTGGTTCGCGGTGAAATGGACACAGCAAAACTTTTTGAACTTTCACTTTCGAGCTTCTGGGCCGAAATATAGCCCGAGTTCACTTTAAGAATGAAAGAATAGCCGAGACCGTTTTACGCGCATCGTGATTTTGACCCACTTTGGCTTCGATTTCCCGGGAGAATATTTTCCGGTACCGGGGACTCTAAAGTAACTCCTGATTGCCTTGGTTTGCATTGAAATGGAGAGAGCAAAACTTTTTCAACGCTCCCCTTCGGGCTTCTGAGCCGAAATATAGCCCCACTTCAGGTTAAGACTGAAAGAGTAGCCGACACCGTCTTACGCGCATCGTAATTTTGACCAACTTCGGCTCGATTTCCGGAAACTTTGGGGACATATTCAAGTCCCAAGCAGTCTAAACTAACCCCTGATGGCCTTGGTCTGCAGTGAAATGGACACAGCAATTTTTTTTGAACGCTTACTTTCGAAACTCTGGGCCGAAATATAGCCCCACTTCACTTTAAGACTGAAATAGTCGCCGAGACCGCCTTAGAGGCATCGTGATTTTGACGAACTCCGGCTTGAGTTGCCAGAACTTAAGGGATATTTTCCAGTCCCGTGGACTCTAAACTAACTCCTGATGGCCTTGGTTTTCAGTTAAATTGAGAGAGCAAAACTTTTTGAACGCTCACTTTCGACCTTCTGGGCCGAAATATAGCCCCACTTCACTTTAAGACTAAAAGAGTAGCCGAGACTGCTTTGCGCGCATCGTGATTTTGACAAACTTCGGCTCAATTTCCCGGGACTTGGGGGATATTTTGATGTCTCGGACACTGTAAACAATCTGCTGATGTGGCTTGGTTTGCGGTGAAATGAACAAAGCAAAACTTTTTGAACTTTCACTTTCTAGCTTCTCGGCCGAAATATAGCCCTAGTTCACTTTAAGAATGAAAGAGTAGCCGAGACCGCCTTACGCGCATCGTGATTTTGAGAAACTTCTGCTCGATTTCCCCGCACTTGGCCGATATTTTCCAATCCCGAGGAGTCTAAACTAACTCCTGATTGCCTTGTTTTGCAGTCAAATGAACACAGTAACACATTTTGAAGGCTTATTTTCGAGCTTCTGGGATGATATATAGCCCCACTTCACTTTAAGACTGAAAGAGTAGGCGAGACCGCCTTACGCGCATCGTGATTTTGACCAACTTTCCCTCAATTTTCTAGAATATTGGCGATATTTTCAAATCCCGGGAACTGTAAACTAACTCCTGATGGCCTTGGTGTGCAGTGATTTTGACCAACTTTGGCTCGATTTCCCGGGAAATGGGGGATATTTTCCGGTACCGTGGACTCTAAACTAACTCCTGATTGCCTGGGTTGGCAGTGAAATGGACACAGCACAACTTTTTGAACGCTAACTATTGAGCTTCTGGGCCGAAGCGTAGCCCTACTTCACATTAAGACTGAAAGACTAGCGGAGACCGCCTTACGCGCATCGTGATTTTGGGCTACTTCGGCTCGATTTCCCGGAACTTGGGAGATAATTCCCAGTCCCGGGCACTCTAAACTAATTCCTGATGACCTTGGTTTTCAGTGAAATGGACACAGCCAAACTTTTTGAACGTTCACTTTCGAGCTTCTGGGCCGAAATATAGCCCCACTTCACTTTAAGACTGAAAGAGTAGCCGAGACCACTTTAGGGGCATCGTGATTTTGACAAACCTCGGCGAAATTTTCCGGACCTTAGGGCATATTTTCTTGTCCCGGGGACGCTAAACTAACTCCTGATGGACTTGGTTTGCAGTGAAATGAACACAGCAAAACTTTTTGAACGCTCACTTTCGGGCTTCTGGCCCGAAATATAGCCCCACTTTACTTTAAGACTGAAAGAGTAGCCGAGAGCGTCTTGCGCAAATCGTGATTTTGACCAAGTTCGGGTCGGTTTCCCGGAACTTGGGGGATATATTCCATTTCCGCGGGCCCTAAACTAACTCCTGATGACCTTGGTTTTCAGTGAAATAAACACAGGGAAACTTTTTGAACGCTTACTTTCAAGCTCCTGGGCAGGAATAAAGCCTCACTTCACTTTAAGACTGAAACAGTAAGCGAGACCGCCTAACGCGCACCGTGATTTTGACCAACTTCAGCTAAATTTCCCTGAACTTGGGGGATATTTTCCAGTCCCGAAGACTCTTAAGTAATCCCTGATGGCCTTCGTTTGCATTGAAATAAATACAGCAAACCTTTTTGAAGCTCACTTTTGAGCTGCTGGGCCGAAATATAGCCCCACTTCACTTTAAGACTGAAAGACTAGCCAAGACCGTCTCTCGCGCATCGTGATTTTGACCTACTTCCGCTTGAGTTGCCAGAACTTAAAGGATATTTTCCAGCCCCGGGGACTCTAAACTAACTCATGATGGCCTTGGTTTTCAGTGAAATTCAGAGAGGAAAACTTTTTGAACGCTCACTTTCGAGCGTCTGGACCGAAATATAGCCCTACTTCACTTTAAGACTGAAAGAGTAGCCGAGAGCGCCTCACGCGAATCGTTATTTTGACAAACTTCGTCTCGATTTCGCGGAACTTGGGGGATATTTTCCAGGTCTGGGGACTGTAAACTACTTCCTGAGGGCCTTGCTTTGCAGTGAAATGGGCACAGCATAACTTTTTGAACTCTCACTTTCGAGCTTCTGGGCCGAAATATACAGCCACGTCACTTTAAGGCTAAAAGAGTAGCCGAGACTGCTTTACGCGCATCGTGATTTTGACAAACTTCGGCTCGATTTCCCGGAACTTCGGGGATATTTTGATGTCCCGGAGACTGTAAACTATCTCCTGATGTGGCTTGGTTCGCGGTGAAATGGACACAGCAAAACTTTTTGAACTTTCACTTTCGAGCTTCTGGGCCGAAATATAGCCCGAGTTCACTTTAAGAATGAAAGAATAGCCGAGACCGTTTTACGCGCATCGTGATTTTGACCCACTTTGGCTTCGATTTCCCGGGAGAATATTTTCCGGTACCGGGGACTCTAAAGTAACTCCTGATTGCCTTGGTTTGCATTGAAATGGAGAGAGCAAAACTTTTTCAACGCTCCCCTTCGGGCTTCTGAGCCGAAATATAGCCCCACTTCAGGTTAAGACTGAAAGAGTAGCCGACACCGTCTTACGCGCATCGTAATTTTGACCAACTTCGGCTCGATTTCCGGAAACTTTGGGGATATATTCAAGTCCCAAGCAGTCTAAACTAACCCCTGATGGCCTTGGTCTGCAGTGAAATGGACACAGCAATTTTTTTTGAACGCTTACTTTCGAAACTCTGGGCCGAAATATAGCCCCACTTCACTTTAAGACTGAAATAGTCGCCGAGACCGCCTTAGAGGCATCGTGATTTTGACGAACTCCGGCTTGAGTTGCCAGAACTTAAGGGATATTTTCCAGTCCCGTGGACTCTAAACTAACTCCTGATGGCCTTGGTTTTCAGTTAAATTAAGAGAGCAAAACTTTTTGAACGCTCACTTTCGACCTTCTGGGCCGAAATATAGCCCCACTTCACTTTAAGACTAAAAGAGTAGCCGAGACTGCTTTGCGCGCATCGTGATTTTGACAAACTTCGGCTCAATTTCCCGGGACTTGGGGGATATTTTGATGTCTCGAACACTGTAAACAATCTGCTGATGTGGCTTGGTTTGCGGTGAAATGAACAAAGCAAAACTTTTTGAACTTTCACTTTCGAGCTTCTGGGCCGAAATATAGCCCGAGTTCACTTTAAGAATGAAAGAATAGCCGAGACCGTTTTACGCGCATCGTGATTTTGACCCACTTTGGCTTCGATTTCCCGGGAGAATATTTTCCGGTACCGGGGACTCTAAAGTAACTCCTGATTGCCTTGGTTTGCATTGAAATGGAGAGAGCAAAACTTTTTCAACGCTCCCCTTCGGGCTTCTGAGCCGAAATATAGCCCCACTTCAGGTTAAGACTGAAAGAGTAGCCGACACCGTCTTACGCGCATCGTAATTTTGACCAACTTCGGCTCGATTTCCGGAAACTTTGGGGATATATTCAAGTCCCAAGCAGTCTAAACTAACCCCTGATGGCCTTGGTCTGCAGTGAAATGGACACAGCAATTTTTTTTGAACGCTTACTTTCGAAACTCTGGGCCGAAATATAGCCCCACTTCACTTTAAGACTGAAATAGTCGCCGAGACCGCCTTAGAGGCATCGTGATTTTGACGAACTCCGGCTTGAGTTGCCAGAACTTAAGGGATATTTTCCAGTCCCGTGGACTCTAAACTAACTCCTGATGGCCTTGGTTTTCAGTTAAATTAAGAGAGCAAAACTTTTTGAACGCTCACTTTCGACCTTCTGGGCCGAAATATAGCCCCACTTCACTTTAAGACTAAAAGAGTAGCCGAGACTGCTTTGCGCGCATCGTGATTTTGACAAACTTCGGCTCAATTTCCCGGGACTTGGGGGATATTTTGATGTCTCGAACACTGTAAACAATCTGCTGATGTGGCTTGGTTTGCGGTGAAATGAACAAAGCAAAACTTTTTGAACTTTCACTTTCTAGCTTCTCGGCCGAAATATAGCCCTAGTTCACTTTAAGAATGAAAGAGTAGCCGAGACCGCCTTACGCGCATCGTGATTTTGAGAAACTTCTGCTCGATTTCCCCGCACTTGGCCGATATTTTCCAATCCCGAGGAGTCTAAACTAACTCCTGATTGCCTTGTTTTGCAGTCAAATGAACACAGTAACACATTTTGAAGGCTTATTTTCGAGCTTCTGGGATGATATATAGCCCCACTTCACTTTAAGACTGAAAGAGTAGGCGAGACCGCCTTACGCGCATCGTGATTTTGACCAACTTTCCCTCAATTTTCTAGAATATTGGCGATATTTTCAAATCCCGGGAACTGTAAACTAACTCCTGGTGGCCTTGGTGTGCAGTGATTTTGACCAACTTTGGCTCGATTTCCCGGGAAATGGGGGATATTTTCCGGTACCGTGGACTCTAAACTAACTCCTGATTGCCTGGGTTGGCAGTGAAATGGACACAGCACAACTTTTTGAACGCTAACTATTGAGCTTCTGGGCCGAAGCGTAGCCCTACTTCACATTAAGACTGAAAGACTAGCGGAGACCGCCTTACGCGCATCGTGATTTTGGGCTACTTCGGCTCGATTTCCCGGAACTTGGGAGATAATTCCCAATCCCGGGCACTCTAAACTAATTCCTGATGACCTTGGTTTTCAGTGAAATGGACACAGCCAAACTTTTTGAACGTTCACTTTCGAGCTTCTGGGCCGAAATATAGCCCCACTTCACTTTAAGACTGAAAGAGTAGCCGGGACCGCCTTACGCGCATGGTAATTTTGTCGAACTTCGGCTTGATTTCCCGGGACTTGAGGGTTATTTTCCAGTCTCGGAAGCTCTAAACTAACTCCTGAATGCCTTGGTTTTTAGTGAAATGGACACAAGTAAAAGGCGCGCACGCTAGGTTTTCAGGTTGTAGGCCGAAATATAGCCCCACTTTATTTTGAGACTAAAAATGTACACGAAACCGCCTTAAGCGCATCGAAATTTTTAGCCACTATGGCTCGATCTGCCAAAACTTGGGGGATATTTTCCAGTCCCGGAGACTCTACCCTAACTCTTGATGGCCTTAGTTTTCAGTAAAATGGTCACAGGTAACAGGAGCGCACGCTCGGTGTCGAGCTTCTAGGCCGAAATCTAGCCCCAGTTCATTTTAAGACTGAAAGAGTAAACGAAACTGCGGCACGCTTATCGTAATTTTAAGAAAGTATGGCTCAATTTGCCGAAACTTGGAGGATAGCTTCCAGTCTCGAGGATTCTAAACTATCTCCTGATGGACTTAGTTCTTAGTGAAATGGACACGGGTAAAAGGAGAGCACGCTCGGTGTCGAGCTTGTAGAACCGAAATATAGCCCCACTTCATTTTCGGAGTAAACGAGTAGCCGAGACCGCCTTACGCGCATCGTGATTTTGAGCATGTTTGGCTCGATTTGCCGGAATTCGGGGAATATTTTCCCGTCCCGAGAACTCTATGCTAACTCCTGATGAACTTAGTTTTCAGTGATATGTACACAGGCAAAAGGAGCGCACGCTCGGTGTTGAGCTTCTCGGGCGAAATATAGCCCCACTTCATTTTAAGACTGAAAGAGTAGCCGAGACCGCCTTACGCGCATCGTGATTTTGAGCAACTTTGGCTCGATCTGCCAGAGTTTGGGAAATATTTTCCAGTCCCAAGGACTCTAAACTAACTCCTGATGGCCTAAGATGTCAGTGAAATGGATACAGGTAAAATTAGCGCACGCCCGGTGTCGAGGTTCTAGGTCGAAATATAGCCCCCCTTAATTTTAAGACTGAAAGAGTAGCCGAGACCGCCTTACGCGCATCGTGATTTTGGGCCACTTTGGTCAATTTCCCGGAGGTTGGCGAATAATTTAAAGTCCCGGGGACGCTAAACTAACTCCCGATGACCTTGGTTTGCAGTTTAATGAACACAGCAAAACATTCTGAACGCTCACCTTCGAGCTTCAGGGCCGAAGTATAGCCCTACTTAAATTTAAGACTGAAAGAATAGCCGAGAGCCCGTTACGCGCATCGTAATTTTCATCATCGTCGGCGCCATTTCCTGGAACTTGGAGAATATTTTCCAGTCCCGGGGACTCTAAACTAACTCGTGATGGCCTTGGTTTGCAGTGAAATGGACACAGCAAAACTTTTTGAACGCTCACCTTCGAGCTTGTGGGCCTAAATATAGCCACACTTCACTTTAAGACTGAAACAGTAGCCGAGAACGCGTTACGCGCATCGTGATTTTGATCAACTTCGGCTCGCTTTCCTGGAACTTGGGGAATATTTTCCAGTCCCGAGGACTCTTAACTAACTCCTGATGGCCATGGTTTGCAGTGAAATTCACACAGCGCAAGTTTTTGAATGCACACTTTCGAGCTTCTAGGCCGAAATATAGTCCCACATCACTTACGACTTAAAGAGTAGCCGAGACCGGCGTGCGCGCATCGTGATTTTGACCAACTTGGGGTCGATATTCCGGAACTTGGGGAATATTTTCCAGTCCCAGAGTCTCTAAACTAACTCTTGATGCCCTTGGTTTGCAGCGAAATGGAGATAGCAAAACTTTTTGAACGCTCACCTTTAAGCTTCTGGGCCGAAAATAGCCCACTTTACTTTAATACTGAAAAAGTAGCCGAGACCGCCCTACACGCATTGTGATTTTGACAAACTTCGGGTTGATTTCCCGGAACTTGGGGGATATTTTCCAGTCCCTTGGACGCTAAACTAAGTCGTGATGGCCTTGTTTTGCAATGAAATGGACACAGCAAAGCTTTTTGAACGCTCACTTTCGAGCTTGTGGGCCGAAATATAGGCACACTTGACTTTAAGACTGAAACAGTAGCCGAGACCACGTTATGCGCATCATGAATTTGATCAACTTCGGCTCGATTTCCCGGGACTTGGGGGATATTTTCAGTTCCGGGGACTCTAAACTAACTCCTCATGGCCTTGGTTTGCATTGAAAGGAACACAGCACAATTTTTTGAAAGCACACTTTCGAGCTTCTGGGCCAAAATATAGCCCCACTTCACTTAAGACTGAAAGAGTAGCCGAGACCGCCTTGCTCGCATCGTGAGTTTGACAAACTTCGGGTCGATATTCCGGAACTTGAGAGATAATTTCCAGTCCCAGAAACTCTAAACTAACTCCTGATGGCCTTGGTTTGCAGTGAAATGGACAGAGCAAAACTCTTTGAACGCTCACCTTCGAGCTTCCTGGCCGAAATAAAGCCCCACTTTACTTTAAGACTTAAAGAGTAACCGAGACCACCTTACGCGCATTGTGATTTTGACAAACTTCGGGTGGATCTCCCGGAACTTGGGGAACATTTTCCAGTCCCTTGGACGCTAACCTAAGTCCTGATGGCCTTGTTTTGCAGTGAAATGGACACAGGAAAACTTTTTGAACGCTCACTTTCGAGCTTGTGGGCCGAAATATAGCCACACTTTACTTTAAGACTGAAACAGTAGCCGAGACCGCATTTCGCGCATCGTGATTGTGATCAACTTCGGCTTGCTCTCCCGGAACTTGGGGAATATTTTCCAGTCCCGGGGACCCTAAACTAACTTTTGATAGCTTTGGTTTGCAGTGAAATGCACACAGCAAAACATTTTGAACGCTCAATTTCGAGCTTCTGGACAGAAGTATAGCCCCACTTCACTTTAAGACTGAAAGGGTAGCCGAGACCGCTTTGGGAGCATCGTGATTTTGACCAACTTTAGCTCGATTTACCGGAACTTGGGGAATATTTTCCAGTCCCAGGGACGCTAAACTAACTCGTGATGGCCTTGTTTTTCAGTCAAAGAACACAGCAAAACTTTTTGAACGCTCACTCTCGGGCTTCTGGGCCGAAATATAGCCCCACTTCACTGTAAGACTGAAACAGTAGCCGATACCGCATTTCGTGCATCGTGATTTTCATCAACTTCGGTTCGCTTCCCCGGAACTTGGGCAATAATTTTTTAGTGCCGGGGACTCTAAACTAACTCCTGATGGCCTTGGTTTGCAGTGAAATGGACACAGCGAAACTTTTTGAACGCTCACTCTCGAGCTTCTGGACCGAAATATAGCCCCACTTTACTTTAAGACTGAAAGAGTAGCCGAGACCGTCTTGCGCAAATCGTGATTTTGACCAACTTCGGGTCGGTTTCCCGGAACTAGGGGGTTATATTCCATTTCCGCGGGCTCTAAACTAACTCCTGATGGCCTTGGTTTTCAGTGGATTTCCCCGAACTTGGGCGATATTTTCCAGTCCCGAGAAGTCGAAACTAACTCCTGATGGCCTTGGTTTGCAGTGAAATGAACACAGTAACACTTTAAACGCTTATTTTCGAGTTTCTGGGATGAAATATAGCCCCACTTCACTTTAAGACTGAAAGAGTAGGCGAGACCGCCTTACGCGCATCGTGATTTTGAGCAACTTCCGCTCGATTTTCTAGAATTTTGGCGATATTTTCAAGTCCCGGGGTCTCTAAACTAACTCCTGATGGCCTTGGTTTGCAGTGAAATGGACGCAGGAAATTTTTTTGAACGCTCAGTTTCGAGCTTCTCGGCCGAAATACAACCGTATTTCACTTTAAGACTGAAATAGTAGGCGAGACCGCGTTACGAGCATCGTGATTTTGACCAAGTTCAGCTCGATTTCCCGGAACTTGGGGGATATTTTCCAGTCCGGGGGACTTTAAGCTAACTCCTGATGGCCTTGGTTTGCAGTTAAATGCACAAAGCGTAACTTTTTAAAGGGTCACTTTCGAGCTTCTGGACCGAAATATAGCCCCACTTTACTTTAAGACTGAAAGAGTAGCCGAGACCGTCTTACGCAAATCGTGATTTTGACCAACTTCGGGTCGCTTTCCCGGAACTAGGGGGATATATTCCATTTCCGCGGGCTCTAAACTAACTCCTGATGGCCTTGGTTTTCAGTGAAATCGACAAAGGAAAGCTTTTTGAACACTCTCTTTGTAGCTTCTGGGGCGAAATAGAATCCCACTTCACTTTCACACTGAAATAGTAGCCGAGACCGCCTGACGCGCATCGTGAGTTAGACCAAGTTCAGCTCGATTTCACGCAACTTTTGGGATATTTTCCAGTCCGGGGGACTCTAAACTAACTCTGGATGGCGTTGGTGTGCACTGAAATGCGCACAGCATAACTTTTTGAACGCCCACTTTGGAGCTTCTGGGCCGAAATATAGCCCCACTTCACTTTAAGACTGAAAGAGTAGCCGAGGCCGCTTTAGGGGCATCGTGATTTTGACCAACTTCGGCTTGAGTTGCCAGAACTTAAAAGATATTTTCCAGTCCCGGGGACTCTAATCTAACTTATGATGGCCTTGGTTTTCAGTGAAATTCAGAGAGGAAAACTTTTTGAACGCTCACTTTCGAGCTTCTGGACCGAAATATAGCCCTACTTCACTTTAAGACTGAAAGAGTAGCCGAGACCGCCTTACGCGAATCGTTATTTTGACCAACTTCGTCTCGATATCGCGGAACTTGGGAGATATTTTCCAGTTCCGGGGACTGTAAACTACTTCCTGAGGGCCTTGCTTTGCAGTGAAATGGGCAAATCATAACTTTTTGAACGCTCACTTTCGAGCTTCTGGGCCGAAATATACAGCCACCTCACTTTAAGACTCAAAGAGTAGCCGAGACTGCTTTACGCGCATCGTGATTTTGACAAACTTCGGCTCTATTTCCCGAAACTTCGGGGATATTTTGATGTGCCGGAGACTGTAAACTATCTCCTGAATGGCTTGGTTCGCGGTGAAATGGACACAGGAAAACTTTTTGAACTTTCACTTTCGAGCTTCTGGGCCGAAATAGAGCCCGAGTTCACTTTAAGAATGAAAGAATAGCCGAGACCGCCTTACGTGCACCGATATTTTGACCAACTTTGGCTCTATTTCCCGGGAAATGGGGAGTATTTTCCGGTACCGAGGACTCTAAAGTAACTCCTGATTGCCTTGGTTTGCATTGAAATGAACACAGCCAAACTTTTTGAACTTTCACTTTGTAGCTTCTCGGCCGAAATAAAGCCCCAGTTCACTTTAAGAATAAAAGAGTAGCCGAGACCGCCTTACGCGCATCGTAATTTTGACAAAATTCGGCTGGATTTCCCCGAACTTGGGCGATATTTTCCAATCCCGAGGAGTCTAAACTAACTCCTGATGGCCTTGGTTTGCAGTGAAATGAACACAGTAACACTTTTTAAACGCTTATTTTCGAGTTTCTGGGATGAAATATAGCCCCACTTCACTTTAAGACTGAAAGAGTAGCCGAGACCCCCTTACGCGCATCGTGATTTTGAGCAATTTCCGCTCGATTTTCTAGAATTTTCCCAATATTTTCAAGTCCCGGGGTCTCTAAACTAACTCCTGATGCCCTTGGTTTGCAGTGAAATGCACGCAGGAAATTTTTTTGAACGCTCAGTTTCTAGCTTTAGGGCCGAAATACAACCGTATTTCACTTTAAGACTGAAATAGTAGGCGAGACCGCGTTACGAGCATCGTGATTTTGACCAAGTTCAACTCGATTTCCCGGAACTTAAGGGATATTTTCCAGTCCAGGGGACTTTAAACTAACTCCTGATGGCCTTGGTTTGCAGTTAAATTCACAAAGCGTAACTTTTTAAAGGGTCACTTTCGAGCTTCTAAGCCGAAATATAGCCCCACTTTACTTTAAGACTGAAAGAGTAGCCGAGACCGTCTTACGCGCATCGTGATTTTGACCAACTTCCGTTCGATTTCCCGGAACTTCGGAGATATATTCCAGTCCCGAGGACTCTAAACTAACTGCTCATGGCCTTGGTTTTCAGTGAAATGGACACAGCCAAACTCTTTGAACGTTCACTTTCGAGCTTCTGGGCCGAAATGTAGCCCCACTTCACTTTAAGACTGAAAGAGTAGCCGGGACCGCCTGACGCGCATGGTAATTTTGTCGAACTTCGGCTTGATTTACTGGGACTTGGGGGATATTTTCCAGGCCCGGAAGCTCTAAACTAACTCCTGAATGTCTTGGTTTTTAGTGAAATGGACACAGGTAAAAGGAGCGCATGCTAGGTTTCCAGGTTGTAGGCCGAAATATAGCCCCACTTTATTTTAAGACTGAAAGTGTACACGAAACCGCCTTTAGCGCATCGAAATTTTTAGCCACTATGGCTCGATCTGCCAAAACTTGGGGGATATTTTCCAGTCCCGGGGACTCTACCCTAGCTCTTGATGGCCTTAGTTTTCAGTAAAATGGTCACAGGTAACAGGAGCGCACGCTCGGTGTCGAGCTTCTAGGCCGAAATGTAGCCCCAGTTCATTTTAAGACTGAAAGAGTAAACGAAACTGCGGCACGCTTATCGTAATTTTAAGAAAGTATGGCTCAATTTGCCGAAACTTGGAGGATAGCTTCCAGTCTCGAGGATTCTAAACTATCTCCTGATGGACTTAGTTCTTAGTGAAATGGACACGGGTAAAAGGAGAGCACGCTCGGTGTCGAGCTTGTAGAACCGAAATATAGCCCCACTTCATTTTCGGAGTAAACGAGTAGCCGAGACCGCCTTACGCGCATCGTGATTTTGAGCATGTTTGGCTCGATTTGCCGGAATTCGGGGAATATTTTCCCGTCCCGAGAACTCTGCTAACTCCTGATGAACTTAGTTTTCAGTGATATGTACACAGGCAAAAAGAACGCACGCTCGGTGTTGAGCTTGTCGGCCGAAATATAGCCCCACTTCATTTTAAGACTGAAAGAGTAGCCGAGACCGCCTTACGCGCATCGTGATTTTGAGCAACTTTGGCTCGATCTGCCAGAGTTTGGGAAATATTTTCCAGTCCCAAGGACTCTAAACTAACTCCTGATGGCCTAAGATGTCAGTGAAATGGACACAGGTGAAATTAGCGCACGCCCGGTGTCGAGGTTCTAGGTCGAAATATAGCCCCCCTTAATTTTAAGACTGAAAGAGTAGCCGAGACCGCCTTACGCGCATTGTGATTTTGGGCCACTTTTGCTCGATTTCCCGGAGGTTGGCGAATAATTTAAAGTCCCGGGGACGCTAAAGTAACTCTCGATGACCTTGGTTTGCAGTTTAATGAACACAGCAAAACATTCTGAACGCTCACCTTCGAGCTTCAGGGCCGAAGTATAGCCCTACTTAAATTTAAGACTGAAAAAATAGCCGAGAGCCCGTTACGCGCATCGTAATTTTCATCATCGTCGGCGCCATTTCCTGGAACTTAGAGAATATTTTCCAGTCCCGGGGACTCTAAACTAACTCGTGATGGCCTTGGTTTGCAGTGAAATGGACACAGCAACACTTTTTGAACGCTCACCTTCGAGCTTGTGGGCGTAAATATAGCCACACTTCACTTTAAGACTAAAACAGTAGCCGAAACCGCGTTACGCGCATCGTGATTTTGATCAACTTCTGCTCGCTTTCCTGGAACTTGGGGAATATTTTCCAGTCCCGGGGACTCTAAACTAACTCCTGATTGCCATGGTTTGCGGGGAAATTCACACAGCACAAGTTTTTGAACGCACACTTTCGAGCTTCTAGGCCGAAATATAGTCCCACATCACTTACGACTTAAAGAGTAGCCGAGACCGGCGTGCGCGCATCGTGATTTTGACCAAGTGCGGGCCGACATTTCGCAACTTGGAGGATATTTTCCAGTCCCAGGGACTCTAAACTAACCCTTGATGGCCTTGGTTTGCAGTGAAATGGAGACAGCAAAACTTTTTGAACGCTCACCTTCAAACTTCTGGGCCGAAATATAGCCTACTTTACTTTAATACTGAAGAAGTAGCCGAGACCGCCTTACGCACATCGTGATTTTGACAAACTTCGGGTTGATTTCCCGGAACTTGGGGGATATTTTCCAGTCCCTTGGACGCTAAACTAGGTGCCGATGGCCTATTTTTGCAGTGAAATGGACACAGCAAAGGTTTTTGAACGCTCACTTTCGAGCTTGTGGGCTTAAATATAGCCAGACTTCACTTTAAGACTGAAACAGAAGCCAAGACCACGTTTCGCGCATCGTGATTTTGATCAACTTCGCCTCGATTTCCCGGAACTTGCGAAATATTTTCCAGTCCCGGGGTCTCTAAACTAACTCGTGCTGGTCTTGGTTTGCAGTGAAACGGAAACAGAAAAAGTTTTTGAACGCATACTTTCGAGCTTCTGGACCGAAATAGAAGCCCACTTCACTTGAAGACTGAAAGAGTAGCCGAGACCGCCTTTCGTGCATCGTGATTTTGAGCAACTTCGGCTCGATTTGCCGGAACTAAGGGGATATATTCCAGTTCTGAGGACTGTAAACTAATTCCTGATGGCCTTGGTTTGCAGTAAAATGGACCCAGCAAAACTTTTTGAACGCTTAATTTCGAGCTTCTGGGCCAAAATATAGCCCCCCATTACTTTAACACTGAAAGGGTAGCCGAGACCGTCTTACGCGCATCGTGATTTTGACAAACTTCGGGTTGATTTCCCGGAACTTGGGGGATATTTTCCAGTCACGGGGACTCTCAACTAACTCCTGCTTGTCTTGGTTTGCAGTGAAATGGAGACAGCGAAAGTTTTTGAAGGCTCACTCTCGAGCTTCTGGGCCGAAATAGAGCCCCATTTTACTTTAAGACTGAAAGAGTAGGCGAGACCGTCTTGAGCGAATCGTGATTTTGGCCAATTTCGTGTCCAATTCCCGAAACTTGGGGGATATATTCCAGTCAAAGGGACTCTAAAGTAACTCCTGATGGCCTTGGTTTTCAGTGAAATGGACAGAGCACAACTTTGGAGCTTCTGGACAGAAATATAGCCACACGTTACTTCAAGAGGTGCCCTCTGTAATTTTCAACTATGGCCATTTGGACCAGAAAAAATCAAATTCCTCAAACTTTCTCAGATGAATGGTCTAGATAAGTGATTCACAAAAATATAACTTTCAGTTCAATTCGATTCGTATTTTAGCGCTGGGGCCACCATCTTGGTTTTGTCCCTCTGAGAGGGCTTTCAGCGGCCATTTTAGGGCACATTTTTAACAATTTGCCATACAAAGAAAACGATCTAACTCCAGGGAAAAACCCTTTATTCGAGACAAGCAAATGTTTCTTGTTACATTGAGAGGCTGTTTTGGCAATTTGATCATCACCTGATTTTTCTACAGAATTTTAAATTTCTTCGCTTTCGGACCACTCATGAAGCGCCATAAAAAAGGCGAAGTTTAAAGGAAAATATCGCCAAAAGTACATCACTTGAGATCCCAAAGCTACCCTCCACTTAAAGAGCAATGTCTCACCTGTGAAAACATGCAATAAAATTTTGGGGCAGTTAAAACTGTAAAATGTTAGAAGAAGAAGTTTAAGCTGTGTTTTTGTCAACAAAGACCGCTGTCCTAAGTAGCATAATAACGTGAAAATAACGATGCACAGAGAAAATAATGATATATTCCACTTATCTCGCGACATGTCGACAACTGGATGTTCCACGATGCCTCATGTTATATTTCCAGTATGTTTCAGCCACATTTTCGGTGATTAGTGTACGGAATCACTCTCAGACATTGCCACGGCTAAGCAGATTTCAACTCTCCGAAGGCCGCTTCATAACATCTATCAATATTATTTGTCTTTCGCCTCATAAGCCGCCGTTTACAAGAAGTTTAACAATTTGCTGAGATCCTAACTGACCCAAAAGTCTGTTAGCAGCCTTTAAAATCTTCCTTTTAATCGAGGATTCTCGTCAAGAACTCGTTTAAGCTCAGTTCTGTTTTGATCTGTTATGCACCCGCCATTATTCCACAGATTGCGTTACATTTGACAAATGCGCATTCCAACGGGTAGGGTAGGGTGGGTAGGAAGTGAAAATGTAACCGATATTAAAGCCATTTTACGCATTTTGTGGCTAAACTAGTTACTGGCTTTCCCAGAATGATTTGAACATGAGCTTCTGCTTGCAGGTATTTTCTAGGTTATTTTTGCAGGGTAGGGTGGGGGGTCGTGTATTAAAAAAAAAAAAAAAGAAAAAAAGAAAACGATAGACAGTATCAAGTCAAAAGATTATGATCTGTGTATCTTGATCAGCTTTATCAGTTCATTAGTGAGGCTCTATTAGGGGTTTTCAGGAGACTGGATATTTGGGTAAAAAATTAACAGGATGCAAGAAATTTAGGGGAAAAATTAATGCGGTAGAGCATGTTTAGATCAGATAAAGCGGGACAGTTGTGTCTTTCGGTGCCGGAAGTGCCATCAAATTTTGCAAAAGACAACAGGCTGACGAATAGTGCGTAGGAAGTAATGATAAGCGACGTTTTATTGAAACTTCTTACATTTTCTTAGCCGTGTCACTTTTCCATCAGAAAAGAAAATGTTCAGAAAATTACTGAAGGGCAGTTAAGGACGGTACCTTCTTTTTTAGGCATGGTTTAAACGCCAGGCGCGCGCTTGGGTTGGAACTAGTGACGTAATTAACTACCCTACCAAGCGTGCGACTTAAAAAAAAATTCTGTTGTGGCCGAAACAAATTTCGCACTAAAATTACGAGCCTGTACTAAAACCGGGATTACCAGAAAAGCAGCATATCGCTAAGCACTAACTGTGAGCGGCTCCCAGCTGAAAAACTACCTTTTGTCGTATCCGTAGAAAAAATCATACTGAAATTCAACTGTAGATGGCATAATGCGCGCGCAAAACAACTGCGAGAGACGTCAATGTTTAACTTACTTGGAAAGTAACAGGAAAAAAAGTAACGGACACCGACAAAGTTTTCGAAAGGATGAAACAACTCATTTAACTTTTAACAAAGGGGTGATTACAGCTACATTTTATGGTATGAATTGGAAGTGGCCAGCCTATTCCACAATGCGTTAGTTTTTGGCTGCGAGGAAAAGTTATGTAGACTGTATTTTGGCTAAGCCAGAGGAGTGCAGTTGCGACGATTCTGTTATTAAATACATATCAAAAGTGGTTTAATGTTACCAATTACCACGTAGTTTAAAGATGTTTTTTAATATGTTTAGTTTTCTGCATGTAAAGGCGAACCTTAGGAGAATCTGTGAAGATATATCTTACTTTTTTTTCAGAAAAATGCTACCGTCAGCAGTAGCTAATTATCTCGGAAAAATTAATGACTACCCCCAGTTTTCTTTGTGGATTCTAATAATCCTGGCTAAGATCTACTTTTTCACGTTTTCTTAATCTGGCGGAAACACGTTTGTATTTTGTAGGCACCATTCGTTATGAGCCTGAGGCACCCCACGGCCGCTAATGTCGTTCAGTTCTGTGATGGAGTGCACAGCTGCATGTCTGCACAAGACTAGTTTTCAACCCTATGCAGGGCGCTTTAAAATACCCGCATCTATCAAGCGAAGCACTAATGTTGACGCTTAGCTTTCTAAAGACTTTGTAGATGCGTTTAAGGCACACAAGTTGAATGAGTCATAAGCAATTGGATGAGTTAACTGACACTTGTCAAAAATATCTGCAGCTTGATTCTCAGCAGTTGTTGTGTCTTCTTGGAGGACCTTCTCCTGTCTGTTTCTAAGCTTTGAAGCCATTCTCGAGAGGAAGGATTAAACGTGGCAAGGAGTCAGGAACTCATCACAGGTGAACCGCCTAATTCTGGCCTCATCTTTTGAGCGCCTCATCTTTTGTGCTACAGTAATTGCTTCGACTTTTATGGCCGTTTCCTGACCCGGGAAAAACTTTTCTTGCGCACTGCTTGTCAGTCTGTTGCCTTTCTCACCATGTGATGGCATTTCGGGCAGCGAAAGATACAAGTATAATGCTGAACAAAAAAAAACAATGAAGAGGTTTTTTATTGGAGTTCTATCCGTATTCTATTTGTAATAAATGAAAATTCTCGTCAAAAACTAATGGCTGTCAATGAGATTAGGATAGTTGTTTGCAAATATAGTGTGAAATGTTGTGCCTCGATCTCTTTGCAGACACAAAGGTTGCCATGTAAGAAATTCGTGTTAAACGGTACAGAATTCGGGACACATTTCATTCTCTGTTTATTTCTCCAGCCCGGTCTTTATCTATCTATTCAGTGTAACAAGTGTGGGCTTCGAAATCACTAACAAGGAGCTGCGTTACCTAAACTTAAAACCCCTAATATCTGATACAAAACTTTCATATTCCACCGCGATATAAGTACTAAGAGTCCAGAATAAATGCTTATAGCAGTTGACATACAATTATTTTATCCTAAATAGCTTGCCATTGTTGAGGCCACATAGTGGGAGAGGGGGAGGGGGGGTGTCGGTGTGTCCCTTATCCTGTTAATTTTTGTCCTAAATATCTTGTATCCTGTTAAATCCAGCTCAACGATTTCCTACTCAATTAATATCCTGTTTTATCTGATCTAAACATGCTCTACCCCAGTAATATTTCCCCTAAATTTCTTGCATCGTATTAACTTTTTACCCAAATATCCAGTATCCCGAAAACCCCTAATAGGGCCTCACTGATGAACTGATAAAGCTGATCAAGATACACAGATCATAATCTTTTGACCTGATACTGTCTATCGTTTTCTTTTTTCTTTTCTTTTCACAGAAATGCGTAAAATGGCTTTTATCTCGGTTACATTTTCACTTCCTATCCACCCTACCCTACCCGTCGGAATGCGCATTTGTCAAATGTAACGCAATCTGTGGAATAATGGCGGATGCATAACAGATCAAAACAGAACTGAGCTTAAACGAGTTCTTGACGAGAATCCTCGATTAAAAGGAAGATTTTAAAGGTTGCTAACAGACTTTTGGGTCAGTTAGGATCTCAGCAAATTGTTAAACTTCTTGGAAACGGCGGCTTATGAGGCGAAAGACAAATAATATTGATAGATGTTATGAAGCGGCCTTCGGAGAGTTGAAATCTGCTTAACCGTGGCAATGTCTGAGAGTGATTCCGTACACTAATCACCGAAAATGTGGCTGAAACATACTGGAAATATAACATGAGGCATCGTGGAACATCCAGTTGTCGACATGTCGCGAGATAAGTGGAATATATCATTATTTTCTCTGTGCATCGTTATTTTCACGTTATTATGCTACTTAGGACAGCGGTCTTTGTTGACAAAAACACAGCTTAAACTTCTTCTTCTAACATTTTACAGTTTTAACTGCCCCAAAATTTTATTGCATGTTTTCACAGGTGAGACATTGCTTTTTAAGTGGAGGGTAGCTTTGGGATCTCAAGTGATGTACTTTTGGCGATATTTTCCTTTAAACTTCGCCTTTTTTATGGCGCTTCATGAGTGGTCCGAAAGCGAAGAAATTTAAAATTCTGTAGAAAAATCAGGTGATGATCAAATTGCCAAAACAGCCTCTCAATGTAACAAAAAACATTTGCTTGTCTCGAATAAAGGGTTTTTCCCTGGAGTTAGATCGTTTTCTTTGTATGGCAAATTGTTAAAAATGTGCCCTAAAATGGCCGCTGAAAGCCCTCTCAGAGGGGCAAAACCAAGATGGTGGCCCCAGCGCTAAAATACGAATCGAATTGAACTGAAAGTTATATTTTTTGTGAATCACTTATCTAGACCATTCATCTGAGAAAGTTTGAGGAATTTGATTTTCTCTGGTCCAAATGGCCATAGTTGAAAATTACAGAGGGCACCTCTTAAGACTGAAAGCGTAGATGAGACCGCCTTACGCGCATCGTTATTTTGACGAACTTCGAATGGATTTCCCGGAACTTGGGGGATATTTTGCAGTCCCTTGGACGCTAAACTAAGTCCTGATGGCCTTGTTTTGAAGTAAAATGGACACAACAAAACTTTTTGAACGCTCACTTTCTAGCTTGTGGGCCGAAATATAGCCACACTTCACTTTAGGACTGACACAGTAGCCGAGACCACGTTACGCGCATCATGAATTTGATCAACTTCGGCTCGATTTCCCGGGACTTGGCGGATATTCTTCAGTCCCGGGGACTCTAAACTAACTTCTGATGGCCTTGGTTTGCACTGAAAGTGAGAGAGCAAAACTTTTTAAACACTCACTTTCTAGCTTCTGGGCCGAAATATTGCCCCACTTCACTTTAAGACTGAAAGAGTAGCCGAGACCACCTTACGCACATCGTGATTTTGACCAACTTCGGCTCGATTTACCGGAACTTGGGGGATATTTTCCAGTCCCGAGGACTCTTAAGTAACCCCTGATGGCCTTGGTTTGCATTGAAATGGATACAGCAAAACTTGTTGAACGCTCACTTTTGAGCTTCTGGGCCGAAATATAGCCCCACTTCACTTTAAGACTGAAAGAGTAGTCGAGACCGTCTTACGCGCATCGTGATTTTGACCAACGTCTTTTCGATTTTCTGGAACTTGGGAAATACATTCCACTGCCGGGGACTCTAAACTAACTCCTGATAGCCTTGGTTTGCAGTGAAATAGACACAGTAATTTTTTTTGAGCTTTGAGCTTGTGGGCCGAAATAGAGCCCCACCTCACTTTAAGACTGAAGGAGTAGCCGACACCGCCTTAAGCGCACCGTGATTTTGACCAACTTCGGCTCGATTTGCCGGAACTTGGGGGATATTTTCCAGTCCCGGGGACTCTAAACTAACTCCTGATTGTCTTGGTTTTCAGTGAAATGGACACAGCGAAACTTTTTGAACGCTCACTCTCGAGCTTCTGGACCGAAATATAGCCCCACTTTACTTTAAGACTGAAAGAGTAGCCGAGACCGTCTTGCGCAAATCGTGATTTTGACCAATTTCGGGTCGGTTTCCCGGAACTTGGGGAATATATTCCATTTCCGCGGGCTCTAAACTAACTCCTGATGGCCTTGGTTTTCAGTAAAATGGACAAAGGAAAGCATTTTGAACACTCTCTTTGTAGATTCTGGGTCGAAATAGAATCCCACTTCACTTTCAGACTGAAATAGTAGCCGAGACCGCCTGACGCGCATCGTGAGTTAGACCAAGTTCAGCTCGATTTCACGCAACTTTTGGGATATTTTCCAGTCCGGGGGACTCTAAACTAACTCCGGATGGCCTTGGTGTGCACTGAAATGCGCACAGCATAACTTTTTGAACGCCCACTTTGGAGCTTCTGGGCCCTAATATAGCCCCACTTCACTTAAGACTGAAAGAGTAGCCGAGACCGCCTTGCTCGTGAGTTTGACAAACTTCGGGTCGATATTCCGGAACTTGGAGGATATTTCCCAGTCCCAGGAACTATAAACTAACTCCTGATGGCCTTGGTTTGCATTGAAATGGACAGAGCAAAACTTTTTGAACGCTCACCTTCGAGCTTCTGGGCCGAAATATAGCCACACTTCACGTAAGAGTGAAAGAGTAGCCGAGACCGCCTTGCTCGCATCGTGAGTTTGACAAACTTCGGGTGGATCTCCCGGAACTTGGGGAACATTTTCCAGTCCCTTGAACGCTAACATAAGTCCTGATTGCCTTGTTTTGCAGTGAAATGGACACAGCAAAACTTTTTGAACGCTCACTTTTAAGCTTGTGGGCCCAAATATAGCCACACTTCACTTTAAAACTGAAACAGTAGCCGAGACCGCATTTCGTGCATCGTGATTTTCATCAACTTCGGCTTGCTTTCCCGGAACTTGGGGAATATTTTCCAGTCCCGGGGACCCTAAACTAACTTTTGATAGCTTTGGTTTGCAGTGAAATGCACACAGCAAAACTTTTTGAACGCTCACTTTCGAGCTTCTGCACAGAAATATAGGCCCACTTCACTTTAAGACTGAAAGGGTAGCCGAGACCGCTTTGGGAGCATCGTGATTTTGACCAACTTTAGCTCGATTTACCGCAACTTGGGCAATATTTTCCAGTCCCAGGGACGCTAAACTAACTCGTGATGGCCTTGTTTTTCAGTCAAAGAACACAGCAAAACTTTTTGAACGCTCACTTTCGGGCTTCTGGGCCGAAATATGGCCCCACTTCATTTTAAGACTGAAACAGTAGCCGATACCGCATTTCGTGCATCGAGATTTTGATCAACTTCGGTTCGATTCCCCGGAACTTAGGCAACATTTTTCAGTCCCGGGGACTCTAAACTAACCCCTGATGGCCTTGTTTGCAGTGATATGGACACAGCAAAACTTTTTCAACGCTCACTTTCGGGCTTCTGGCCCGAAATATAGCACCACTTCACTTTAAGACAGAAAGAGTAGCCGAAACCACTTAAGGGGCATCGTGATTTTGACCAACCTCGGCTCAATTTCCCGGACCTTGGGGCATATTTTCTTTTCCCGGGGACGCTAAACTAACTCCTGATGGCCTTGGTTTGCAATGAAATGAACACAGCAAAACTTTTTGAACGCTCACTTTCGGTCTTCTGGCCCGAAATATAGCCCCACTTCACTTTAAGACTGAAAGAGTAGCCGAGACTACCTTACGCAAATCGTGATTTTGACCAACTTCGGCTCGATTTCCCGGAAGTTGGGGGATGTTTTCCAGTCCCGGGGACTCTAAACTACCTCCTGATGGCTTTGGTTTGCAGTGAAATAAACACAGGGAAACTTTTTGAACGCTCACTTTCAAGCTCCTGGGCAGGAATAAAGCCTAACTTCACTTTAAGACTGAAACAGTAAGCGAGACCGCCTAACGCGCACCGTGATTTTGACCAACTTCGGCTTAATTTCCCTGAACTTGGGGGATATTTTCCAGTCCCGAAGACTCTTAAGTAACCCCTGATGGCCTTCGTTTGCATTGAAATGGATACAGCAAAACTTTTTGAACGTACACTTTTGAGCTTCTGGGCCGAAATATAGCCCCACTTCTCTTTAAGACTGAAAGACTAGCCAAAACCGTCTTGCGCGCATCGTGATTTTTACCAACGTCTTCTCGATTTTCCGGAACTTGGGAAATATATTGCAGTCCCGGGGACTCTAAACTAACTCCTGATGGCCTTGGTTTGTAGTGAAATGGACACAGCAAATTTTTTGCAGCGCTCACTTTCGAGCTTCTGGGCCGAAATAGAGCCCCACTTCACTTTAAGACTGAAAGAGTAGCCGAGGCCGCCTTAGGCGCATCGTGATTTTGACCAACTTCTGCTTGAGTTGCCAGAACTTAAAAGATATTTTCCAGTCCCGGGGACTCTAAACTAACTCATGATGGCCTTGGTTTTCAGTGAAATTCAGAGAGGAAAACTTTTTGAACGCTCACTTTCGAGCTTCTGGACCGAAATATAGCCCTACTTCACTTTAAGACTGAAAGAGTAGCCGAGACCGCCTTACGCGATTCGTTATTTTGACCAACTTCGTCTCGATTTCGCGGAACTTGGGGGATATTTTCCAGTTCCGGGAACTTTAAACTACTTCCTGAGGGTCTTGCTTTGCAGTGAAATGGGCACAGCATAAGTTTTTGAACTCTCAGTTTCGAGCTTCTGGGCCGAAATATAGAGCCACGTCACTTTAAGACTAAAAGAGTAGCCGACACTGCTTTACGCGCATGGTGCTTTTGACAAACTTCGGCTCGATTTCCCGGAACTTGGGGGATATTTTGATGTCCCGGACACTGTAAACAATCTGCTGATGTGGCTTGGTTTGCGGTGAAATGGACACAGCAAAACTTTTTGAACTTTCACTTTCGAGCTTCTGAGCCGAAATATAGCCCCAGTTCACTTTAAGAATGAAAGGGTAGCCGAGACCGCCTTACGCGCATCGTGATTATGACAAAATTCGGCTCGATTTCTCCGAACTTGGGCGGTATTTTCCAGTCCCGAGGAGTCTAAACTAACTCCTGATGGCCTTGTTTTGCAGTGAAATGAACACAGCAAAACTTTTTGAACTTTCACTTTCTAGCTTCTCGGCCGAAATATAGCCCCAGTTCACTTTAAGACTAAAAGAGTAGCCGAGACTGCCTTACGCGCATCGTGATTTTGAGCAACTTCCGCTCCATTTTCTAGAATTTTGGCGATAGTTTCAATTCCCGGAGACTCTAAACTAACTCCTGATTGCCTTGGTTTGCAGTGAAATGGACGCAGGAAAACTTTTTGAACGCTCAGTTTCGAGCTTCTGGGCCGAAATACAACCGTATTTCACTTTAAGACTGAAATAGTAGCCGACACCGCCTTACGAGCATCGTGATTTTGACCAAGTTCAGCTCGATTTCCCGGAACTTGGGGGATATTTTTCAGTCCGGGGGACTTTAAACTAACTCCTGATGGCCATGGTTTGCAGTTAAATGGACAAAGCGTAACTTTTTAAAGGGTCACTTTCGAGCTTCTGGGCCGAAATGTTGCCCTACTTTACTTTAAGACTGAAAGAGTAGCCGAGACCGTCTTACGCGCATCGTGATTGTGACCAACTTCCGTTCGATTTCCCGGAACTTCGGGGATATATTCCAGTCCCGGGGACTCTAAACTAACTGCTGATGGCCTTGGTTTGCAGTGAAATGGACAGAGCACATTTTTTTGAACGCTCACTTTCGAGCTTCTGGGCGGAAATATTGCCCCAGGTGACTTTAAGAATGAAAGAGTAACCGGCACCGCCTTACGCGCATCGTGATTTTGACCAACTTTGGCTCGATATCCCGGGAAATGGGGGATATTTTCCGGTAGCGGGAACTCTAAAGTAACTCCTGATTGCCTTGGTTTGCAGTGAAATGGACACAGTACAACTTTTTGAACGCTCACGTTTGAGCTTCTGGGCCGAAGCATAGCCCTACTTCACTTTAAGACTGAAAGACTAGCCGAGACCGCCTTACGCGCATCGTGATTTTGGGCTACTTCGGCTCGATTTCCCGGAACTTGGGAGATAATTCCCAGTCCCGGGCACTCTAAACTAATTCCTGATGGCCTTGGTTTTCAGTGAAATGGACACAGCCAAACTTTTTAAACGTTCACTTTCGAGCTTCTGGGCCGAAATATAGCCCCACTTCACTTTAAGACTGAAAGAGTAGCCGGGACCGCCTTACGCGCATGGTAATTTTGTCGAACTTCGGCTTGATTTCCTGGTACTTGGGGGATATTTTCCAGTTTCGGAAGCTCTAAACTAACTTTTGAATGCCTTGGTTTTAATTGAAATGGACACAGGTAGAAGGGGCGCACGCTAGGTTTCCAGGTTGTAGGCCGAAATATAGCCCCACTTTATTTTAAGACTGAAAGTGTACACGAAACCGCCTTAAGCGCATCGAAATTTTTAGCCACTACGGCTCGATCTGCCAAAACTTGGGGGATATTTTCCAGTCCCGGGGACTCTACCCTAACTCTTGATGGCCTTAGTTTTCAGTAAAATGGTCACAGGTAACAGGAGCGTACGCTCGGTGTCGAGCTTCTAGGCCGAAATGTAGCCCCAGTTCATTTTAAGACTGAAAGAGTAAACGAAACTGGCGTAGGCTTATTGTAATTTTAAGAAAGTATGGCTCAATTTGCCGAAACTTGGAGGATACCTTCCAGTCTCGAGGATTCTAAACTATCTCCTGATGGACTTAGTTCTTAGTGAAATGGACACAGGTAAAAGGAGAGCACGCTCGGTGTTGAGCTTCTCGGCCGAAATATAGCCCCACTTCATTTTAAGACTGAAAGAGTAGCCGGGACCGCCTTACGCGCATCGTGATTTTGAGAAACTTTGGCTCGATCTGCCAGAATTTGGGAAATATTTTCCAGTCCTAAGGACTCTAAACTAACTCCTGATGGCCTAAGATGTCAGTGAAATGGACGCAGGTAAAATTAGCGTACGCCCAGTCTCGAGGTTCTAGGTCGAAATATAGCCCCCCCTTAATTTTAAGACTGAAAGAGTAGCCCAGACCGCCTTACGCGCATCGTGATTTTATGCCACTTTTGCTCGATTTCTCGGAAGTTGGCGAATAATTTAAAGTCGCAGGGACGCTAAAATAACTCCAAATGACCTTCATTTGCAGTTTAATGAACACAGCAAAACATTCTGAACTCTCACCTTCAAGCTTCTGGGCCGAAATATACCCCACTTTACTTTAATACTGAAAAAGTAGCCGAGACCACGTTTCGCGCATCGTGATTTTGATCAACTTCGGCTCGATTTCCCGGAACTTGCGAGATATTTTCCAGTCCTGGGGACTCTAAACTAACTCGTGCTGGTCTTGGTTTGCAGTGAAACGAAAACAGAAAAAGTTTTTGAACCCATACTTTCAAGCTTCTGGATCGAAATAGAAGCCCACTTCACTTGAAGACTGAAAGAGTAGCCGAGATCGCCTTACGTGCATCGTGATTTTGAGCAACTTCGGCTCGATTTGCCGGAACTAAGGGGATATATTCCAGTTCTGAGGACTGTAAACTAATTCCTGATGGCCTTGGTTTGCAGTAAAATGGACTCAGCAAAACTTTTTGAACGCTCAATTTCGAGCTTCTGGGCCAAAATATAGCCCCCAATTACTTTAACACTGAAAGAGGAGCCGAGACCGTCTTACGCGCATCGTGATTTTGACAAACTTCGGGTTGATTTCCCGGAACTTGGGGGATATTTTCCAGTCCCGGGGACTCTCAACTAACTCCTGCTTGTCTTGGTTTGCAGTGAAATGCACACAGCGAAAGTTTTTGAAGGCTCACTCTCGAGCTTCTGGGCCGAAATAGAGCCCAATTTTACTTTAAGACTGAAAGAGTATGCGAGACCGTCTTGAGCGAATCGTGATTTTGACCAATTTCGCGCTTATTTCCCGAAACTTGGCGGGTATATTCCAGTCAAAGGGACTCTAGAGTAACTCCTGATGGCCTTGGTTTTCAGTGAAATGGACAGAGCACAACCATGGAGCTTCTGGGCAGAAATATAGCCCCACTTTACTTTAAGACTGAAAGAGTAGATGAGACCGCCTTACGCGCATCGTAATTTTGACGAACTTCGAATGGATTTCCCGGAACTTGGGGGATATTTTGCAGTCCCTTGGACACTAAACTAAGTCCTGATGGCCTTGTTTTGAAGTAAAATGGACACAACAAAACTTTTTGAACGCTCGCTTTCTAGCCTGTGGGCCGAAATATAGCCACACTTCACTTTAGGACTGACACAGTAGCCGAGACCACGTTACGCGCATCATGAATTTGATAAACTTCGGCTCCATTTCCCCGGACTTGGGGGATATTCTCCAGTCCCGGGGACTCTAAACTAACTTCTGATGGGCTTGGTTTGCACTGAAAGTGAGAGAGCAAAACTTTTTAAACACTCACTTTGGAGCTTCTGGGCCGAAATATTGCCCCACTCAACTTTAAGACTGAAAGAGTAACCGAGACCACCTTACGCACATCGTGATTTTGACCAACTTCGGCTCGATCTACCGGAACTTGGGGGATATTTTCCAGTCCCGAGGACTCTTAAGTAACCCCTGATGGCCTTGGTTTGCATGGAAATGGATACAGCAAAACTTGTTGAACGCTCACTTTTGAGCTTCTGGGCCAAAATATAGCCCCACTTCACTTTCAGACTGAAAGATTAGCCGAGACCGTCTTACGCGCATCGTGATTGAGCAACGTCTTCTCGATTTTCCGGAACTTGGGAAATACATTCCACTCCCGGGGACTTTAAACTAACTCCTGATAGCCTTGGTTTGCAGTGAAATAGACACAGTAATTTTTTTTGAGCTTTGAGCTTGTGGGCCGAGATAGAGCCCCACTTCACTTTGAGACTGAAAGACTAGCCGAGATCGCCTTACGCGCATCGTGATTTTGACCATTTTCGGATCGATTTCTCGGAACTTGGGGGATGTTTTCCAGTCCCAGGGACTCTAAACTAACTCCTGATCGCCTTGCTTTGAATTGAAATGGACAGAGCAAAACTTTTTGAACGCTCACTTTCGAGGTTGCGGGCCGAAATATAGCCACGCCTTACTTTAAGACTGAAACAGTAGCCGAGACCGCATTTCGCGCATCGTGATTTTCATCAACTTCGGCTCGCTTTCCCGGAACTTGGGGAATATTTTCCAGTCCCGGGGACCCTAAACTAACTTTTTATAGCTTTGGTTTGCAGTGCAATGCACACAGCAAAACTTTTTGAACGCTCACTTTCGAGCTTCTGGACAGGAATATAGCCCGACTTTACTTTAAGACTGAAAGAGTAGCCGAAACCGCCTTACGTATATCGTAATTTTGACGAACTTCGAATGGATTTCCCGGAACTTGGGGTATATTTTGCAGTCCCTTGGACGCTAACCTAACTCCTGATGGCCTTGTTTTGAAGTGAAATGGACATAGCAAAACTTTTTGAACGCTCTCTTTCTAGCTTGTGGGCCGAAATATAGGCACACTTGACTTTTAGACTGAAACAGTAGCCGAGACCACGTTATGCGCATCATGAATTTGATCAACTTCGGCTCCAATTCCCGGGACTTGGGGGATATTTTCCAGTCCCAGGGACTCTAAACTAACTCCTGATGGCCTTGGTTTGCATTTAAATGGACACAGCACAATTTTTTGAACGCACACTTTCGAGATTCTGGGCCGAATTACAACCCTACTTCACGTAAGACTGAAAGAGTAGCCGAGACCGCCTTGCTCGCATCGTGAGTTTGACAAAGTTCGGGTCGATATTCCGGAACTTGGGGGATATTTTCCAGTCCCAGTAACTCTAAACTAACTCCAGATGGCCTTGGTTTGCAGTGAAATGGACAGAGCAAAACGTTTTGAACGCTCACCTTCGAGCTTCCTGGCCGAAATAAAGCCCCATTTTACTTTAAGACTGAAAGAATAACCTAGGCCACCTTACGCGCATTGTGATTGATTTTGACAAACTTCGGGTGGATCTCCCGAAACTTGGGGAAAATTTTCCAGTCCCTTGGATGCTAACTTAAGTCCTGATGGCCTTGTTTTGCAGTGAAATGGACACATCAAAACTTTTTGAACGCTCACTTTCGAGCTTGTGGGCCGAAATATAGCCACACTTTACTTTAAGACTGAAACAGTAGCCGAGACCACTTTTCGCGCATCGTGATTTTCATCAACTTCGGCTCGCTTTACCGGAACTTGGGGAGAATTTTCCAGTCCCGGGGACCCTAACCTAACTTTTGATAGCTTTGGTTTGCAGTGAAATGGACACAGTAAAACTTTTTGAACGCTCACTTTCGAGCTTCTGCACAGAAATATAGCCCCACTTCACTTTAAGACTGAAAGGTTAGCCGACACCGCTTTGGGAGCATCGTAATTTTGACCAACTTCAGCTCGATTTACCGCAACTTGGGCAATATTTTCCAGTCCCAGGGACGCTAAACTAACTCGTGATGGCCTTGTTTTTCAGTCAAAGAACACAGCAAAACTTTTTGAACGCTCACTTTCGGGCTTCTGGCCCGAAATATAGCCCCACTTCACTTTAAGACAGAAAGAGAAGCCGAGACCACTTTAGGGGCATCGTGATTTTGACCAACCTCGGCTCAATTTCCCGGACCTTGGGGCATATTTTCTTGTCCTGGGGACGCTAAACTAACTGCTGATGGCCTTGGTTTACAGTGAAATGAGCACAGAAAAACTTTTCGAACCCTCACTTTCGGGCTTCTGGCCCGAAATATAGCCCCACTTTACTATAAGACTGAAAGAGTAGCCGAGACTACCTTACGCAAATCGTGATTTTGAGCAACTTCGGCTCGATTTCTCGGAAGTTGGGGGATGTTTTCCAGTCCCGGGGACTCTAAACTATCTCCTGATGTGGCTTGGTTCGCGGTGAAATGGACACAGCAAAACTTTTTGAACGCTCACTTTCGAGCTTCTGGGCCGAAATATAGCCCGAGTTCACTTTAAGAACGAAAGAATAGCCGAGACCGTGTTACGCGCATCGTGATTTTCACCAACTTTGGCTCGATTTCCCGGGAAATGGGGAATATTTTCCGGTACCGGGGACTCTAAAGTAACTCCTGATTGCCTTGATTTGCATTGAAATGGAGAGAGCAAAACTTTTTCAACGCTCCCCTTCGGGCTTTTGAGCCGAAATATAGCCCCACTTCAGTTTAAGACTAAAAGAGTAGCCGACACCGTCTTACGCGCATGGTGATTTTGACCAGCTTCGGCTCGATTTCCCGAAACTTCGGGGATATATTCAAGTCCCAAGGACTCTAAACAAACCCCTGATGGCCTTGGTGTGCAGTGAAATGGACACAGCAAATTTTTTTGAACGCTTACTTTCGAAATTCTGGGCCGAAATATAGCCCCACTTCACTTTAAGACTGAAATAGTAGCCGAGACCGCCTTAGACGCATCGTGATTTTGACCAACTTCGGCTTGAGTTCCCAGAACTTAAGGGATATTTTCCAGTCCCGTGGACTCTAAACTAACTCATGATGGCCTTGGTTTTCAGTTAAATTGAGAGAGCAAAACTTTTTGAAAGCTCACTTTCGACCTTCTGGGCCGAAATATACAGCCACGTCACTTTAAGACTAAAAGAGTAGCCGAGACTGCTTTACAAACATCGTGATTTTGACAAACTTCGGGTAGATTTCCCGCGACTTGGGGGATATTTTGATGTCCCGGACACTGTAAACAATCTGCTGATGTGGCTTGGTTCGCGGTGAAATGGACACAGCAAAACTTTTTGAACTTTCACTTTTAAGCTTCTGGGCAGAAATATAGCCCCAGTTCACTTTAAGAATGATAGAGTAGCCGAGACCGCCTTACGCGCATCGTGATTTTGACAAAATTCGGCTCGATTTCTCCGAACTTGGGCGATATTTTTCAGTCCCGAGGGGTCCAAACTAACCCCTGATTGCCTTGGTTTGCAGTGAAATGAGCACAGGAAAACTTTTTGAACTTTCACTTTCGAGCTTCTCGGCCGAAATATCGCCCCAGTTCACTTTCAGAATGAAAGAGTAGCCGAGACTGCCGTACGCGCATCGTGATTTTGACAAAATTCGGCTCGATTCCTCCGAACTTGGGCGATATTTTCCAGTCCCGAGGAGTCTAAACTAACTCCTGATTGCCTTGGTTTGCAGTGAAATCAACACAATAACAGCTTTTGAACGCTTATTTTCGAGCTTCTTGGATGAAATATAGCCCCACTTCAGTTTAAGACTGAAAGAGTAGTCGAGACCGCCTTACGCGCAGCGTGATTTTGAGCAACTTCCGTTCGATTTCCCGGAACTTCGGGGATATATTCCAGTCCCGGGCACTCAAAACTAACTGCTGATGGCCTTGGTTTGCAGTTTAATGGACACAGCAAAACTTTTTGAACCCTCACTTTCGAGCTTATGGGTCGAAATATAGCCCCACTTCACTTTAAGGCTGAAAGAGTAGCCGAGACTACCTTACGCAAATCGTGATTTTGACCACCTTCGGCTCCATTTCCCGGAAGTTGGGGGATATTTTCCCGTCCCGGGGACTCTAAACTAGCTCCTGATGGCTTTGGTTTGCAGTGAAATAAACACAGGGAAACTTTTTAAAAGCTCACTTTCAAGCTCCTGGGCAGGAATAAAGCCTAACTTCACTTTAAGACTGAAACAGTAAGCGAGACCGCCTAACGCGCACCGTGATTTTGACCAACTTCGGCTAAATTTCGCTGAACTTGGGGGATATTTTCCAGTCCCGAAGACTCTTAAGTAACCCCTGATGGCCTTCTTTTGCATTGAAATGGATACAGCAAAACTTTTTGAAGCTCACTTTTGAGCTTCTGGGCCGAAATATAGCCCCACTTCACCTTAAGCCTGAAAGAGTAGCCAAGACCGTCTTGCGCGAATCGTGATTTTGACCAACGTCTTCTCGATTTTCCGGAACTTGGGAAATATATTGCAGTCCCGGGCACTATAAAGTAACTCCTCATGGCCTGGGTTTGCCGTGAAATGGAGACAGCAAATTTTTTGCAGCGCTCACTTTGGAGCCTCTGGGCACAAATAGAGCCCCACTTCACTTTAAGACTGAAAGAGTAGGCGAGGCCCCCTTAGGCGCATCGTGATTTTGACCAACTTCGGCCTGAGTTGCCAGAACTTAAAAGATATTTTCCAGTCCCGGGGACTCTAAACTAACTCATGATGGCCTTGGTTTTCAGTCAAATTCAGAGAGAAAAACTTTTTGAAGGCTCATTTTCGAGCTTCTGGACCGAAATATAGCCCTACTTCACTTTAAGACTGAAAGAGTAGCCGAGACCGCCTTACGCGAATCGGTCTTTTGACCAACTTCGTCTCGATTTCGCGGAACGTAGGGGAGATTTTCCAGTTCCGGTGACTGTAAACTACATCCTGAGGGCCTTGCTTTGCAGTGAAATGGGCACAGCATAACTTTTTGAACGCTCACTTTCGAGCTTCTGGGCCGAAATATACAGCCACGTCACTTTAAGACTAAACGAGTAGCCGAGACTGCTTTACGCGCACCGTGATTTTGACAAACTTCCGCTCGATTTCCCGGAACTTGGGGGATATTTTTATGCCCCGGAGACTGTAAACTATATCCTGATGTGGCTTGGTTCGCGGTGAAATGGACACAGCAAAACTTTTTGAACTTTCACTTTCGAGCTTCTGGGCCGAAATATAGCCCGAGTTCACTTTAAGAATGAAAAAATAGCCGAGACCGCCTTACGCGCATCGTGATTTTTCACCAACTTTGGCTCGATTTCCCGGGAAATGGGGAATATTTTCCGGTACCGGGGACTCTAAAGTAACTCCTGATATCCTTGGTTTGCATTGAAATGGAGAGAGCAAAACTTTTTCAACGCTCCCCTTCGGGATTCTGAGTCGAAATATAGCCCCACTTCAGTTTAAGACTGAAAGAGTAGCCGACACCGTCTTACGCGCATCGTGATTTTGACCAACTTCGGCTCGATTTGCCGAAACTTCGGGGATACATTCAAGTCCCAAGGACTCTAAACTAACCCCTGATGGCCTTGGTCTGCAGTGAAATGCACCCAGGAAATTTTTTTGAACGGGTACTTTCGAAATTCTGGGCCGAAATATACAGCCACGTCACCTTAAGACTAAAAGAGTAGCCGAGACTGCTTTACGCGCATCGTGATTTTGAGAAACTTCGGCTCGATTTCCCAGGACTTGGGGCATATTTTAATGTCCCGGACACTGTAAACAATGTGCTGATGTGGCTTGGTTTGCGGTGAAATGGACACAGCAAAACGTTTTGAACTTTCACTTTCTAGCTTCTGGGCCGAAATATAGCCCCAGTTCACTTTAAGAATGAAAGAGTAGCCGAGACCGCCTTACGCGCATCGTGATTTTGACAAAATTCGGCTCGATTTCCCAGAACTTGGGCGATATTTTCCAGTCCCGAGGAGTCTAAACTAACTCCTGATGGCCTTGGTTTCCAGTGAAATGGACGCAGGAAACCTTTTTGAACGCTCAGTTTCGAGCTTCTGGGCCGAAATACAACCGTACTTCACTTTAAGACTGAAATAGTAGCCGAGACCGCCTTAGACGCATCGTGATTTTGACCAACTTCGGCTTGAGTTGCCAGAACTTAAGGGATATTTTATAGTCCGGGGGACTTTAAACTAACTCCTGATGGCCGTGGTTTGCAGTTAAATGCACAAAGCGTAACTTTTTAAAGGGTCACTTTCGAGCTTCTGGGCCGAAATATAGCCCCACTTCACTTTAAGACTGAAAGACTAGCCGAGACCGCCTTACCCGCATCGTGATTTTGGGCTACTTCGGCTCGATTTCCCGGAAATTGGGAGATAATTCCCAGTCCCGGGCACGCTAAACTAAATCCTGATTGCCTTGGTTTTCAGTGAAATGGACACAGCCAAACTTTTTGAACACTCAGTTTCGAGCTTCTGGGCCGAAATATAGCCCCACTTCACTTTAAGACTGAAAGAGTAGCCGCGACCGCCTTACGCGCAGGGTAATTTTGTCGAACTTCGGCTTGATTTCCTGGGACTTGGGGGATATTTTCCAGTCCCGGAAGCTCTAAACTAACTCCTGAATGACTTGGCTTTTAGTGAAATGGACACAGGTTAAACGGGCGCACGCTAGGTTTCCAGGTTGTAGGCCTAAATATAGCCCCACTTTATTTTAAGACTGAAAGTGTACACGAAACCGCCTTAACCGCATCGAAATTTTTAGCCACTATGGCTCGATCTTGATGGCCTTAGTTTTCAGTAAAATGGTCACAGATAACAGGAGTGCAAGCTCGGTGTCGAGCTTCTAGGCCGAAATGTAGCCCCAGTTCATTTTAAGACTGAAAGAGTAAACGAAACTGCCGTAGTCTTATCGTAATTTTAAGAAAGTATGGCTCAATTTGCCGAAACTTGGAGGATAGCTTCCAGTCTCGAGGATTCTAAACTATCTCCTGATGGACTTAGTTCTTAGTGAAATGGACACAGGTAAAAGGAGAGCACGCTCGGTGTCGAGCTTGTAGAACCGAAATATAGCCCCACTTCATTTTCGGAATAAACGAGTAGCCGAGACCGCCTTACGCGCATCGTGATTTTGAGCAACTTTGGCTCGATCTGCCAGAATTTGGGAAATATTTTCCAGTCCCAAGGACTCTAAACTAACTGCTGATGGCGTAAGATGTCAGTGAAATGGACACAGGTAAAATTAGCGCACGCCCGGTCTCGAGGTTCTAGGTCGAATTATAGCCCCCCTTAATTTTAAGACTGAAAGAGTAGCCGAGACCGCCTTACGCGCATCGTGATTTTGAGCATCTTTGGCTCGATTTGCCGGAATTCGGGGAATATCTTCCAGTCCCGAGGACTCTAAACTAATTCCTGATGGCCTTGGTTTGCAGTAAAATGGACCTAGCAAAACTTTTTGAACGCTCACTTTCGAGGTTGCGGGCCGAAATATAGCCACGCCTTACTTTAAGACTGAAACAGTAGCCGAGACCGCATTTCGCGCATCGTGATTTTCATCAACTTCGGCTCGCTTTCCCGGAACTTGGGGAATATTTTCCAGTCCCGGGGACCCTAAACTAACTTTTTATAGCTTTGGTTTGCAGTGCAATGCACACAGCAAAACTTTTTGAACGCTCACTTTCGAGCTTCTGGACAGGAATATAGCCCGACTTTACTTTAAGACTGAAAGAGTAGCCGAAACCGCCTTACGTATATCGTAATTTTGACGAACTTCGAATGGATTTCCCGGAACTTGGGGTATATTTTGCAGTCCCTTGGACGCTAACCTAACTCCTGATGGCCTTGTTTTGAAGTGAAATGGACATAGCAAAACTTTTTGAACGCTCTCTTTCTAGCTTGTGGGCCGAAATATAGGCACACTTGACTTTTAGACTGAAACAGTAGCCGAGACCACGTTATGCGCATCATGAATTTGATCAACTTCGGCTCCAATTCCCGGGACTTGGGGGATATTTTCCAGTCCCAGGGACTCTAAACTAACTCCTGATGGCCTTGGTTTGCATTTAAATGGACACAGCACAATTTTTTGAACGCACACTTTCGAGATTCTGGGCCGAATTACAACCCTACTTCACGTAAGACTGAAAGAGTAGCCGAGACCGCCTTGCTCGCATCGTGAGTTTGACAAAGTTCGGGTCGATATTCCGGAACTTGGGGGATATTTTCCAGTCCCAGTAACTCTAAACTAACTCCAGATGGCCTTGGTTTGCAGTGAAATGGACAGAGCAAAACGTTTTGAACGCTCACCTTCGAGCTTCCTGGCCGAAATAAAGCCCCATTTTACTTTAAGACTGAAAGAATAACCTAGGCCACCTTACGCGCATTGTGATTGATTTTGACAAACTTCGGGTGGATCTCCCGAAACTTGGGGAAAATTTTCCAGTCCCTTGGATGCTAACTTAAGTCCTGATGGCCTTGTTTTGCAGTGAAATGGACACATCAAAACTTTTTGAACGCTCACTTTCGAGCTTGTGGGCCGAAATATAGCCACACTTTACTTTAAGACTGAAACAGTAGCCGAGACCACTTTTCGCGCATCGTGATTTTCATCAACTTCGGCTCGCTTTACCGGAACTTGGGGAGAATTTTCCAGTCCCGGGGACCCTAACCTAACTTTTGATAGCTTTGGTTTGCAGTGAAATGGACACAGTAAAACTTTTTGAACGCTCACTTTCGAGCTTCTGCACAGAAATATAGCCCCACTTCACTTTAAGACTGAAAGGTTAGCCGACACCGCTTTGGGAGCATCGTAATTTTGACCAACTTCAGCTCGATTTACCGCAACTTGGGCAATATTTTCCAGTCCCAGGGACGCTAAACTAACTCGTGATGGCCTTGTTTTTCAGTCAAAGAACACAGCAAAACTTTTTGAACGCTCACTTTCGGGCTTCTGGCCCGAAATATAGCCCCACTTCACTTTAAGACAGAAAGAGAAGCCGAGACCACTTTAGGGGCATCGTGATTTTGACCAACCTCGGCTCAATTTCCCGGACCTTGGGGCATATTTTCTTGTCCTGGGGACGCTAAACTAACTGCTGATGGCCTTGGTTTACAGTGAAATGAGCACAGAAAAACTTTTCGAACCCTCACTTTCGGGCTTCTGGCCCGAAATATAGCCCCACTTTACTATAAGACTGAAAGAGTAGCCGAGACTACCTTACGCAAATCGTGATTTTGAGCAACTTCGGCTCGATTTCTCGGAAGTTGGGGGATGTTTTCCAGTCCCGGGGACTCTAAACTATCTCCTGATGTGGCTTGGTTCGCGGTGAAATGGACACAGCAAAACTTTTTGAACGCTCACTTTCGAGCTTCTGGGCCGAAATATAGCCCGAGTTCACTTTAAGAACGAAAGAATAGCCGAGACCGTGTTACGCGCATCGTGATTTTCACCAACTTTGGCTCGATTTCCCGGGAAATGGGGAATATTTTCCGGTACCGGGGACTCTAAAGTAACTCCTGATTGCCTTGATTTGCATTGAAATGGAGAGAGCAAAACTTTTTCAACGCTCCCCTTCGGGCTTTTGAGCCGAAATATAGCCCCACTTCAGTTTAAGACTAAAAGAGTAGCCGACACCGTCTTACGCGCATGGTGATTTTGACCAGCTTCGGCTCGATTTCCCGAAACTTCGGGGATATATTCAAGTCCCAAGGACTCTAAACAAACCCCTGATGGCCTTGGTGTGCAGTGAAATGGACACAGCAAATTTTTTTGAACGCTTACTTTCGAAATTCTGGGCCGAAATATAGCCCCACTTCACTTTAAGACTGAAATAGTAGCCGAGACCGCCTTAGACGCATCGTGATTTTGACCAACTTCGGCTTGAGTTCCCAGAACTTAAGGGATATTTTCCAGTCCCGTGGACTCTAAACTAACTCATGATGGCCTTGGTTTTCAGTTAAATTGAGAGAGCAAAACTTTTTGAAAGCTCACTTTCGACCTTCTGGGCCGAAATATACAGCCACGTCACTTTAAGACTAAAAGAGTAGCCGAGACTGCTTTACAAACATCGTGATTTTGACAAACTTCGGGTAGATTTCCCGCGACTTGGGGGATATTTTGATGTCCCGGACACTGTAAACAATCTGCTGATGTGGCTTGGTTCGCGGTGAAATGGACACAGCAAAACTTTTTGAACTTTCACTTTTAAGCTTCTGGGCAGAAATATAGCCCCAGTTCACTTTAAGAATGATAGAGTAGCCGAGACCGCCTTACGCGCATCGTGATTTTGACAAAATTCGGCTCGATTTCTCCGAACTTGGGCGATATTTTTCAGTCCCGAGGGGTCCAAACTAACCCCTGATTGCCTTGGTTTGCAGTGAAATGAGCACAGGAAAACTTTTTGAACTTTCACTTTCGAGCTTCTCGGCCGAAATATCGCCCCAGTTCACTTTCAGAATGAAAGAGTAGCCGAGACTGCCGTACGCGCATCGTGATTTTGACAAAATTCGGCTCGATTCCTCCGAACTTGGGCGATATTTTCCAGTCCCGAGGAGTCTAAACTAACTCCTGATTGCCTTGGTTTGCAGTGAAATCAACACAATAACAGCTTTTGAACGCTTATTTTCGAGCTTCTTGGATGAAATATAGCCCCACTTCAGTTTAAGACTGAAAGAGTAGTCGAGACCGCCTTACGCGCAGCGTGATTTTGAGCAACTTCCGTTCGATTTCCCGGAACTTCGGGGATATATTCCAGTCCCGGGCACTCAAAACTAACTGCTGATGGCCTTGGTTTGCAGTTTAATGGACACAGCAAAACTTTTTGAACCCTCACTTTCGAGCTTATGGGTCGAAATATAGCCCCACTTCACTTTAAGGCTGAAAGAGTAGCCGAGACTACCTTACGCAAATCGTGATTTTGACCACCTTCGGCTCCATTTCCCGGAAGTTGGGGGATATTTTCCCGTCCCGGGGACTCTAAACTAGCTCCTGATGGCTTTGGTTTGCAGTGAAATAAACACAGGGAAACTTTTTAAAAGCTCACTTTCAAGCTCCTGGGCAGGAATAAAGCCTAACTTCACTTTAAGACTGAAACAGTAAGCGAGACCGCCTAACGCGCACCGTGATTTTGACCAACTTCGGCTAAATTTCGCTGAACTTGGGGGATATTTTCCAGTCCCGAAGACTCTTAAGTAACCCCTGATGGCCTTCTTTTGCATTGAAATGGATACAGCAAAACTTTTTGAAGCTCACTTTTGAGCTTCTGGGCCGAAATATAGCCCCACTTCACCTTAAGCCTGAAAGAGTAGCCAAGACCGTCTTGCGCGAATCGTGATTTTGACCAACGTCTTCTCGATTTTCCGGAACTTGGGAAATATATTGCAGTCCCGGGCACTATAAAGTAACTCCTCATGGCCTGGGTTTGCCGTGAAATGGAGACAGCAAATTTTTTGCAGCGCTCACTTTGGAGCCTCTGGGCACAAATAGAGCCCCACTTCACTTTAAGACTGAAAGAGTAGGCGAGGCCCCCTTAGGCGCATCGTGATTTTGACCAACTTCGGCCTGAGTTGCCAGAACTTAAAAGATATTTTCCAGTCCCGGGGACTCTAAACTAACTCATGATGGCCTTGGTTTTCAGTCAAATTCAGAGAGAAAAACTTTTTGAAGGCTCATTTTCGAGCTTCTGGACCGAAATATAGCCCTACTTCACTTTAAGACTGAAAGAGTAGCCGAGACCGCCTTACGCGAATCGGTCTTTTGACCAACTTCGTCTCGATTTCGCGGAACGTAGGGGAGATTTTCCAGTTCCGGTGACTGTAAACTACATCCTGAGGGCCTTGCTTTGCAGTGAAATGGGCACAGCATAACTTTTTGAACGCTCACTTTCGAGCTTCTGGGCCGAAATATACAGCCACGTCACTTTAAGACTAAACGAGTAGCCGAGACTGCTTTACGCGCACCGTGATTTTGACAAACTTCCGCTCGATTTCCCGGAACTTGGGGGATATTTTTATGCCCCGGAGACTGTAAACTATATCCTGATGTGGCTTGGTTCGCGGTGAAATGGACACAGCAAAACTTTTTGAACTTTCACTTTCGAGCTTCTGGGCCGAAATATAGCCCGAGTTCACTTTAAGAATGAAAAAATAGCCGAGACCGCCTTACGCGCATCGTGATTTTTCACCAACTTTGGCTCGATTTCCCGGGAAATGGGGAATATTTTCCGGTACCGGGGACTCTAAAGTAACTCCTGATATCCTTGGTTTGCATTGAAATGGAGAGAGCAAAACTTTTTCAACGCTCCCCTTCGGGATTCTGAGTCGAAATATAGCCCCACTTCAGTTTAAGACTGAAAGAGTAGCCGACACCGTCTTACGCGCATCGTGATTTTGACCAACTTCGGCTCGATTTGCCGAAACTTCGGGGATACATTCAAGTCCCAAGGACTCTAAACTAACCCCTGATGGCCTTGGTCTGCAGTGAAATGCACCCAGGAAATTTTTTTGAACGGGTACTTTCGAAATTCTGGGCCGAAATATACAGCCACGTCACCTTAAGACTAAAAGAGTAGCCGAGACTGCTTTACGCGCATCGTGATTTTGAGAAACTTCGGCTCGATTTCCCAGGACTTGGGGCATATTTTAATGTCCCGGACACTGTAAACAATGTGCTGATGTGGCTTGGTTTGCGGTGAAATGGACACAGCAAAACGTTTTGAACTTTCACTTTCTAGCTTCTGGGCCGAAATATAGCCCCAGTTCACTTTAAGAATGAAAGAGTAGCCGAGACCGCCTTACGCGCATCGTGATTTTGACAAAATTCGGCTCGATTTCCCAGAACTTGGGCGATATTTTCCAGTCCCGAGGAGTCTAAACTAACTCCTGATGGCCTTGGTTTCCAGTGAAATGGACGCAGGAAACCTTTTTGAACGCTCAGTTTCGAGCTTCTGGGCCGAAATACAACCGTACTTCACTTTAAGACTGAAATAGTAGCCGAGACCGCCTTAGACGCATCGTGATTTTGACCAACTTCGGCTTGAGTTGCCAGAACTTAAGGGATATTTTATAGTCCGGGGGACTTTAAACTAACTCCTGATGGCCGTGGTTTGCAGTTAAATGCACAAAGCGTAACTTTTTAAAGGGTCACTTTCGAGCTTCTGGGCCGAAATATAGCCCCACTTCACTTTAAGACTGAAAGACTAGCCGAGACCGCCTTACCCGCATCGTGATTTTGGGCTACTTCGGCTCGATTTCCCGGAAATTGGGAGATAATTCCCAGTCCCGGGCACGCTAAACTAAATCCTGATTGCCTTGGTTTTCAGTGAAATGGACACAGCCAAACTTTTTGAACACTCAGTTTCGAGCTTCTGGGCCGAAATATAGCCCCACTTCACTTTAAGACTGAAAGAGTAGCCGCGACCGCCTTACGCGCAGGGTAATTTTGTCGAACTTCGGCTTGATTTCCTGGGACTTGGGGGATATTTTCCAGTCCCGTAAGCTCTAAACTAACTCCTGAATGACTTGGCTTTTAGTGAAATGGACACAGGTTAAACGGGCGCACGCTAGGTTTCCAGGTTGTAGGCCTAAATATGGCCCCACTTTATTTTAAGACTGAAAGTGTACACGAAACCGCCTTAACCGCATCGAAATTTTTAGCCACTATGGCTCGATCTTGATGGCCTTACTTTTCAGTAAAATGGTCACAGGTAACAGGAGTGCAAGCTCGGTGTCGAGCTTCTAGGCCGAAATGTAGCCCCAGTTCATTTTAAGACTGAAAGAGTAAACGAAACTGCCGTAGTCTTATCGTAATTTTAAGAAAGTATGGCTCAATTTGCCGAAACTTGGAGGATAGCTTCCAGTCTCGAGGATTCTAAACTATCTCCTGATGGACTTAGTTCTTAGTGAAATGGACACAGGTAAAAGGAGAGCACGCTCGGTGTCGAGCTTGTAGAACCGAAATATAGCCCCACTTCATTTTCGGAATAAACGAGTAGCCGAGACCGCCTTACGCGCATCGTGATTTTGAGCAACTTTGGCTCGATCTGCCAGAGTTTGGGAAATATTTTCCAGTCCCAAGGACTCTAAACTAACTGCTGATGGCGTAAGATGTCAGTGAAATGGACACAGGTAAAATTAGCGCACGCCCGGTCTCGAGGTTCTAGGTCGAATTATAGCCCCCCTTAATTTTAAGACTGAAAGAGTAGCCGAGACCGCCTTACGCGCATCGTGATTTTGAGCATCTTTGGCTCGATTTGCCGGAATTCGGGGAATATCTTCCAGTCCCGAGGACTCTAAACTAATTCCTGATGGCCTTGGTTTGCAGTAAAATGGACCTAGCAAAACTTTTTGAACGCTCAATTTGGAGCTTGTGGGCCAAAATAGAGCCCCCCCATTACTTTAACACTGAAAGAGTAGCCAAGACCGCCTTACGCGCATCGTGATTTTGACAAACTTCGGGTTGATTTCCCCGAACTTGGGCGATATTTTCCAGTCCCGAGGAGTCTAAACTAACTCCTGATGGCCTTGGTTTGCAGTGAATTGAACACAGCAAAACTTTTTGAACTTTCACTTTCTAGCTTCTGGGCCGAAATATAGCCCCAGTTCACTTTAAGAATGAAATAGTAGCCGAGACCGCCCTACGCGCATCGTGATTTTGACAAAATTCGGCTCGATTTCCCCGAACTTGGGCGATATTTTCCAGTCCCGAGGAGTCTAAACTAACTCCTGATGGTCTTGGTGTCCAGTGAAATGGACACAGGAACACTTTTTGAACGCGCACTTTCGAGCTTGCTGGCCGAAATATAGCCCTACTTCTTTTCAAGACTGAAAGAGTAGGCAGCAGCGCCTTACGCGCATTGTGATTTTGAGGATCTTCGGCTCGATCTTGCGAAACTTGGGAGCTATTTTCCAGTCCCAAAGTCTCTAAACTCACTCCTGATTGTCTAAAATGTGAGTGAAACAGAGACAAAAATTTTTGAAGCCTTACTTTCGAGCTTCTGGAGTTAAATCTAAGCCCACTTTACCTTAAGACTGAAAGAGTAGCCGAGACCCCCTTAAAAGCATCGTGATTTTCACTAACTTTGGGTGGATTTCCCGTAACTTGGGGGATATTTCCAGTCCCTTGGACGCTAAACTAAGTCGTGATGGCCTTGTTTTGCAGTGAAATACACACAGCAAAACTTTTTAAACACTCAGTTTCGAGCTTCTGGACCGAAATATTGGCGCACTTCACTTTAAGACTAAAAGAGTAGCCGAGACCGCCCTACGCGCGTCGTGATTTTGAGCAACTTCGGTTAAATTTCCCACAACTTGGGGGATATTTTCCAGTCCCGGGGACTCTAAACTGACCCCCGACGTCCTTGGTCTGCAGTAAAATGGACACAGCAAAACTTTTTGAACCCTCACTTTTGAGCTTCTGGGCCGAAATATAGGACCACATCACTTTAAGAGTGAAAGAGTAGCCGAGACCGCGTTACGCCCATCGTAATTTTGACCAACTTCGGCTCGATTTCCCGGAACTTGGGGGATATTTTCCAGTCCCGCGGACTCTAAAGTAACTCCTGATGGCCTTGCTCTGGAGTGAAAGGGACACAGCACAACTTTTTGAACGCTCACTATCGAGCTTCTGGGCGGAAATATTGCCCCAGTTCAATTTAAGAATGAAAGAGTAACCGAGACCGCCTTACGCGCATCGTGATTTTGACCAACTTTGGCTCGATATCCCGGGAAATGGGGCATATTTTCCGGTACCGGGGACTCTAAACTAACTCCTGATTGCCTTGGTTTGCAGTGAAATGAACACAGCACAACTTTTTGAACGCTCACGTTTGAGCTTCTGGGCCGAAGCATAGCTCTACTTCACTTTAAGACTGAAAGACTAGCCGAGACCGCCTTACCCGCATCGTGATTTTGGGCTACTTCGGCTCGATTTCCCGGAACTTGGGAGATAATTCCCAGTCCCAGGCACTCTAAACTAATACCTGATTGCCTTGGTTTTCAGTGAAATGTACACAGCTAAACTCTTTGAACGTTTACTTTGGAGCTTCTGGGCAGAAATATAGCCCCACTTCACTTTAAGACTGAAAGAGTAGCCGGGACAGCCTTACGCGCAGGGTAATTTTGTGGAACTTCGGCTTGATTTCCTGGGACTTGGGGGATATTTTCCAGTCCCGTAAGCTCTAAACTAACTCCTGAATGACTTGGTTTTTAGTAAAATGGACACAGGTAAAAGGGGCGCACGCTAGGTTTCCAGGTTGTAGGCCGAAATATAGCCCCACTTTTTTTTAAGACTGAAAGTGTACACGAAACCGCCTTAACCGCATCGAAATTTTTAGCCACTATGGCTCGATCTTGATGGCCTTAGTTTTCAGTAAAATGGTCAAATGTAACAGGAGCGCACGCTCGGTGTCGAGCTTCTAGGCCGAAATGTAGCCCCAGTTCATTTTAAGACTGAAAGAGTAAACGAAACTGCCGTAGTCTTATCGTAATTTTAAGAAAGTATGGCTCAATTTGCCGAAACTTGGAGGATAGCTTCCAGTCTCGAGGATTCTAAACTATCTCCTGATGGACTTAGTTCTTAGTGAAATGGACACAGGTAAAAGGAGAGCACGCTCGGTGTCGAGTTTGTAGAACCGAAATATAGCCCCACTTCATTTTCGGAGTAAGCGAGTAGCCGAGACCGCCTTACGCGCATCGTGATTTTGAGCATCTTTGGCTCGATTTGCCGGAATTCGGGAAATATTTTCCAGTCCCGAGGACTCTATGCTAACTCCTGATGAACTTAGTTTTCAGTGATATGTACACAGGCAAAAGGAGCGCACGCTCGGTGTTGAGCTTGTCGGCCGAAATATAGCCCCACTTCACTTTAAGACTGAAAGAGTAGCCGAGACCGCCTTGCGCGCATCGTGATTTTGAGCATCTTTGGCTCGACCTGCCAGAATTTGGGAAATATTTTCCAGTCCCAAGGACTCTAAACTAACTCCTGATGACCTAAGATGTCAGTTAAATGGACACAGGTAAAATTAGCGCACGCCCGGTCTCGAGCTTCTAGGTCGAAATATAGCCTGAAAGAGTAGCCGAGACCACCTTACGCGCATCGTGATTTTGGGCCACTTTTGCTCGATTTCCCGGAGGTTGGCGAATAGTTTAAAGTCCCGGGGACGCTAAACTAACTCCCGATGACCTTGGTTTGCAGTTTAATGAACACAGCAAAACATTCTGAATGCTCACCTTCGAGCTTCAGGGCCGAAATATAGCCCTACTTAAATTTAAGAGCGAAAGAATAGGCGAGAGCCCGTTACGCGCATCGTAATTTTCATCAACTTCGGCACCATTTGCTGGAACTTGAAGAATATTTTCCAGTCCCGCGGACTCTAATCTAACTCCTGATGGCCTTGGTTTGCAGTGAAATGGACACAGCAAAGCTTTTTCAACGCTCACTTTCGAGCTTCTGGACCTAAATAGAGCCCCACTTCACTTTAAGACTGAAACAGTAGCCGAGACCGCGTTACGCGCATCGTGATTTTGATCAACTTCGGCTGGCTTTCCTGGAACTTGGGGAATATTTTCCAGTCCCGGGGACTCTAAACTAACTCCTGATGGCCTTGGTTTGCAGTGAAATTCACACAGCACAAGTTTTTGAATGCACACTTTCGAGCTTCTATGCCGAAATATACTCCCACATCACTTACGACTTAAAGAGTAGCCGAGACCGGCGTGCGTGCATCGTGATTTTCACCAACTTCGGTTCGATATTCCGGAACTTGGGGGATGTTTTCCAGTCCCAGGGACTCTAAACTAACTCTTGATGGCCTTGGTTTGCAGTGAAATGGAGACAGCAAAACTTATTGAACGCTCACCTTCAAGCTTCTGGGCCGAAATATAGCCCACTTTACTTTAATACTGAAAAAGTAGCCGAGACCGCCTTACGCGCATCGTGATTTTGACAAACTTCGGGTGGATTTCCCGGAACTTGGGGGATATTTTCCAGTCCCTTGGACGCTAAACTAGGTGCCGATGGCCTTGTTTTGCAGTGAAATGGACACAGCAAAGCTTTTTGAACGCTCACTTTCGAGCTTGCTGGCCGAAATATAGCCACACTTCACTTTAAGACTGAAACAGTAGCCGAGACCACGTTTCGCGCATCGTGATTTTGATCAACTTCGGCTCGATTTCCCGGAATTTGCGAAATATTTTCCAGTCCCGGGGACTCTAAACTAACTCGTGCTGGTCTTGGTTTGCAGTGAAACGGAAACAGAGAAAGTTTTTGAACGCATACTTTCGAGCTTCTGGACCGAAAGACAAGCCCACTTTACTTGAAGACTGAAAGAGTAGCCGAGACCGCCTTACGTGCATCGTGATTTTGAGCAACTTCGGCTCGGTTTGCCGGAACTAAGGGGATATATTCCAGTTCTGAGGACTCTAAACTACCTCCTGATGGCCTTGCTTTGCAGTAAAATGGACCCAGCAAAACTTTTTGAACTCTCAATTTCGAGCTTCTGGGCGAAAATATAGCCCCCCATTACTTTAACACTGAAAGAGTAGCCGAGACCGCCTTACGCGCATCGTGATTTTCACAAACTTCGGGTTGATTTCCCAGAACTTGGGGGATATTTTCCAGTCCCGGGGACTTTCCACTAACTCCTCCTTGTTTTGGTTTGCAGTGAAATGTACAAAGCGAAAGTTTTTGAAGGCTCACTCTCGAGCTTCTGGACCGAAATAGAGCCCAATTTTACATTAAGACTGAAAGAGTAGGCGAGACCGTCTTGAGCGAATCGTGATTTTGACCAATTTCGCGTTTATTTCCCGAAACTTGGGGGATATATTCCAGTCAAAGGGACTCTAAAGTAACTCCTGATGGCCTTGGTTTTCAGTGAAATGGACAGAGCACAACTTTGGAGCATCTGGGCAGAAATATAGCCTCACTTTACATTAAGACTGAAAGAGTAGATGAGACCGCCTTACGCGCATCGTAATTTTGACGAACTTCGAATGGACTTCCCGGAACTTGGGGGATATTTTGCAGTCCCTTGGACGCTAAACTAAGTCCTGATGGCCTTGTTTTGAAGTAAAATGGACACAACAAAACTTTTTGAACCCTCACTTTGTAGCTTGTTGGCCGAAATATGGCCACACTTCACTTTAGGTTCGACACAGTAGCCGAGACCACGTTACGCGCATCATGAATTTGATCAGCTTCGGCTCGATTTCCCGGGACTTGGCGGATATTCTTCAGTCCCGGGGACTCTAAACTAACTTCTGAGGGCCTTGGTTTGCACTGAAAGTGACAGAGCAAAACTTTTTAAACATTCACTTTGGAGCTTTTGGGCCGAAATATTGCCCCACTTCACTTTAAGACTGAAAGAGTAGCCGAGACCACCTTACGCACATCGTGATTTTGACCAACTTTGGATCGATATACCGGAACTTGGGGGATATTTTCCAGTCCCGAGGTAAGTAACCCCTGATGGCCTTGGTTTCCATTGAAATGGATACAGCAAAACTTTTTGAACGCTCACTTTTGCGCTTCTGGGCCGAAATATAGCCCCACTTCACTTAAAGACTGAAAGAGTAGCCGAGACCGTCTTACGCGCATCGTGATTTTGACCAACGTCTTCTCGATTTTCCGGAACTTGGGAAATACATTCCACTCCCGGGGACTCTAAACTAACTCCTGATGGCCTTGGTTTGCATTGAAATGGACACAGCACAATTTTTTGAACCCTCACTTTCGAACTTCTGGGCCGAAATATAGGCCCGCTTCACTTAAGACTGAATGAGTAGCCGAGACCGCCTTGCTCGCGTCGTAAGTTTGACAAACTTCAGGTCGATATTCCGGAACTTGGGGGATATTTTCCAGTCCCAGGAACTCTAAACTAACTCCTGATGGCCTTGGTTTGCAGTGAAATGGACAGAGCAAAACTTTTTGAACGCTCACCTTCGAGCTTCGTGGCCGAAATAAAGCCGCACTTTACTTTAAGACTTAAAGAGTAACCGAGACCACCTTACGCGCATTGTGATTTTGACAAACTTCGGGTGGATCTCCCAGAACTTGGGGAACATTTTCCAGTCCCTTAGACGCTAAACTAAGTCCTGATGGCCTTGTTTTGCAGTGAAATGGAAACAACAAACCTTTCTGAACGCTCACTTTCGAGCTTGTGGGCCGAAATATACCCACACTTTACTTTAAGATTCAAACAGTAACCGACACCGCATTTGGCGCATCGTGATTTTGATCAAGTTCGGCTCGCTTTCCCGGAACTTGGGGAATATTTTCCAGTCCCGGGGACCCTAAACTAACTTTTGATAGCCTTGGTTTGTAGTGAATGCACACAGCAAAACTTTTGGAACGCTCACTTTCGAGCTTCTGGACAGAAATATAGCCCCACTTCACTTTAAGACTGAAAGGGTAGCCGAGACCGCTTTGGGAGCATCGTGATTTTGACCAACTTCAGCTCGATTTACCGGAACTTGGGGAATATTTTCCAGTCCCGGGGACTCTAAATTAGCTCCTGATGGCTTTGGTTTGCAGTCAAATAAACACAGGGAAACTTTTTGAACGCTCACGTTCAAGCTCCTGGGCAGGAATAAAGCCTCACTTCACTTTAAGACTGAAACAGTAAGCGAGACCGCCTAACGCGCACCGTGATGTTGACCAACTTCGGCTAAATTTCCCTGAACTTGGGGGATATTTTCTAGTCCCTAAGACTCTTAAGTAACCCCTGATGGCCTTCGTTTGCATTGAAATGGATACAGCAAAGCTTTTTGAAGCTCACTTTTGAGCTTCTGCGCCGAAATATAGCCCCACTTCACTTTAAGACTGAAAGACTAGCCAAGACCGTCTTGCGCGCATCGTGATTTTGACCAACGTCTTCTCGATTTTCCGGAACTTGGGAAATATATTGCAGTCCCGGGGACTCTAAACTAACTCCTGATGGCCTTGGTTTCCAGTGAAATGGAGACAGCAAATTTTTTGCAGCGCTCACTTTGGAGCTTCTGGGCCTAAATAGAGCCCCACTTCACTTTAAGACTGAAAGAGTAGCCGAGGCCGCCTTAGGCGCATCGTGATTTCGACCAACTTCGGCTTGAGTTGCCAGAACTTAAAAGATATTTTCCAGTCCCGGGGACTCTAAACTAACTCATGATGGCCTTGGTTTTCAGTGAAATTCAGAGAGGAAAAGTTTTTGAAGGCTCACTTTCGAGCTTCTGGACCGAAATATAGCCCCACTTCACTTTAAGACTGAAAGACTAGCCAAGACCGCCTTACGTGAATCGTTATTTTGACCAACTTCGTCTCGATTTCGTGAACCATAGGGGATATTTTCCAGTTCCGGGGACTGTAAACTACATCCTGAGGGCCTTGCTTTGCAGTGAAATGGGCACAACATAACTTTTTGAACGCTCACTTTCAATCTTCTGGGCCGAAATATACAGCCACGTCACTTTAAGACTAAAAGAGTAGCCGAGACTGCTTTACGCGCATCGTGATTTTGACAAACTTCGGCTCGATTTCCCGGAACTTGGGGGATATTTTGATGTCCCGGAGACTGTAAACTATCTCCTGATGTGAGTTGGTTCGGGGTGAAATGGACACAGCAAAAATTTTTGAACTTTCACTTTCGAGCTTCTGGGCCGAAATATAGCCCGAGTTCACTTTAAGATTGAAAGAATAGCCCAGACCGCCTTACGCGCATCGTGATTTTGACCCACTTTGGCTCGATCTCCCGGGAAATGGGGAATATTTTCCGGTACCGGGGACTCCAAGGTAAATCCTGATTGCCTTGGTTTGCATTGAAATGGAGAGAGCAAAACTTTTTCAACGCTCCCCTTCGGGCTTCTGAGCCGAAATATAGCCCCACTTCAGTTTAAGACTGAAAGAGTAGCCGACACCGTCTTACGCGCATGGTGATTTTGACGAACTTCGGCTCGATTTCCCGAAAGTTCGGGGATATATTCAAGTCCCAAAAACTCTAAACTAACCCCTGACGGCCTTGATCTGCAGTGAAATGGACACAGCAAATTGTTTTGAACGCTTACTTTCGAAATTCTGTGCCGAAATATAGCCCCACTTCACTTAAAGACTGAAATAGTAGCCGAGACCGTCTTAGACGCATCGTGATTTTGACCAACTTCGGCTTGAGTTGCCACAACTTAAGGGATATTTTCCAGTCCCGTGGACACTAAACTAATTCATGATGGCCTTGGTTTTCAGTTAAATTGAGAGAGCAAAACTTTTTGAACGCTCACTTTCGAGCTTCTGGGCCGAAATATACAGCCACGTCACTTTAAGACTAAAAGAGTAGCCGAGACTGCTTTACGCGCATCGTGATTTTGACAAACTTCGGCTCGATTTCCTGGGACTTGGGGGATGTTTTCCAGTCCGGGGGACTTTAAACTAACTCCTCATGGCCTTGGTTTGCAGTTAAATGCACAAAGCGTAACTTTTTAAAGGGTCACTTTCGAGCTTCTCGGCCGAAATATAGCCCCACTTTACTTTAAGACAGAAAGAGTAGCCGAGACCGTCTTACGCGCATCGTGATTTTGACCAACTTCCGTTCGATTTCCCGGAACTTCGGGCATATATTCCGGTCTTGGGGACTCTAAACTAACTGCTCATAGCCTTGGTTTGCAGTGAAATGCACACAGCACATTTTTTTGAACGCTCACTGTCGATTTTCTCGGCCGAAATATAGCCCTACTTAACTTTAAGACTGAAAGAGTAGCCGAGACCGCCTTACGCGCATCGTAATTTTGACCAACTTAGGCTCGATTTCCCGGAAGTTGGCGAATATTTTCAATTCCCGGGGAAGCTAAAATAACTTCCGATTGCCTTAGTTTGCAGTTAAATGGACACAGCAAAACGTTTTGAACACTCACTTTCGAGCTTATGGGTCGAAATATAGCCCCACTTAACTTTAAGACTGAAAGAGTAGTCGAGACCGCCTTACGCGCATCGTGATTTTGGGATACTTCGGCTCGATATCCCGCAAATAGGGGGATATTTTCCAGTCCCGAGGACTCTAAACTAACTCCTGATGGCCTTGGTTTCCAGTGAAATGGACACAGGTACACTTTTTGAACGCGCACTTTCGAGCTTGCTGGCCGAAATATAGCCCTACTTCTTTTTAAGACTGAAAGAGTAGGCGGGAGCGCCTTACGCGCATAGTGATTTTGAGGATCTTCGTCTCGATCTGGCGAAACTTGGGAGATATTTTCCAGTCCCAAAGTCTCTAAACTCAGTCCTGATTGTCTAAGATGTGAATGAAATAGAGACAAAAATTTTTGAAGCCTTACTTTCGAGCTTCTGGAGTTAAATCTAAGCCCACTTTACCTTAAGACTGAAAGAGTACCCGAGACCGCCGTACGCGCGTCGTGGTTTTGAGCAACTTCGGTTAAATTTCCCGCAACTTGGGGGATATTTTCCAGTCGCGGGGACTCTAAACTGACCCCTGACGTCCTTGGTCTGCAGTAAAATGGACACAGCAAAACTTTTTGAACGCTCACTTTTGAGCTTCTGGGCCGAAATATAGCCCCACTTCACTTTAAGAGTGAAAGAGTAGCCGAGACCGCCTTACGCCCATCGTAATTTTGATCAACCTCGGCTCGATTTCCCGGAACTTGGGGGATATTTTCCAGTCCCGCTGACTCTAAAGTAACTCCTGATGGCCTTGCTTTGGAGTGAAATGGACACAGCACAACTTTTTGAACGCTCACTTTCGAGCTTCTGGGCGGAAATATTGCCCCAGTTGATTTTAAGAATGAAAGAGTAACCGTGACCGCCTTACGCGCATCGTGATTTTGACCAACTTTGACTCGATTTTCCGGGAAATGGGGGATATTTTCCGGTACCGGGGACTCTAAACTAACTGCTGATTGCCTTGGTTTGCAGTGAAATGGACACAGCACAACTTTTTGAACGCTCACTTTTGAGCTTCTGGGCCGAAGCATAGCCCTACTTCACTTTAAGACTGAAAGACTAGCCTAGACCGCCCTACGGGCTTCGTGATTTTGGGCTATTTCGGCTCGATTTCCCGGAACTTGAGAGGTAATTCCAAGTCCCAGGCACTCTGAACTAATTCCTGATGGCCTTGGTTTTCAGTGAAATGGACACAGCAAAACTCTTTAAACGTTCACTTTCGAGCTTCTGGGCCGAAATATACCCCCACTTCACTTTAAGACTGAAAGAGTAGCCGGGACCGCCTCACACGCATGGTACTTTTGTCGAACTTCGGCTTGATTTCCTGCGACTTGGGGGATATTTTCCAGTCCCGGAAGCTCTAAACTAACTCCTGAATGCCTTGTTTTTTAGTGAAATGGACACAGGTAAAACGGGCGCACGCTAGGTTTCCAGGTTGGAGGCCGAAATATAGCCCCACTTTATTTTAAGACTGAAAGTGTACACGAAACCACCTTAACCGCATCGAAATTTTTAGCCACTATGGCTCGATCTGCCAAAAGTTGGGGGATATTTTCCAGTCCCGGGGACTCTACCCTAACTCTTGATGGCGTTAGTTTTCAGTAAAATGGTCACAGGTAACAGGAGCGCACGCTCGGTGTCGAGCTTCTAGGCCGAAATGTAGCCCCAGTTCATTTTAAGACTGAAAGAGTAACCGAAACTGCCGTAGGCTTATTGTAATTTTAAGAAAGTATGGCTCAATTTGCCGAAACTTGGAGGATAGCTTCCAGTCTCGAGGATTCTAAACTATCTCCTGATGGACTTAGTTCTTAGTGAAATGGACACAGGTAAAAGGAGAGCACGCTCGGTGTCGAGCTTGTAGAACCGAAATATAGCCCCACTTCATTTTCGGAGTAAACGAGTAGCCGAGACCGCCTTACGCGCATCGTGATTTTGAGCATCTCTGGCTCAATTTGCCGGAATTCGGGGAATATTTTCCAGTCCCGAGGACTCTATGCTAACTCCTGATAAACTTAGTTTTCAGTGATATGTACACAGGCAAAAGGAGCGCACGCTCGGTGTTGAGCTTGTCGGCCGAAATATAGCCCCACTTCACTTTAAGACTGAAAGAGTAGCCGAGACCGCCTTACGCGCATCGTGATTTTGAGCAACTTTGGCTCGATCTGCCAGAATTTGGGAAATATTTTCCAGTCCCAAGGACTCTAAACTAACTCCTGATGGCCTAAGATGTCAGTGAAATGGACAGAGGTAAAATTACCGCACGCCCGGTCTCGAGGTTCTAGGTCGAAATATAGCCCCCCTTAATTTTAAGACTGAAAGAGTAGCCGAGACCGCCTTACGCGCATCGTGATTTTGAGCAACTTTGGCTCGATCTGCCAGAGTTTGGGAAATATTTTCCAGTCCCAAGGACTCTAAACTAACTCCTGATGGCCTAAGATGTCAGTGAAATGGACAGAGGTAAAATTAGCGCACGCCCGGTCTCGAGGTTCTAGGTCGAAATATAGCCCCCCTTAATTTTAAGACTGAAAGAGTAGCCGAGACCGCCTTACACGCATCGTGATTTTGGGCCACTTTTGCTCGATTTCCCGGAGGTTGGCGAATAATTTAAAGTCCCGGGGACGCTAAACTAACTCCCGATGACCTTGGTTTGCAGTTTAATGAACACAACAAAACATTCCGAACACTCACCTTCGAGCTTCAGGGCCGAAATATAGCCCTACTTAAATTTAAGTTTGAAAGAATAGCCGAGAGCCCGTTACGCGCATCCTAATTTCTATCAACTTCGGCGCCATTTCCTGGCACTTGGAGAATATTTTCCAGTCCCAGGGGCTCTATACTAACTCCTGATGGCCTTGGTTTGCAGTGAAATGGACACAGCAAAACTTTTTGAACGCTCACTTTCGAGCTTGTGGGCCTAAATATAGCCACACTTCACTTTAAGACGGAAACAGTAGGCGAGACCGCGTTACGCGCATCGTGATTTTGATCAACTTCGGCTGGCTTTCCTGGAACTTGGGGAATATTTTCCAGTCCCGGGGACTCTAAACTAACTCCTGATGGCCATGGTTTGCAGTGAAATTCACACAGCACAAGTTTTTGAATGCACACTTTCGAGCTTCTATGCCGAAATATAGTCCCACATCACTTACGACTTAAAGAGTAGCCGAGACCGGCGTCCGCGCATCGTGATTTTGATCAACTTCGGGTCGATATTCCGGAACTTGGGGATTACTTTCCAGTCTCAGGGACTCTAAACTAACTCTTGATGGCCTTGGTTTGCAGTGAAATGGAGACAGCAAAACTTTTTGAACGCTCACCTTCAAGCTTCTGGGCCGAAATATAGCCCACTTTACTTTAATACTGAAAAAGTAGCCGAGACCGCACTACGCGCATCGTGATTTTGACAAACTTCGGGTGGATTTCCCGGAACTTGGGGGATATTTTCCAGTCCCTTGGACGCTTAAATAGGTGCCGATGGCCTTGTTTTGCAGTGAAAGGGACACAGCAAAGCTTTTTGAACGCTCACTTTCGAGCTTGTGGGCCGAAATATAGCCATACTTCACTTTAAGACTGAAACAGTAGCCGAGACCACAAGTCGCGCATCGTGATTATGATCAACTTCGGCTCGATTTCCCGGAACTTGCGAAATATTTTCCAGTCCCGAGGACTCTAAACTAACTCGTGCTGGTCTTGGTTTGCAGTGAAACGGAAACAGAAAAAGTTTTTCAACGCATACTTTTGAGCTTCTGGACCGAAATAGAAGCACACTTCACTTGAAGACTGAAAGATTAGCCGAGACCGCCTTACGTGCATCGTGATTTTGAGCAACTTCGGCTCGATTTGCCGGAACTAAGGGGATATATTCCAGTTTTGAGGACTCTAAACTAATTTCTGATGGCCTTGGTTTGCAGTAAAATGGACCCAGCAAAACTTTTTGAACGCTCGATTTCGAGCTTCTGGGCCAAAATATAGCCCCCCATTACTATAACACTGAAAGAGTAGCCGAGACCGCCTTACGCGCATCGTGATTTTCACAATCTTCGGGTTGATTTCCCGGAACTTGGGGGATATTTTCCAGTCCCGGGGACTCTCAACTAACTCCTGCTTGTCTTGGTTTGCAGTGAAATGGACACAGCGAAAGTTTTTGAAGGCTCACTCTCGAGCTTCTGGACCGAAATAGAGCCCCATTTTACTTTAAGACTGAAAGAGTAGGCGAGACCGTCTTACGCGCATCGTGATTGACCAACGTCTTCTCGATTTTCCGGAACTTAGGAGATACATTCCACTCACGGGGACTTTAAACTAACTCCTGATAGCCTTGGTTTGCAGTGAAATAGAAACTAATTGTTTTTGAGCTTTAAGCTTGTGCGCCGAAATAGAGCCCCACTTCACTTTAAGACTGAAGGAGTAGCCGACACCGCCTTAAGCGCACCGTGATTTTGACCAACTTCGGCTCAACTTGCAGGAACTTGGGGGATATTTTCCAGTCCCGAGGACTCTTAAGTAACCCCTGATTGTCTTGGTTTTCAGTGATATGGACACAGCGAAACTTTTTGAACGCTCACTCTCGAGCTTCTGGACCGAAATATAGCCTCACTTTACTTTAAGACTCAAAGAGTAGCCGAGACCGTCTTGCCCAAATCGTGATTTTGACCAACTTCGGGTCGTTTTCCCGGAACTTTTGGGATATATTCCATTTCCGCGAGCTCTAAACTAACTCCTGATGGCCTTGGTTTTAGTGAAATGGACAAAGGAAAGCTTTTTGAACACTCTCTTTGTAGCTTCTGGGCCGAAATAGAATCCCACTTCACTTTCAGACTGAAATAGTAGCCGAGACCGCCTCGCGCGCATCGTGAGTTAGACCAGGTTGAGCGCGATTTGACGCAACTTTTGGGATATTTTCCAGTCCGGGGGACTCTAAACTAACTCCGGGTGGCCTTGGTTTCCACTGAAATACGCACAGCATAACTTTTTGAACGCCCACTTTGGAGCTTCTGGGCCGAAATATAGCCCCACTTCACTTTAAGACTGAAAGAGTAGCCGAGACTACCTTACGGAAATCGTGATTTTGACCAACTTCGGCTCTATTTCCCGGAAGTTGGGGGATATTTTCCAGTCCCGGGGACTCTAAACTAGCTCCTGATGGCTTTGGTTTGCAGTGAAATAAACACAGGGAAACTTTTTGAACGCTCACGTTCAAGCTCCTGGGCAGGAATAAAGCCTCACTTCACTTTAAGACTGAAACAGTAAGCGAGACCGCCTAACGCGCACCGTGATTTTGACCAACTTCGGCTAAATTTCCCTGAACTTGGGATATATTTTCCAGTCCCTAAGACTCTTAAGTAACCCATGATGGCCTTCGTTTGCATTGAAATGGATATAGCAAAACTTTTTGTACGCACACTTTTGAGCTTCTGGGCCGAAATATAGCCCCACTTCACTTTAAGACTGAAAGACTAGCCAAGATCGTCTTCCGCGCATCGTGATTTTGACCAACGTCTTCTCGATTTTCCGGAACTTGGGAAATATATTGCAGTCCCGGGGACTCTAAACTAACTTCTGATGGCCTTGGTTTGCAGTGAAATGGAGACAGCAAATTTTTTGCAGCGCTCACTTTGGAGCTTCTGGGGCGAAATAGAGCCCCACTTCACTTTAAGACTGAAAGAGTAGCCGAGACTACCTTACGGAAATCGTTATTTTGACCAACTTCGGCTCGATTTCCCGGAAGTTGGGGGATATTTTCCAGTCCCGGGGACTCTAAACTAGCTCCTGATGGCTTTGGTTTGCAGTGAAATAAACACAGGGAAACTTTTTGAACGCTCACGTTCAAGCTCCTGGGCAGGAATAAAGCCTCACTTCACTTTAAGACTGAAACAGTAAGCGAGACCGCCTAACGCGCACCGTGATTTTGACCAACTTCGGCTAAATTTCCCTGAACTTGGGATATATTTTCCAGTCCCTAAGACTCTTAAGTAACCCATGATGGCCTTCGTTTGCATTGAAATGGATATAGCAAAACTTTTTGTACGCACACTTTTGAGCTTCTGGGCCGAAATATAGCCCCACTTCACTTTAAGACTGAAAGACTAGCCAAGAGCGTCTTCCGCGCATCGTGATTTTGACCAACGTCTTCTCGATTTTCCGGAACTTGGGAAATATATTGCAGTCCCGGGGACTCTAAACTAACTTCTGATGGCCTTGGTTTGCAGTGAAATGGAGACAGCAAATTTTTTGCAGCGCTCACTTTGGAGCTTCTGGGGCGAAATAGAGCCCCACTTCACTTTAAGACTGAAAGAGTAGCCGAGGCCGCCTTAGGCGCATCGTGATTTTGACTAACTTCGGCTTGAGTTGCCAGAACTTAAAAGATATTTTCCAGTCCCGCAAACCCTAAACTAACTCATGATGGCCTTGGTTTTCAGTGAAATTCAGAGAGGAAAACTTTTTGAACGCTCACTTTCGAGCTTCTGGACCGAAATATAGCCCTACTTCACTTTAAGACTGAAAGAGTAGCCGAGACCACCTTACGCGAATCGTTATTTTGAGCAACTTCGTCTCGATTTCGCGGAACTTACGGGATACTTTCCAGTTCCGGGGACTGTAAACTACTTCCTGAGTGTCTTGTTTTGCAGTGAAATAGGCACAGCACAACTTTTTGAACGCTTACTTTCGAGCTTCTGGGCCGAAATATACAGTCACGTCACTTTAAGACTCAAAGAGTAGCCGAGACTGCTTTACGCGCATCGTGATTTTGACAAACTTTGGCTCGATTTCCCGGAACTTGGGGGATCTTTTGATGTCCCGGAGACTGTAAACTATCTCCTTATGTGGGTTGGTTCGGGGTGAAATGGACACAGCAAAACTTTTTGAACTTTCACTTTCGAGCTTCTGGGCCGAAATAGACCCCAATTCACTTTATGAATGAAAGAATAGCCGACACCGCCTTACCCACATCGTGATTTTGACCAACTTTGGCTCGATTTCCCGGGAAATGGGGAATATTTTCCGGTACCGGAGACTCTAAAGTAACTCCTGATTGCCTTGGTTTGCATTGAAATGGAGAGAACAAAACTTTTTCAACGCTCCCCTTCGGGCTTCTGAGCCGAAATATAGCCCCACTTCAGTTTAAGACTGAAAGAGTAGCCGACACCGTCTTACGCCCATCATGATTTTGACCAACTTCGGCTCGATTTCCCGAAACTTCGGATATATATTTAAGTCCCAAGGACTCTAAACTAACCCCTGATGGCCTTGCTCTGCAGTGAAATGGACACAGCAAATTTTTTTGAACGCTTACTTTCGAAATTCTGGGTCGAAATATAGCCCCACTTCACTTTAAGACTGAAAGAGTAGCCGAGACCACCTTAGACGCATCGTGATTTTGACCAACTTCGGCTTGAGTTGCCAGAACTTAAGGGATATTTTCCAGTCCCGTGGACTCTAAACTAACTCATGATGGCCTTGGTTTTTAGTTAAATTGAGAGAGCAAAACTTTTTGAACGCTCACTTTCGAGCTTCTGGACAGAAATATAGCCCCACTTCACTTTAAGACTGAAAGGGTAGCCGAGACCGCTTTCGGAGCATCGTGATTTTGACCAACTTCAGCTCGATTTACCGGAACTTGAGGAATATTTTCCAGTCCCGGGGACTCTAAACTAACCCCTGATGGCCTTGGTTTACAGTGAAATGGACACAGCAAAAGTTTTTGAACGCTCACTTTCGGGCTTCTGGCCCGAAATATAGCCCCAGTTAACTTTAAGACAGAAAGAGTAGGCGAGACCACTTTAGGGGCATCGTGATTTTGACCAACCTCGGCTCAATTTCCCGGACCTTGGGGCATATTTTCTTTTCCCGGGGACGCTAAACTGACTCTAGATGGCCTTGGTTTGCAGTGAAATGAACACAGCAAAACGTTTTGAACAATCACTTTCGGGCTTCTGGCCCGAAATATAGCCCCACTTCACTTTAAGACTGAAAGAGTAGCCGAGACTACCTTACCCAAATCGTGATTTTGACCAACTTCGGCTCGATTTCCCGGAAGTTGGGGGATATTTTCCAGTCCCGAGTATCCTAAACTAGCTCCTGATGGCTTTGGTTTGCAGTGAAATAAACACAGGGAAACTTTTTGAACGCTCACTTTCAAGCTCCTGGGCAGGAATAAAGCCTCACCTCACTTTAAGACTGAAACAGTAAGCGAGACCGCCTAACGCGCACCGTGATTTTGACCAACTTCGGCTAGATTTCCCTGAGCTTGGGTGATATTTTCCAGTCCCGAAGACTCTTAAGTAACCCCTGACGGTCTTCGTTTGCATTGAAATGGATACAGCAAAACTTTTTGAACGCACACTTTTGAGCTTCTGGGCCGAAATATAGCCCTACTTCACTTTAAGACTAAAAGAGTAGCCGAGACCACCTTACGCGAATCGTTATTTTGAGCAACTTCGTCTCGATTTCGCGGAACTTGGGGGATATTTTCCAGTTCCGGGGACTGTAAACTACTTCCTGAGGGCCTTGCTTTGCAGTGAAATGGGCACAGCATCACTTTTTGAACGCTCACTTTCGAGCTTCTGGGCCGAAATATACAGCCACGTCACTTTGAGACTAAAAGAGTAGCCGAGACTGCTTTACGCGCATCGTGATTTTGACAAACTTCGGCTCGATTTCACGGGACTGGGGGGATATTTTGATGTCCCGGACACTCTAAACAATCTGCTGATGTGGCTTGGTTTGCGGTGAAATGGACACAGCAAAACTTTTTGAACTTTCATTTTCGAGCTTCTGGGCCGAAATATAGCCCCAGTTCACTTTAAGAATGAAAGAGTAGCCGAGACCGCCCTACGCGCACCGTGATTTTGACCAAATTCGGCTCGATTTCCCCGAACTTGGGCGATATTTTTCAGTCCCGAGGAGTCTAAACTAACTCCTGATGGCCTTGGTTTGCATTGAAATGAACACAGCAAAGCTTTTTTAACTTTCACTTTCTAGCTTCTCGGCCGAAATATAGCCCCAGTTCACTTTAAGAATGAAAGAGTAGCCGAGACCGCCTTCCGCGCATCGTGATTTTGACAAAATTCGGCTCGATTTCCCCGAACTTGGGCGATATTTTTAAGTACCGAGGAGTCTAAACTAACTCCTGGTGGCCTTGGTTTGCAGTGAAATTAACACAGTAACACTTTTTGAAGGCTTATTTTCGAGCTTCTGGGATGAAATATAGCCCCACGTCCCTTTAAGACTGAAAGAGTAGCCGAGACCGCCTTACGCGCATCGTGATTTTTAGCAACTTCCGCTCGATTTTCTAGAATTGTGGCGATATTTTCAAGTCCCGGGGACTCTAAACTAATTCCTCATGGCCTTGGTTAGCAGTGAAATGGACGCAGGAAAACTTTTTGAACGATCAGTTTCGAGCTTCTGGGCCGAAATACAACCGTATTTCACTTTAAGACTGAAATAGTAGGCGAGACCGTCTTACGAGCATCGTGATTTTGACCAAGTTCAGCTCGATTTCCCGGAACTTGGGGGATATTTTCCAGTCCGGGGGACTTTAAACTAACTCCTGATGGCCTTCGTTTGCAGTTAAATACACAAAGCGTAACTTTTTAAAGGGTCACTTTCGAGCTTCTGGGCCGAAATATAGCCCCAATTAATTTTAAGACTGAAAGAGTAGCCGAGAACGTCTTACGCGCATCGTGATTTTGACCAACTTCCGTTCGATTTCCCGGAACTTCGAAGATACATTCCAGTCCCGGGGACTCTAAACTAACTGCTGATGGCCTTGGTTTGCAGTGAAATGGACACAGCACATTTCTTTGCACGCTCACTTTCGATTTTCTCGGCCGAAATATAGCCCTACTTCACTTTAAGACTGAAAGAGTAGCGGAGACGGCCTTACGCGCATCGTAATTTTGACCAACTTCGGCTCGATTTGCCGGAACTTGGGAAATACATTCCACTCCGGGGAACTCGAAACTAACTGCTGATGGCCATGGTTTGCAGTGAAATTCACACAGCACAAGTTTTTGAACTTAAACTTTCGAGCTTCTAGGCCGAAATATACTCCCACATCACTTACGACTTAAAGAGTAGCCGAGACCGGCGTGAGCGCATCGTGATTTTGACTTCGGGTCGATATTCCGGAACTTGGGGGATATTTTCCAGTCCCAGGGACTCTAAACTAACTCTTGTTGGCCTTGGTTTGCAGTGAAATGGAGACAGCAAAACTTTTTGAACGCTCACCTTCAAGCTTCTGGGCCGAAATATAGCCCCACTTCACTTTAAGACTGAAAGAGTAGCCGAGAGCGCCTTACGCGCATCGTGATTTTGGGATACTTCGGCTCGATTTCCCGCAAATAGGGGGATATTTTCCAGTCCCGGGGACTCTAAACTAACTCCTGATGGCCTTGGTTTCCAGTGAAATGGACACAGGAACACTTTTTGAACGCGCACTTTCGAGCTTGCTGGCCGAAATATAGCCATACTTCTTTTTAAGACTGAAAGAGTAGGCGGGAGCGCCTTACGCGCATTGTGATTTTGAGCATCTTCGGCTCGATCTGGCGAAACTTGGGAGATATTTTCCAGTCCCAAAGTCTCTAAACTCAGTCCTGATTGTCTAAGATGTGAGTGAAATAGAGACAAAAATTTTTGAAGCCTTACTTTCGAGCTTCTAGAGTTAAATCTAAGCCCACTTTACCTTAAGACTGAAAGAGTAGCCGAGACCTCATTAGGCGCATCGTGGTTTTGACTAACTTCGGGTGGATTTCCCGTAACTTGGGGGATATTTCCAGTCCCTTGGACGCTAAACTAAGTCGTGATAGCCTTGTTTTGCAGTGAAATGGACACAGCAAAACTTTTTAAACATTCAGTTTCGAGCTTCTGGGCCGAAATATTGCCCCACTTCACTTAAAGACTGAAAGAGTAGCCGAGACCGCCGTACGCGCGTCGTGATTTTGACCACCTTCGGTTAAATTTCCCGGAGCTTCGGGGATATTTTCCAGTCCCGGGGACTCTAAACTGATCCCCGAAGTCCTTGGTGTGCAGTAAAATGGACACAGGAAAACTTTTTGAACGCTCACTTTCGAGCTTCTGGGCGGAAATATTGCCCCAGTTGACTTTAAGAATGAAAGAGTAACCGGGACCGCCTTACGCGCATCGTGATTTTGACCAACTTTGGCTCGATTTCCCGGGAAATGGGAGATATTTTCCGGTACCGGGGACTCTAAACTAACTGCTGATTGCCTTGGTTTGCAGTGAAATGGACACAGCACAACTTTTTGAACGCTCACGTTTGAGCTTCTGGGCCGAAGCATAGCCCTACTTCACTTTAAGACTGAAAGACTAGCCGAGACCGCCTTACGCGCATCGTGATTTTGGGCTACTTCGGCTCGATTTCCCGCAACTTGGGAGATAATTCCCAGTCCCGGGCACTCTAAACTAGTTCCTGATGGCCTTGGTTTTCAGTGAAATGGACACAGCCAAACTTTTTGAACGTTAACTTTCGAGCTTCTGGGCCGAAATATAGCCCCACTTCACTTTAAGACTGAAAGAGTAGCCTGGACCGCCTTACGCGCATGGTAATTTTGTCGAACTTCGGCTTGATTTCCTGGGACTTGGGGGATATTTTCCAGTCCCGGAAGCTCTAAACTAACTCCTGAATGCCTTGGTTTTAATTGAAATGGACACAGGTAAAAGGGGCGCACGCTAGGTTTCCAGGTTGTAGGCCGAAATATAGCCCCACTTTATTTTAAGACTGAAAGTGTACACGAAACCGCCTTAAGCGCATCGAAATTTTTAGCCACTATGGCTCGATCTGCCAAAACTTGGGGGATATTTTCCAGTCCCGGGGACTCTACTTTAACTCTTGATGGCCTTAGTTTTCAGTAAAATGGTCACTGGTAACAGGAGCGCACGCTCGGTGTCGAGCTTCTAGGCCGAAATGTAGCCCCAGTTCATTTTAAGACTGAAAGAGTAAACGAAACTGCCGTAGGCTTATCGTAATTTTAAGAAAGTATGGCTCAATTTGCCGAAACTTGGAGGATAGCTTCCAGTCTCGAGGATTCTAAACTATCTCCTGATGGACTTAGTTCTTAGTGAAATGGACACAGGTAAAAGGAGAGCACGCTCGGTGTCGAGCTTGTAGAACCAAAATATAGCCCAACTTCATTTTCGGAGTAAACGAGTAGCCGAGACCGCCTTACGCGCATCGTGATTTTGAGCATGTTTGGCTCGATTTGCCGGAATTCGGGGAATATTTTCCAGTCCCGAGGACTCTAAACTAACTCCTGATGGACTAAGATGTCAGTGAAATGGACACAGGTAAAATTAGCGCACGCCCGGTCTCGAGCTTCTAGGTCGAAATATAGGCCCCTTAATTTTAAGACTGAAAGAGTAGTCGAGACCGCCTTACGCGCATCATGATTTTGGGCCACTTTTGCTCGATTTCCCGGAGGTTGGCGAATAATTTAAAGTCCCGGGGACGCTAAACTAACTGCCGATGACCTTGGTTTGCAGTTTAAGGAACACAGCAAAACATTCTGAACGCTCACCTTCGAGCTTCAGGGCCGAAATATAGCCCTACTTAAATTTAGGACTGAAAGAATAGCCGAGAGCCCGTTACGCGCATCGTAATTTTCATCAACTTCGGCGCCATTTCCTGGCACTTGGAGAATATTTTTCAGTCCCAGGAACTCTAAACTAACTCCTGATGGGCTTGGTTTGCAGTGAAATGGACGAAGGAAAACTTTTTGAACGCTCACTTTCGAGCTTGTGGGCCTAAATATAGCCACACTTGACTTTAGGACTGAAACAGTACCCGAGACCGCGTTACGCGCATCGTGATTTTGATCAACTTCTGCTGGCTTTCCTGGAACTTGGGGAATATTTTCCAGTCCCGAGGACTCTAAACTTACTCCTGATGGCCATGGTTTGCAGTAAAATACACACAGCACAAGTTTTTGAATGCACACTTTCGAGCTTCTAGGCCGAAATATAGTCCCACATCACTTACGACTTAAAGAGTAGCCGAGACCGGCGTGCGCGCATCGTGATTTTGACCAACTTCGGGTCGATATTCCGGAACTTGGGGGATATTTTCCAGTCCCAGGGACTCTAAACTAACCCTTGATGGCCTTGGTTTGCAGTGAAATGGAGACAGCAAAACTTTTTGAACGCCCACCTTCAAGCTTCTGGGCCGAAATATAGCCCACTTTACTTTAATACTGAAAAAGGAGCCGAGACCGCACTACGCGCATCGTGATTTTGGCAAACTTCGGGTGGATTTCCCGGAACTTGGGGGATATTTTCCAGTCCCTTGGACGCTAAACTAGGTGCCGATGGCCTTGTTTTGCAGTGAAAGGGACACAGCAAAGCTTTTTGAACGCTCACTTTCGAGCTTGTGGGCCGAAATATAGCCATACTTCACTTTAAGACTGAAACAGTAGCCGAGACCACGTTTCGCGCATCGTGATTTTGATCAACTTCGCCTCGATTTCCCGGAACTTGCGAAATATTTTCCAGTCCCGAGGACTCTAAACTAACTCGTGCTGGTCTTGCTTTGCAGTGAAACGGAAACAGAAAAAGTTTTTGAACGCATACTTTCGAGCTTCTGGACCGAAATAGAAGCCCACTTCACTTGAAGGCTGAAAGAGTAGCCGAGACCGCCTTACGTGCATCGTGATTTTGAGACACTTCGGCTCGATTTGCCGGAACTAAGGGGATATATTCCAGTTCTGAGGACTCTAAACTAATTTCTGATGGCCTTGGTTTGCAGTAAAATGGACCCAGCAAAACTTTTTGAACGCTCGATTTCGAGCTTCTGGGCCAAAATATAGCCCCCCATTACTTTAACACTGAAAGAGTAGCCGAGACCGCCTTACGCGCATCATGATTTTGACAAACTTCGGGTTGATTTCCCGGAACTTGGGGGATATTTTCCAGTCCCGGGGACTCTCAACTAACTCCTGCTTGTCTTGGTTTGCAGTGAAATGGACACAGCGAAAGTTTTTGAAGGCTCACTCTCGAGCTTCTGGGCCGAAATAGAGCCCCATTTTACTTTAAGACTGAAAGAGTAGGCGAGACCGTTTCGAGCGAATCGTGATTTTGAACAATTTCGCGTTTATTTCTCGAAACTTGGGAGATATATTCCAGTCATAGGGACTCTAAAGTAACTCCTGATGGCCTTGGTTTTCAGTGAAATGGACAGAGCACAATCTTGGAGCTTCTGGGCAGAAATATAGCGTCACTTGTGATAACAATGGGTTGACAGGCCTACAGAACTCCTATCCACGTGTCATAGCCGCTTTGAGAGTTTTGCTCGAACTAGTATATCTTTGAGGATCTGCCCCTTTTGTATTGTACGATAGGGGGATCTTTGAATATTTCGCTAAGCAATAATCCTGTTTTTAGGAGGACATTTCACCAGAGTAGAGCCGTTAGAGGTCATAGGTCTGCGTGGTTTCCGCTGCTATCCGGTGTAATTTGTTGAGTTTGACACCTCTGTTTTTGGCCACGTGCTATTTTTTTAGCTCATTTGATTGCAAGATATGTTTTAAGCTCTCTAAATATTAGCTCTGGAGGGACAAAGTTTGAAATATTCCGTGAGCATGTTGGTTACTTGCATTTTGTATTATTACGCCGGGCCCGGCTGTTTGATTGACTGCTGCAAGTTATGCTGCTTGTTATCACGGGTGTCATATTTATCTTTGTCCGGCTTCGCCAGAGATAGCTGTAGCTTTCCTTGTTGAAAGCTATGAGTCTGTCTTAGAGAGACGTTCTTATGCTTCTTGCATCAATTTCATCGAGCTTTTTGTCCTTCCAGTTTGTTCGTTCTGGAACTGCAAAAGTAGGTGTTCACGCGCAAGTCTGTGGACCGTTTTGCGTGTTGCTTATGATATTGTGTGGTTTTGTTCAGGCGAAAGCTCTGAATTTAGGAGTTCTTCCTATGATTGTTCATCCAGCTCCACTTTAAGACTGAAAGAGTAGATGAGACCGCCTTCCGCGCATCGTAATTTTGACAAACTTCGGGTGGATCTCCCGGAACTTGGGGGATATTTTGCAGTCCCTTGGACGCAAAACTAAGTCCTGATGGCCTTGTTTTGCAGTGAAATGGACACAGCAAAACTTTTTGAACGCTCACTTTCGAGCTTGTGGGCCGAAATATAGCCACACTTTACTTTAAGACTGAAACAGTAGCCGAGACCGGATTTCGCGCATCGTGATTTTCATCAACTTCGGGTCGCTTTCCCGGAACTTGGGGAATATTTTCCAGTCCCGGGGACCCTAAACTAACTTTGATAGCTTTCGTTTGCAGTGAAATCCACACAGCAAAACTTTTTGAACGCTCCCTTTCGAGCTTCTGGAATGAAATATAGCCCGACTTTACTTGAAGACTGAAAGAGTAGCCGAAACCGCCTTACGTATATCGTAATTTTGACGAACTTCGAATGGATTTCCCGGAACTTGGGGGATATTTTCCAGTCCCTTGGACGCTAAACTAAGTCCTGATGGCCTTGTTTTGAAGTAAAATGGAGACAGGAAAACTTTTTGAACCCTCACTTTCTAGCTTGTGGGCCGAAATATAGGCACACTTGACTTTAAGACTGAAACAGTAGCCGAGACCACGTTACGCAAATCATGAATTTGCTCAACTTCGGCTGGATTTCCCGGGAATTGGGGGATATTTTCCAGTCCCGGGGACTCTATACTAACTCCTGATGGCCTTGGTTTGCATTGAAATGGACACAGCACAATGTTTTGAAAGCACACTTTCGAGCTTCTGGGCCGAAATATAGCCCCACTTCACTTTAAGACTGAAAGGGTAGCCGAGACCGCTTTGGGAGCATCGTGATTTTGACCAACTTCAGCTCGAATTATCGTAACTTGGGGAATATTTTCCAGTCCCAGGGACGCTAAACTAACTCGTGATGGCGTTGTTTTTCAGTCAAGGAACACAGCAAAAGTTTTTGAACGCTCACTTTCGGGCTCCTGGGCCGAAATAGAGCCCGAGTTCACCTTGAGAATGAAAGAATAGCCGAGACCGCCTTACGCGCATCGTCATTTTGACCAACTTTGGCTCGATTTCCCGGGAAATGGGGAATATTTTCCGGTACCGAGGATTCTAAAGTAACTCCTGATATCCTTGGTTTGCATTGAAATGGAGAGAGCAAAACTCTTTCAACGCTCCCCTTCTGGCTTCTGAGCCGAAATATGGCCCCACTTCAGTTTAAGACTGAAAGAGTAGCCGACACCGTCTTACGCGCATCATGATTTTGACCAACTTCGGCTCGATTTCCCGAAACTTCGGGGATATATTCAAGTCCCAAGGACTCTAAACTAACCCCTAATGGCCTTGGTCTGCAGTGAAATGGAGACAGCATAACTTTTTGAACGGTTACTTTCGAAACTCTCGGCCGAAATATAGCCCCACTTCACTTTAAGACTGAAATAGTAGCCGAGACCGCCTTAGACGCATCGTGATTTTGAGCAACTTCTGCTTGAGTTGCCAGAACTTTAGGGATATTTTCCAGTCCCGTGGACTCTAAACTAACTCATGATGGCCTTGGTGTTCAGTTAAATTGAGAGAGCAAAACTTTTTGAACCCTCACTTTCGAGCTTCTGGGCCGAAATATACAGCCACGTCACTTTAAGACTAAAAGAGTAGCCGAGACTGCTTTACGCGCATCGTGATTTTGACAAACTTCGGCTCGATTTCCCGGGACTTGGGGGATATTTTGATGTCCCGGACACTGTAAAAAATCTGCTGATGTGGCTTGGTTTGCGGTGAAATGGACACAGCAAAACTTTTTGAACTTTCACTTTCTAGCTTCTGGGCCGAAATATAGCCCCAGTTCACTTTAAGAATGAAAGAGTAGCCGAGACCGCCTTACAAGCATCGTGATTTTGCAAAATTCGGCTCGATTTCCCCGAACTTGGGCGATATTTTCCAGTCCCGAGGAGTCTAAACTAACTCCTGATGGCCTTGGTTTGCAGTGAAATCAACACAGTAACACTTTTTGAACGCTTATTTTCGAGCTTCTAGGATGAAATATAGCCCCACTTCACTTTAAGACTGAAAGAGTAGGCGAGACCGCCTTACGCGCATCGTGATTTTGAGCGACTTCCGCTCGATTTTCTAGAATTTTGGGGATATTTTCAAGTCCCGGGGACTCTAAACTAACTCCTGATGGCCTTGGTTTGCAGTGAAATAGATGCAGGAAAAGTTTTTGAACGCTCAGTTTCGAGCTTCTGGGCCGAAATACAACCGTATTTCACTTTAAGACTGAAATAGTAGGCGAGACCGCCTTACGAGCATCGTGACTTTGACCAAGTTCAGCTCGATTTCCCGGAACTTGGGGGATATTTTCCAGTCCGGGGGACTTTAAACTAACTCCTGATGGCCGTGGTTTGCAGTTAAATGCAGAAAGCGTAACTTTTTAAGAATGGCTGACTGTTAGGATCGGGAAACGCCGGTCAACGACCCATTTGGCAAATCGCTCATATTTTGCCCAAAGATACCATTAGGTGACCTTATTCTAAAAATCATATTATAAGGTTTCAGCGAGTTTTTATTTTTTAGAAATTCGCGAAAATTTGAAACCGCGGTCAAAGTGCGGTTTTTCGTGTAATGAAATGACAGAAATAAGGTGCGAGGATGAAGCGCTGCTAAAGTCTTAAAATAAATTCAATTGACTTCAAACTTCACACAAATGTAGAACAACCACTCTAATTTATTCCTCGTTTTAAACTAATATCAGATATGTTGATATAGTGGTTTTCCAAACCATTTTAAAAACACCTATGAAGGGTGTGAAAAATAACAGCAAAATATAGGTCATGTTTAACAGCATAAAAATGCATCTGGTACCTCACTTTCCCATTATTTTACTTTACAGCCTTAAAATATCATTATTAAACATACACCATGCCAAGTCTCATGCTCGAACTCGCAGTATTTCCCTTTGAAAAAAATGAAAATCTATGTCAATGTGTTGGGCGCAAATAACACAATAATTATACACGAACAAGAGACAAATCAATTTCAATGGCGAAAGCAAAAGGCTATCATTAATTAGAATCCCGTCAATTCACTGCTGTCAGTAGAAACATAATTTCCACTACATAAACACTGTTTTTAGACGTTTTCGATCGAAACATTGCGCGTTAACTTGCTTAATTTCCTGTCCGCCGTCATGTATAGTTTGTCATCGTGTGTATTTCCTTTATGTAAACAACACTGTGAATGGTTGTCATAACAAACGCAAAGAGATTTTCTGGAACCTCGATGTTTTCGATTCTCCAAAACGCTATAAGTTCGTTAAGACACAATTATAAGTCAACTTGAAATGCTGTTTAGCATTAAGGACGTTAAAGGACTGTGAATTAATCGAGTTTAAATATCTTGAAGCAAGTCAAAATCGCGCCCTTACGCTAATTGCTGCACAGCTGATCTCCGTTCAAGTTCAAGAAGTCGAGAGGTTAATCCGGCAATGTATTATTGGTACAACAACAAAACTAACCCAGGTCATCAAAAGTGTAAGTTGAAAAGTGTAGTGGCAAGTTCGAAATAAATTTCGCGTATATAAATTGGAAACAAGAAGTGAAACGGTCTGACCCGAAACAAATAAACGAAATATTAATACGACTAATTTAATCCGAAAACGTTACAGAAAACATACCTAAAAGCCGTCGATTCCCCTCAATAGCACTCCATATTGCCTTAAAGAGGCCAAGCTTTCTGCTGTAAGAATCAGGGGCCCCATGGATGTGTTTTTATTATATCGGCAACCATGCTGCGTAGCTGATATTTGAGACTCAGTAAAAGTTGTCACACAACCCAGTCACGCTTTCACTGCTCTCGCGCAAATGTTCAACATTTGGCAATTACAAGTTTAAGGTAGTGACAGTAGATTGAAATGCGCTTTTTAAAGCTCTCCTATCCAGGAGCAATTATTTTTCTTGTTCTTGAATGAATCTTAGTTGTAGCTACAGTCGGGGAGGGCGGGGGGTGTACTCCCGGAATTAATAAGTAGTTCTTTGTGAAAAACTATTTTAAGGAAAGTAAGCTGTTCGCGAGATCTATGTTTTCAGATGTTCTAGAGTGATTAGTTTGTTAAGGCACTGTTGCGCTGCGCCTGCGCGCAGTGTCGGAAAAAAGTACATTAGATCATCTGTTCAAGTACTGCAGAAGAAACCCTTGACAATTAGCATGTTCATAAAGCTAAATAGTATCATTGTAACAGCATCACTTCATTAGAATAACACAGAGGCCTATTAGGGTAAGGCGTAGGGACAATCTGCAGTCCTTCCACCAGTGGTTCACCATCACTCTTCTCGGTTAAGCTTTGCGAGTTGCCTGACTTGACTCGTGGCTCCCGGCCACGCCCATCTAGTAGTATGTCACCACCCCAGTATGTGAGTATGTGTCGAAAGAAAACTTGAGATTGTATCAAATACGATTAAAATTACAACCAGACCGATTGCGTGTTGGACAACGCTAAATTATAATGTGCAACAGGCTTTTCCGGTTTAAATGCTTTTCCACCTGTCCACGGTAAATGCGATATGCGCGCCAACAAGTAATTGACTCAACGGAGCTGAACTCAAAATTATTTAGCTTAGTGATCCCTGTGATACTTCGAGAATCATCTGGTGTTTCAGTGTTACCTTTAAGAGCTGGAGACCACTTAATTTTCCACAGCATACAGATATCCGAAATTTCCGGGAGTACAACCCCTCCCCCCACCCCCACCCCCAACCTTCCCGACTGTAGCTACAACTAAGATTCATTCAAGAACAAGAAAAATAATTGTTCCTAGATAGGAGAGCTTTAAAAAGCGCATTTCAATCTGCTGTCACTACTTTAAACTTGTAATTGCCAAATGTTGAACATTTGCGCGAGAGCAGTGAAAGCGTGACTGGGTTGTGTGACAACTTTTACGGAGTCTCGAATATCAGCCACGCAGCATGGTTGCCGATATAATAAAAACACATTCACAAGGCCCCTGATTCTTAGAGCGGAAAGCTTGGCCTCTTTAAGGCAATATGGAGTGCTATTGAGGGGAATCGACGGCTTTTAGGTATGTTTTCTGTAACGTTTTCGGATTAAATTAGTCGTATTAATATTTCGTTTATTTGTTTCGGGTCAGACCGTTTCACTTCTTGTTTCCAATTTATATACGCGAAATTTATTTCGAACTTGCCACTACACTTTTCAACTTACACTTTTGATGACCTCAGTTTGATTTTGTTGTTGTACCGGTAATACATCGCCGGATTAACCTCTCGACTTCTTGAACTTGAACGGAGATCGGCTGTTTAGCAATTAGCGTAAGGGCGCGATTTTGACTTGCTTCAAGATATTTAAACTCGATTAATTTACAGTCCTTTAACGTCCTTAATGCTAAACAGCATTCCAAGTTGACCCATTATTGTGTCTTAACGAACTTATAGCGTTTTGGAGAATCGAAAACATCGAGGTTCCAGAAAATCTCTTTGCGTTTGTTATGACAACCATTCACAGTGTTGTTTACATAAAGGAAATACACACGATGACAAACTATACATGACGGCGGACAGGAAATTAAGCAAGTTAACGCGCAATGTTTCGATCGAAAACGTGTAAAAACAGTGTTTATGTAGTGGACATTATGTTTCTATTGATAGCAGTAAATTGACGGGATTTTAATTAATTATAGCCTTTTACTTTCGCCATTGAAATTGATTTGTCTCTTGTTCGTGTATAATTATTGTGTTATTTGCCCCCAACACATTGACATAGATTTTCGTTTTTTTCAAAGGGAAATACTGCGAGTTCGAGCATGAGACTTGGCATGGTGTATGTTTAATAATGATATTTTAAGGCTGTAAAGTAAAATAATGGGAAAGTGAGGTACCAGATGCATTTTTATGCTGTTAAACATAACCTATATTTTGCTGTTATTTTTCACACCCTTATAGGTGTTTTTAAAATGGTTTGGAATACTATTATATCAACATATCTGAGGTTAGTTTGAAACGAGGAATAAATTGGAGTGGTTGTTCCACATTTGTGTGAAGTTTGAAGTCAATTGAATTTATTTTAAGACTTTAGCAGCGCTTCATCCTCGCACCTTATTTCGGTCATTTTATTACTCGGAAAACCGCACTTTGACCGCGGTTTCAAATTTTCGCGAATTTCTAAAAAATAAAAACTCGCTGAAACCTTATAATATGATTTTTAGAATAAGGTCACCTAAGGATATCTTTGGGCAAAATATGAGCGATTTGCCAAATGGGTCGTTGACCGGCGTTTCTCGATTCTAACAGTCAGCCATTCTTAAACGGTCACTTTCGAGCTTCTGGGCCGAAATATAGCCCCACTTTACTTTAAAACTGAAAGAGTAACCGAGACCGTCTAACGCGCATCGTGATTTTGAACAACTTCCGTTCGATTTCCCGGAACTTCGGGGATATATTCCAGTCCCGGGGACTCTAAACTAACTGCTGATGGCCTTGGTTTGCAGTGAAATGGACACAGCACATTTTTTTGAACGCTCACTTTCGAGCTTCTGGGCCGAAATAAAGCCCCACTTTACTTTAAGACTGAAAGAGTAGCCGAGACCGCCTTACGCGCATCGTAATTTTGACCAACTTGGGCTCGATTTCCCGGAAGTTGGCGAATATTTTCAATTCCCGGGCAAGCTAAACTAACTTCCGATGGCCTTAGTTTGCAGTTAAATGGACACGGCAAAACTTTTTGAACGCTCACTTTCGAGCTTATGGGTCGAAATATAGCCCCGCTTAACTTCAAGACTGAAAGAGTAGCCGAGACCGTCTTACGCGCATCGTGATTTTGGGATACTTCGGCTCGATTTCCCGCAAATAGGGGGATATTTTCCAGTCCCAGGGACTCTAAACTAACTCCTGATAACCTTGCTTTCCAGTGAAATGGACACAGGAACACTTTTTGAACGCGCACTTTCGAGCTTGCTGGCCGAAATATAGCCCTACTATAGCCCCCTCCCCCCCCCACCCCCTACAAGGCTGGGGGTGGGAGGGGGGAGAGGGGTTGTACTCCCGGAAATTTCGGATATCTGTATGCTGTGGAAAATTAAGTGGTCTCCAGCTCTTAAAGGTAACACTGAAACACCAGATGATTCTCGAAGTATCACAGGGATCACTAAGCTAAATAATTTTGAGTTCAGCTCCGTTGAGTCAATTACTTGTTGGCGCGCATATCGCATTTACCGTGGACAGGTGGAAAAGCATTTAAACCGGAAAAGCCTGTTGCACATTATAATTTAGCGTTGTCCAACACGCAATCGGTCTGGTTGTAATTTTAATCGTATTTGATACAATCTCAAGTTTCCTTTCGACACATACTCACATACTGGGGTGGTAACATACTACTAGATGGGCGTGGCCGGGAGCCACGAGTCAAGTCAGGCAACTCGCAAAGCTTAACCGAGAAGAGTGATGGTGAACCACTGGTGGAAGGACTGCAGATTGTCCCTACGCCTTACCCTAATAGGCCTCTGTGTTATTCTAATGAAGTGATGCTGTTACAATGATACTATTTAGCTTTATGAACATGCTAATTGTCAAGGGTTTCTTCTGCAGTACTTGAACAGATGATCTAATGTACTTTTTTCCGACACTGCGCGCAGGCGCAGCGCAACAGTGCCTTAACAAACTAATCACTCTAGAACATCTGAAAACATAGATCTCGCGAACAGCTTACTTTCCTTAAAATAGTTTTTCACAAAGAACTACTTATTAATTCCGGGAGTACACCCCCCGCCCTCCCCGACTGTAGCTACAACTAAGATTCATTCAAGAACAAGAAAAATAATTGCTCCTGGATAGGAGAGCTTTAAAAAGCGCATTTCAATCTGCTGCCACCACCTTAAACTTGTAATTGCCAAATGTTGAACATTTGCGCGAGAGCAGTGAAAGCGTGACTGGGTTGTGTGACAACTTTTACGGAGTCTCGAATATCAGCCACGCAGCATGGTTGCCGATATAATAAAAACACATCCATGGGGCCCCTGATTCTTACAGCAGAAAGCTTGGCCTCTTTAAGGCAATATGGAGTGCTATTGAGGGGAATCGACGGCTTTTAGGTATGTTTTCTGTAACGTTTTCGGATTAAATTAGTCGTATTAATATTTCGTTTATTTGTTTCGGGTCAGACCGTTTCACTTCTTGTTTCCAATTTATATACGCGAAATTTATTTCGAACTTGCCACTACACTTTTCAACTTACACTTTTGATGACCTCAGTTTGATTTTGTTGTTGTACCGGTAATACATCGCCGGATTAACCTCTCGACTTCTTGAACTTGAACGGAGATCGGCTGTTTAGCAATTAGCGTAAGGGCGCGATTTTGACTTGCTTCAAGATATTTAAACTCGATTAATTTACAGTCCTTTAACGTTCTTAATGCTAAACAGCATTCCAAGTTGACTTATAATTGTGTCTTAACGAACTTATAGCGTTTTGGAGAATCGAAAACATCGAGGTTCCAGAAAATCTCTTTGCGTTTGTTATGACAACCATTCACAGTGTTGTTTACATAAAGGAAATACACACGATGACAAACTATACATGACGGCGGACAGGAAATTAAGCAAAGTTAACGCGCAATGTTTCGATCGAAAGCGTCTAAAAACAGTTTTTATGTAGTGGAAATTATGTTTCTACTGACAGCAGTGAATTGACGGGATTCTAATTAATGATAGCCTTTTGCTTTCGCCATTGAAATTGATTTCTCTCTTGTTCGTGTATAATTATTGTGTTATTTGCGCCCAACACATTGACATAGATTTTCGTTTTTTTCAAAGGGAAATACTGCGAGTTCGAGCATGAGACTTGGCATGGTGTATGTTTAATAATGATATTTTAAGGCTGTAAAGTAAAATAATGGGAAAGTGAGGTACCAGATGCATTTTTATGCTGTTAAACATGACCTATATTTTGCTGTTATTTTTCACACCCTTATAGGTGTTTTTAAAATGGTTTGGAATACTATTATATCAACATATCTGAGGTTAGTTTGAAACGAGGAATAAATTGGAGTGGTTGTTCCACATTTGTGTGAAGTTTGAAGTCAATTGAATTTATTTTAAGACTTTAGCAGCGCTTCATCCTCGCACCTTATTTCGGTCATTTTATTACTCGGAAAACCGCACTTTGACCGCGGTTTCAAATTTTCGCGAATTTCTAAAAAATAAAAACTCGCTGAAACCTTATAATATGATTTTTAGAATAAGGTCACCTAAGGATATCTTTGGGCAAAATATGAGCGATTTGCCAAATGGGTCGTTGACCGGCGTTTCTCGATTCTAACAGTCAGCCATTCTTAAACGGTCACTTTCGAGCTTCTGGGCCGAAATATAGCCCCACTTTACTTTAAAACTGAAAGAGTAACCGAGACCGTCTAACGCGCATCGTGATTTTGAACAACTTCCGTTCGATTTCCCGGAACTTCGGGGATATATTCCAGTCCCGGGGACTCTAAACTAACTGCTGATGGCCTTGGTTTGCAGTGAAATGGACACAGCACATTTTTTTGAACGCTCACTTTCGAGCTTCTGGGCCGAAATATAGCCCCACTTTACTTTAAGACTGAAACAGTAGCAGAGACCGTCTTACCCGCATCGTGATTTTGACCAACTTCCGTTCGATTTCCCGGAACTTCGGGGAATTATTCCAGTCCCGGGGACTCTAAACTAACTGCTGATGGCCTTGGTTTGCAGTGAAATGCACACAGCACATTTTTTTGAACGCTCACTTTCGAGCTTCTCGGCCGAAATATAGCCCTATATCACTTTAAGACTGAAAGAGTAGCCGAGACCGCCTTACGCGCATCGTAATTTTGACCAACTTGGGCTCGATTTCCCGGAAGTTGGCGAATATTTTCAATTCCCGGGCATGCTAAACTAACTTCCGATGGCCTTAGTTTGCAGTTAAATGGACACGGCAAAACTTTTTGAACGCTCACTTTCGAGCTTATGGGTCGAAATATAGCCCCACTTAACTTCAAGACTGAAAGAGTAGCCGAGACCGCCTTACGCGCATCGTGATTTTGGGATACTTCGGCTCTATTTCCCGCAAATAGGGGGATATTTTCCAGTCCCGGGGACTCTAAACTAACTCCTGATGGCCTTGGTTTCCAGTGAAATGGACACAGGAACACTTTTTGAACGCGCACTTTCGAGATTGCTGGCCGAAATATAGCCCTACTTCTTTTTAAGACTGAAAGAGTAGGCGGGAGCGCCTTACGCGCATTGTGATTTTGAGCATCTTCGGCTCGATCTGGCGAAACTTGGGAGATATTTTCCAGTCCCAAAGTCTCTAAACTCACTCCTGATTGTCTAAGATGTGAGTGAAATAGAGACAAAAATTTTTGAAGCCTTACTTTCGAGCTTCTGGAGTTAAATGTAAGCCCACTTTACCTTAAGACTGAAAGAGTAGCCGAGACCCCATTAGGCGCATCGTGATTTTGACTAACTTCGGGTGGATTTCCCGTAACTTGGGGGATATTTCCAGTCCCTTGGACGCTGAACTAAGTCGTCATGGCCTTGTTTTGCGGTGAAATGGACACAGCAAACCTTTTTAAACACTCAGTTTCGAGCTTCTAAGCCGAAATATTGCCGCACTTCACTTTAAGACTGAAAGAGTAGCCGAGACCGGCGTGCGCGCATCGTGATTTTGATCAACTTCGGCTCGCTTTCCCAGAAGTTGGGGAATATTTTCCAGTCCCGGGGACCCTACACTAACTTTTGATAGCTTTAGTTTGCAGTGAAATCCACACAGCAAAACTTTTTGAACGCTCACTTTCGAGCTTGTGGACAGAAATATAGCCCAACTTTACTTTAAGACTGAAAGAGTAGCCGAAACAGCCTTACGTATATCGTAATTTTGACGAACTTCGAATGGATTTCCCGGAACTTGGGGGATATTTTCCAGTCCCTTGGACGCTAAGCTAAGTCCTGATGCCCTTGTTTTGAAGTGAAATGGACACAGGAAAACTTTTTGAACGCTCACTTTCGAGCTTGTGGGCCGAAATATAGGCACACTTGACTTTAAGACTGAAACAGTAGCCGAGACCACGTTACGCGTATCATGAATTTGATCAACTTCGGCTCAGAATCCCGGAAATTGGGGTATATTTTGCAGTCCCGGGGACTGTAAACTAACTCCTGGACGCCTTGGTTTGCATTGAAATGGACACAGCACAATTTTTGGAACGCTCACTTTCGAGATTCTGGGCCAAAATATAGCCCCACTTCACTTAAGACTGAAAGAGTAGCCGAGACCGCCTTGCTCGCATCGTGAGTTTGACAAACTTCGGGTCGATATTTCGGAACTTGGGGGATATTTTCCAGTCCCAGGAACTCTAAACTAACTCCTGATGGCCTTGGTTTGCAGTGAAATGGACACAGGAAAACTTTTTGAATGCTCACTTTCGAGCTTGTGGGCCGAAATATAGGCACACTTTACTTTAAGACTGAAACAGTAGCCGAGAACGCATTTCGCGCATCTTGATTTTGATCAACTTCGGCTCGCTTTCCCGGAACTTGGGGAATATTTTCCAGTCCCGGGGACCCTAAACTAACTTTTGATAGCTTTTGTTTGCAGTGAGATGCACACAGCAAAACTTTTTGAACGCTCACTTTCGAGCTTCTGGACAGAAATATAGCCCCACTTCACTTTAAGACTGAGAGGGTAGCCGAGAGCGCTTTGGGAGCATCGTGATTTTGACCAACTTCAGCTCGATTTACCGCAACTTGGGGAATATTTTCCAGTCCCAGGGCGCTAAACTAACTCGTGATGGCCTTGTTTTTCAGTCAAAGAACACAGCAAAACTTTTTGAACGCTCACTTTCGGGCTTCTGGGCCGAAATATAGCCCCACTTCACTTTAAGACAGAAAGAGTAGCCGAGACCACTTTAGGGGCATCGTGATTTTGACCAATCTCGGCTCAATTTCCCGGACGTTGGGGCATGTTTTCTTGCCCCGGGGATGCTAAACTGACTCCTGATGGCCTTGGTTTGCAGTGAAATGAACACAGCAAAACTTTTTGAACCTTCACTTTCGGGCTTCTGGCCCGAAATATAGCCCCACTTCACTTTAAGACTGAAAGAGTAGCCGAGACTACCTTACGCAAATCGTGATTTTGACCAACTTCGGCTCGATTTCCGGAAAGTTCAGGGATATTTTGCAGTCCCGGGGACTCTAAACTAGCTCCCGATGGCTTTGGTTTGCAGTGAAATAAACACAGGGAAACTTTTTGAACGCTCACTTTCAAGCTTCTGGGTAGGAATAAACCCTAACTTCACTTTAAGACTGAAACAGTAAGCGAGACCGCCTAACGCGCACCGTGATTTGACCAACTTCTGTTAAATTTCCCTGAACTTGGGGGAAATTTTCCAGTCCCGAAGACTCTTAAGTAACCCTTGATGGCCTTCGTTTGCATTGAAATGGATACAGCAAAACTTTTTGAACGCTCACTTTTGAGCTTCTGAGCCGAAATATAGCCCCACTTCACTTTAAGACTGAAAGACTAGCCAAGACCGTCTTGCGCGCATCGTGATTTTGACCAACGTCTTCTCGATTTTCCGGAACTTGGGGAATATATTGCAGTCCCGGGGACTCTAAACTAACTCCTAATGGCCTTGGTTTGCAGTGAAATGGACACAGCAAATTTTTTGCAACGCTGACTTTGGGGCTCCTGGGCCGAAATAGCGCCCCACTTCACTTTAAGACTGAAATAGTAGCCGAGACCGCCTTAGACAAATCGTGATTTTGACCAACTTCGGCTTGAGTTGCCAGAACTTAAGGGATATTTTGCAGTCCCGTGGACTCTAAACTAACTCATGATGGCCTTGGTTTTCAGTTAAATTGAGAGAGCAAAACTTTTTGAACCCTCACTTTCGAGCTTCTGGGCCGAAATATACAGCCACGTCACTTTAAGACTAAAAGAGTAGCCGAGACTGCTTTACGCGCGTCATGATTTTCACAAACTTCGGCTCGATTTCCCGAGACTTGGGGGATATTTTGATGTCCCGCACATTGTAAACAATCTGCTGATGTGGCTTGGTTTGCGATGAAATGGGCACAGCAACTTTCACTTTCTAGCTTCTGGGCCGAAATATAGCCCCAGTTCACCTTAACAATGAAAGAGTGGCCGAGACCACTTTACGCGCATCGTGATTTTGACAAAATTCGGCTCGATTTCCCCGAACTTGGGCGATATGTTCCAGTCCCGAGGAGTCTAAACTAACTCCTGATGGCCTTGGTTTGCAGTGAAATGAACACAGTAACACTTTCTGAACGCTTATTTTCGAGCTTGTGGGATGAAATATAGCCCCACTTCACTTTAAGACTGAAAGAGTAGGCGAGACCGCCTTACGCGCATCGTGATTTTGAGCAACTCCGCTCGATTTTCTAGAATTTTGGCGATATTTTAGAGTCCCGGGGATTCTAAGCTAATTCCTGATGGCCTTGGTTTGCAGTGAAATGGACGCAGGAAAACTTTTTGAACGCTCAGTTTCCAGCTTCTGGGCCGAAATACAACCGTATTTCACTTTAAGACTGAAATAGTAGCCGAGACCGCCTTACGAGCATGGTCATTTTGACCAAGTTCAGCTCGATTTCCCGGAACTTGGCGGATATTTTACAGTCCGGGGGACTTTAAACTAACTCCTGATGGCCTTGGTTTGCAGTTAAATGCACAAAGCGTAACTTTTTAAAGGGTCACTTTGGAGCTTCTGGGCCGAAATATAGCCCCACTTTACTTTAAGACTGAAAGAGTAGCCGAGACCGTCTTACCCGCATCGTGATTTTGACCAACTTCCGTTCGATTTCCCGGAACTTCGGGGAATTATTCCAGTCCCGGGGACTCTAAACTAACTGCTGATGGCCTTGGTTTGCAGTGAAATGGACACAGCACAACTTTTTGAACGCTCACTTCCGAGCTTCTCGGCCGAAATATAGCCCTACTTTACTTTAAGACTGAAAGAGTAGCCGAGACCGCCTTACGCGCATCGTAATTCTGACCAACTTCGGCTCGATTTCCCGGAAGTTGGCGAATATTTTCAATTCCCGGGGAAGCTAAACTAACTTCCGATGGCCTTAGTTTGCAGTTAAATGGACAGAGCAAAACTTTTTGAACCCTCACATTCGAGCTTATTGGTCGAAATATACCCCACTTAACTTCAAGACTGAAAGAGTAGCCGAGAGCGCCTTACGCGCATCGTGATTTTGGGATACTTTGGCTCGATTTCCCGCAAATAGGGGGACATTTTCCAGTCCCGGCGACACTAAACTAACTCCTGATGGCCTTGGTTTCCAGTGAAATGGACACAGGAACACTTTTTGAACGAGCACTTTCGAGCTTCCTGGCCGACATATAGCCCTACTTCTTTTTAAGACTGAAAGAGTAGGCGGGAGCGCCTTACGCGCATTGTGATTTTGAGCATCTTCGGCTCGATCTGGCGAAACTTGGGAGATATTTTCCAGTCCCAAAGTCTCTAAACTCACTCCTGATTGTCTAAGATGTTAGAGAAATAGCGACAAAAATTTTGGAAGCCTTACTTTCGAGCTTCTGGAGTTAAATCTAAGTCCACTTTACCTTAAGACTGAAAGAGTAGCCGAGACCCCTTAAGCGCATCGTGATTTTGACTAACTTCGGGTGGATTTCCCGTAACTTGGGGGATATTTCCAGTCCCTTGGACGCTAAACTAAGTCGTGATGGCCTTGTTTTGCAGTGAAATGGACACAGCAAAACTTTTTAAACACTCAGTTTCGAGCTTCTGGGCGGAAATATTGCCCCACTTCACTTTAAGACTAAAAGAGTAACCGAGACCGCCGTACGCGCGTCGCGATTTTGACCAACTTCGGTTAAATCTCCCGGAACTTGGGGGATATTTTCCAGTCCCGGGGACTCTAAACTGACCCCCGACGTCCTTGGTGTGCAGTAAAATGGACACAGCAAAACTTTTTGAACGCTCACTTTTGAGCTTCTGGGCCGAAATATAGCTCCAATTCACTTTAAGAGTGAAAGAGTAGCCGAGACCGCCCTACGCCCATCGTAATTTTGAGCAACTTCGGCTTGATTTCCCGGACCTTGGGGGATATTTTCCAGTTCTGCGGACTCTAAAGTATCTCCTGATGGCCTTGCTCTTGAGTGAAATGGACACAGGACAACTTTTTGAACGCTCACTTTCGAGCTTCTGGGCGGAAATATTGGCCCAGTTCACTTTAAGAATGAAAGAGTAACCGGGACCGCCTTACGCGCATCGTGATTTTGACCAACTTTGGCTCGATTTCCCGGGAAATGGGGCATATTTTCCGGTACCGGGGACTCTAAACTAACTCCTGATTGCCTTGGTTTGCAGTGAAATGGACACAGCACAACTTTTTGAACGCTCACGTTTGAGCTTCTGGGCCGAAGCATAGCCCTACTTCACTTTAAGACTGAAAGACCAGCAGAGACCGCCTTCCGCCCATCGTGATTTTGGGCGACTTCGGCTCGATTTCCCGGAACTTGGGAGATAATTCCCAGTTCCGGGCACTCTAAACTAATTCCTGATGGCCTTGGTTTTCAGTGAAATGGACACAGCCAAGCTTTTTGAACGTTCACTTTCGAGCTTCTGGGCCGAAATATAGCCCCACTTCACTTTAAGACTGAAAGAGTAGCCGGGACCGCCTTACGCGCATCGTAATTTTGTCGAACTTCGGCTTGATTTCCAGGGACTTGGGGGATATTTTCTAGTCCTGGAAGCTCTAAACTAACTCATGAATGCCTTGGTTTTTAGTGAAATGGACACAGGTAAAAGGGGCGCACGCTAGGTTTCCAGGTTGTAGGCCGAAATATAGCCCCACTTTATTTTAAGAGTGAAAGTGTACACGAAACCGCCTTAAGCGCATCGAAATTTTTAGCCACTATGGCTCGATCTGCCAAAACTTGGGGGATAGTTTTCAGTCTCGGGGACTCTACCCTAACTCTTGATGGTCTTAGTTTTCAGTAAAGTGGTCACAGGTAACAGGAGCGCACGCTCGGTGTCGAGCTTCTAGGCCGAAATGTAGCCCCAGTTCATTTTAAGACTGAAAGAGTAAACGAAACTGCGGCACGCTTATCGTAATTTTAAGAAAGTATGGCTCAATTTGCCGAAACTTCGAGGATAGCTTCCAGTCTCGAGGAATGTAAACTATCTCCTGATGGACTTAGTTCTTAGTGAAATGGACACAGGTAAAAGGAGAGCACGCTTGGTGTCGAGCTTGTAGAACCGAAATATGGCCCAACTTCATTTTCGGAGTAAACGAGTAGCCGAGACCGCCTTACACGCATCGTGATTTTGGGCATATTTGGCTCGATTTGCCGGAGGTTGGCCAAAAATTCAAAGTCCCGGGGACGCTAAACTAACTGCCGATGACCTTGGTTTGCAGTTTAATGAACACAGCAAAACATTCTGAACGCTCACCTTCGAGCTTCAGGGCCGAAATATAGCCCTACTTAAATTTAAGACTGAAAGAATAGCCGAGAGCCCGTTACGCGCATCGTCATTTTCATCAACTTCGGCGCCATTTCCTGGAACTTGGAGAATATTTTCCAGTCCCGGGGACTCTAAACTAACTCCTGACTGCCTTGGTTTGCAGTGAAATGGACACAGGAAAGCTTTTTGAACGCTCACTTTCGAGGTTGTGGGCCGAAATATAGTTATACTTCACTTTAAGACTGAAACAGTAGCCGTGACCACGTTTCGCGCATCGTGATTTTGATCAATTTCGGCTCGATTTCCCGGAACTTGCGAAATATTTTCCAGTCCTGGGGACTCGAAACTAACTCGTGCTGGTCTTGGTTTGAAGTGAAACGGAAACAGAAAAAGTTTTTGAACGCATACTTTCGAGCTTCTGGACCGAAATAGAAGCCCACTTCACTTGAAGACTGAAAGAGTAGCCGAGACCGCCTTACGTGCATCGTGATTTTGAGCAACTTCAGCTCGATTTGCCGGAACTAAGGGGATATATTCCAGTTCTGAGGACTGTAAACTAATTCCTGATGGCCTTGGTTTGCAGTAAAATGGACCCAGCACAACTTTTTGAAGGCTCAATTTCGAGCTTCTGGGCCAAAATATAGCCCCCAATTATTTTAACACTGAAAGAGTAGCGGAGACCGCCTTACACGCATCGTGATTTTGACAAACTTCGGGTTGATTTCCCTGAACTTGGAGGATATTTTCCAGTCCCGGGGACTCTCAACTAACTCCTGCTTGTCTTGGTTTGGAGTGAAATGGACACAGCGAAAGTTTTTGAAGGCTCACTCTCGAGCTTCTGGGCCGAAATAGAGCCCCATTTTACTTTAAGACTGAAAGAGTAGGCGAGACCGTCTTAAGCGAATCGTGATTTTGACCAATTTCGCGTTTATTTCCCGAAGCTTGGGGAATATATTCCAGTCAAAGTGACTCTAAAGTAACTCCTGATGGCCTTGGTTTTCAGTGAAATGGACACAGCACAACTTTGGGGCTTCTGGGCAGAAATATAGCCCCACTTTACTTTAAGACTGAAAGAGTAGATGAGACCGCCTTACGCGCATCGTAATTTTGACGAACTTCGAATGGATTTCCCGGAACTTGGGGGATATTTTGCAGTCCCTTGGACGCTAAACTAAGTCCTGATGGGCTTGTTTTGAAGTAAAATGGACACAACAAAACTTTTTGAACGCTCACTTTCTAGCTTGTGGGCCGAAATATAGCCACACTTCACTTTAGGACTGACACAGTAGCCGAGACCAGGTTACGCGCATCATGAATTTGATCAACTTCGGCTCGATTTCCCGGTACTTTCGGCATATTCTCCAGTCCCGGGGACTGTAAACTAACTTCTGATGGCCTTGGTTTGCACTGAAAGTGACAGAGTAAAACCTTTTAAACACTCACTTTCAAGCTTCTGGGCCGAAATATTGCCCCACTTCACTTTACGACTGAAAGAGTAGCCGAGACCGCCTTACGCGCATCGTGATTTTGACCAACGTCTTCTCGATTTTCCGGAACTTGGGAAATACATTCCACTCCCGGGGACTCTAAACTAATTCCTGATAGCCTTGACTTGCAGTGAAATAGACACAGTAATTTTTTTTGAGCTTTGAGCTTGTGGGCCGAAATAGAGCCCCACTTCACTTTAAGACTGAAGGAGTAGCCGACACCGCCTTAAGCGCACCGTGACTTTGACCAACTTCGGCTCGATTTGCCGGAACTTGGGGGATATTTTCCAGTCCCGGGGACTCTAAACTAACTCCTGATTGTCTTGGTTTTCAGTGAAATGGACACAGCGAAACTTTTTGAACGCTCACTCTCGAGTTTCTGGACCGAAATATAGCCCCGCTTTACTTTAAGACTGAAAGAGTAGCCGAGACCGTCTTGCGCAAATCGTGATTTTGAGCAACTTCGGGTCGGTTTCCCGGAACTTGGGGGATATATTCCATTTCCGCGGGCTCTAAACTAACTCCTGATGGCCTTGGTTTTCAGTGAAATGGACAAAGGAAAGCTTTTTGAACACTCTCTTTGTAGCTTGGCCTTGGTTTGCGCTGAAATGCGCACAGCATAACTTTTTGAACGCCCACTTTGGAGCTTCTCGGCCGAAATATAGCCCCACTTCACTTTAAGACTGAAAGAGTAGCCGAGATTGCCTTACGCGCATCGTGATTTTGACCATTTTCGGATCGATTTCTCGGAACCTGGGGGATATTTTCCAGTCCCGGGGACTCTAAACTAACTCCTGATCACCTTGCTTTGCATTGAAATGGACAGAGCAAAACTTTTTGAACGTTCACTTTCGAGCTTGTGGGCCGAAATATAGCCACACTTTACTTTAAGACTGGAACAGTAGCCGAGACCGCATTTCGCGCATCGTGATTTTCATGAACTTCGGCTCGCTTTCTCGGAACTTGGGGAATATTTTCCAGTCCCGGAGACCCTAAACTAACTTTTGATAGCCTTGGTTTGCAGTGACATGCACACAGCATAACTTTTTGAACGCTCACTTTCGAGCTTCTGGACAGAAATATAGCCCGACTTTACTTTAAGACTGAAAGAGTAGCCGAAACCGCCTTACGTATATCCTAATTTTGACCAACTTCGGCTCGATTTCCCGGAAGTTGGGGGATATTTTCCAGTCCCGGGGACTCTAAACTAGCTCCTGATGGCTTTGGTTTGCAGTGAAATAAACACAGGGAAACTTTTTGAACGCTCACTTTCAAGCTCCTGGGCAGGAATAAAGCCTCACTTCACTTTAAGACTGAAACAGTAAGCGAGACCGCCTAACGCGCACCGTGATTTTGACCAACTTCGGCTAAATTTCCCTGGACTTAGGGGATATTTTCCAGTCCCGAAGACTCTTAAGTAACCCATGATGGCCTTCGTTTGCATTGAAATGGATACAGCAAAACTTTTTGAACGCTCACTTTTGAGCTTCTGGGCCGAAATATAGCCCCAGTTCACTTTAAGAGTGAAAGAATAGCCGAGACCGTCTTACACGCATCGTGATTTTCACCAACTTTGGCTCGATTTCCCGGGAAATGGGGAATATTTTCCGGTACCGGGGACTCTAAAGTAACTCCTGATTGCCTTTGTTTGCATTGAAATGGAGAGAGCAAAACTTTTTTAACGGTCTTCTTTGGGCTTCTGAGCAGAAATATAGCCCCACTTCACTTCAGACTGAAAGAGTAGCCGACACCGTCTTACGCGCATGGTGATTTTGACCAACTTCGGCTCGATTTTCCGAAACTTCGGGGATATATTCAAGTTCCAAGGACTCTAAACTAGCCCCTGATGTCCTTGGTCTCCAGTAAAATGGACAAAGCAAATTTTTTTGAACGCTTACTTTCGAAATTCTGGGCCGAAATATAGCCCCACTTCACTTTAAGGCTGAAATAGTAGCCGAGACCGCCTTAGACGCATCGTGACTTTGACCAACTTCGGCCTGAGTTGCCAGAACTTAAGGGATATTTTCCAGTCCCGTGGACTCTAAACTAACTCATGATGGCCTTGGTGTTCAGTTAAATTGAGAGAGCGAAACTTTTTGAACGCTCACTTTTGAGCTTCTGGGCCGAAATATACAGCCACGTCACTTTAAGACTAAAAGAGTAGCCGAGACTGCTTTACGCGCATCGTGATTTTGACAAACTTCGGCTCCATTTCCCGGGACTTGGGCGATATTTGCCAGTCCCGAGGAGTCTAAACTAACTCCTGATGGCCTTGGTTTGCAGTGAAATGAACACAGCAACAGTTTTTGAACTTTCACTTTCTAGCTCGTCGGCCGAAATATAGCCCGAGTTAACTTTAAGACTGAAAGAGTAGCCGAGACCGCCCTACGCGCATCGTGATTTTGACAAAATTCGGCTCGATTTCTCCGAACTTGGGCGATATTTGCCAGTCCCGAGGACCCTAAACTAACTCCTGATGGCCTTGGTTTGCAGTGAAATGAACACAGCAAAACTTTTTGAACTTTCACTTTCTAGCTTCTCGGCCGAAATATAGCCCCAGTTCACTTTAAGAATGAAAGAGTAGCCGAGACCGCCTTACGCACATCGTGATTTTGACAAAATTCGGCTCGATTTCCCCGAACTTGGGCGATATTTTCCAGTCCCGAGGAGTCTAAGCTAACTCCTGATGGCCTTGGTTTGCAGTGAAATGAACACAGTAACACTTTTTGAAGGCTTATTTTCGAGCTTCTGGGATGAAATATAGCGCCACTTCCCTTTAAGACTGAAAGAGTAGGCGAGACCGCCTTACGCGCATCGTGATTTTAAGCGACTTTCGCTCGATTTTCTAGAATTTTGGTGATATTTTCAAGTCCTGGGGACTCTAAAGTAACTCCTGATGGCCTTGGTTTGCAGTGAAATGGACGCAGGAAAACTTTTTGAACGCTTAGTTTCGAGCTTCTGGGCCGAAATACAACCGTATTTCACTTTAAGACTGAAAACGTAGGCGAGACCGTCTTACGAGCATCGTGATTTTGACCAAGTTCAGCTCGATTTCCCGGAACTTGGGGGATATTTTCCAGTCCGGGGGACTTTAAACTAACTCCTGATGACCTTGGTTTGCAGTTAAATGCACAAAGCGTAACTTTTTAAAGGGTCACTTTCGAGCTTCTGGGCCGAAATATAGCCCCACTTTACTTTAAGACTGAAAGACTAGCCGAGACCGTCTTACCCGCATCGTGATTTTGACCAACTTCTGTTCGATTTCCCGGAACATCGGGGAATTACTCCAGTCCCGGGGACTCTAAACTAACTGCTGATGGCCTTGGTTTGCAGTGAAATGGACACAGCACATTTTTTTGAACGCTCACTTTCGAGCTTCTCGGCCGAAATATAGCCCTACTTCACTTCAAGACTGAAAGAGTAGCCGAGAGCGCCTTACGCGCATCGTAATTTTGACCAACTTCGGCTCGATTTTCCGGAAGTTGGCGAATATTTTCAATTCCCGGGGAGGCTAAACTAGCTTTCGATGGCCTTAGTTTGCAGTTAAATGGACACGGCAAAACTTTTTGAACGCTCACTTTCGAGCTTACGGGTCGAAATATAGCCCCACTTAACTTTAAGACTGAAAGAGTAGACGAGACCGTCTTACGCGCATCGTGATTTTGGGATACTTCGGCTCGATTTCTCGCAAAAAGGGGGATATTTTCCAGTCCCAAAGTCTCTAAACTCACTCCTGATTGTCTAAGATGTGAGTGAAATAGAGACAAAAATTTTTGAAGCCTTACTTTCGAGCTTCTGGAGTGAAATCTAAGCCCACTTTACCTTAAGACTGAAAGAGTAGCCGAGACCCCCTTAAGCGCATCGTGAGTTTCACTAACTTTGGTTGGATTTCCCGTAACTTGGGGGATATTTCCAGTCCCTTGGTCGCTAAACTAAGTCGTCATGGCCTTGTTTTGCAGTGAAATGGACACAGCAAAACTTTTTGAACACTCAGTTTCGAGCTTCTGGGCCGAAATATTGCCCCACTTCACTCACGGAGACTGAAAGAGTAACCGAAACCGCCGTACGCGCGTGGTGATTTTGACCAACTTCGGTTAAATTTCCGGGAGCTTGGGGAATATTTTCCAGTTCCGGGGACTCTAAACTGACCGCCGACGTCCTTGGTCTGCACTAAAATGGACACAGCAAAACTTTTTGAACGCTCACTTTTGAGCTTGTGGGCGGAAATATTGCCCCAGTTCACTTTAAGAATGAAAGAGTAACCGGGACCGCCTTACGCGCATCGTGATTTTGACCAACTTTGGCTCGATTTCCCGGGAAATGGGGGATATTTTGCGGTACCGGGGACTCTAAACTAACTCCTGATTGCCTTGGTTTGCAGTGAAATGGACACAGCCAAACTTTTTGAACGTTCACTTTCGAGCTTCTGGGCCGAAATATAGGCCCACTTTACTTTAAGACTGAAAGAGTAGCCGGGACCGCCTTACGCGCATGGTAATTTTGTCGAACTTCGGCTTGATTTCCTGGGACTTGGGGGATATTTTCCAGTCCCGCAAGCGCTAAACTAACTTATGAATGCCTTGGTTTTTAGTAAAATGGACACAGGTAAAAGGGGCGCACGCTAGGTTTCCAGGTTGCAGGCCGAAATATAGCCCCACTTTATTTTAAGACTGAAAGTGTACACGAAACCGCCTTAAGCGCATCGAAATTTTTAGCCACTATGGCTCGATCTTAATGGCCTTAGTTTCAGTAAAATGGTCACAGGTAACAGGAGCGCACGCTCGGTGTCGAGCTTCTAGGCCGAAATGTAGCCCCAGTTCATTTTAAGTCTGAAAGAGTAAACGAAACTGCCGTAGGCTTATGGTAATTTTAAAAAAGTATGGCTCAATTTGCCGAAGCTTGGAGGATAGCTTCCAGTCTCGAGGATTCTAAACTATCTCCTGATGGACTTAGTTCTTAGTGAAATGGACACAGGTAAAAGGAGAGCACGCTCGGTGTCGAGCTTGTAGAACCGAAATATAGCCCCACTTCATTTTCGGAGTAAACAAGTAGCCGAGACCGCCTTACGCCCATCGTGATTTTGAGCATCTCTGGCTCGATTTGCCGGAATTCGGGGAATATTTTCCAGTCCCGAGGATTCTATGCTAACTCCTCATGAACTTAGTTTTGAGTAATATGTACACAGGCAAAAGGAGCGCACGCTCGGTGTTGAGCTTCTCGGCCGAAATATAGCCCCACTTCATTTTAAGACTGAAAGAGTAGCCGAGACCGCCTTACGCGCATCGTGATTTTGAGCAACTTTGGCTCGATCTGCCAGAATTTGGGAAATATTTTCCAGTCCCAAGGACTCTAAACTAACTCCTGATGGCCTAAGATGTCAGTGAAATGGACACAGGTAAAATTAGCGCACGCCCGGTCTAGAGCTTCTAGGTCGAAATATAGCCCCCCTTAATTTTAAGACTGAAAGAGTAGCCGAGACCGCCTTACGCGCATCGTGATATTGGGCCACTTTTGCTCGATTTCCCGGAAGTTGGCGAATAATTTAAAGTCCCGGGGACGCTAAACTAACTGCCGATGACCTTGCTTTGCAGTTTAATGAACACAGCAAAACATTCTGAACGCTCACCTTCGAGCTTCAGGGCCGAAATATAGCCCTACTTAAATTTAAGACTGAAAGAATAGCCGAGAGCCCGTTACGCGCATCGTAATTTTCATCAACTTCGGCGCCATTTCCTGAAACTTGGAGAATATTTTCCAGTCCCGGGGACTCTAAACTAACTCCTGACTGCCTTGGTTTGAAGTGAAATGGACACAGCAATAGTTTTTGAACGCTCACCTGCGAGCTTGTGGGGCTAAATATAGCCACACTTCACTTTAAGACTGAAACAGTAGCCTAGACCGCGTTACGCGCATCGTGATTTTGATCAACTTCTGCTCGCTTTCCTGCAACTTGGGGAATATTTTCCAGTCCCGGGGACTCTAAACTAACTCCTGATGGCCATGGTTTGCAGTGAAATTGACACAGCACAAGTTTTTGAACGCACACTTTCGAGCTTCTAGGCCGAAATATAGTCCCACATCACTTACGACTTAAAGAGTAGCCGAGACCGGCGTGCGCGCATCGTGATTTTGACCAACTGCGGGCCGACATTTCGCAACTTGGAGGATATTTTCCAGTCCCAGGGACTCTAAACTAACCGTTGATGGCCTTGGTTTGCAGTGAAATTGACACAGCACAAGTTTTTGAATGCACACTTTCGAGCTTCTAGGCCGAAATATAGTCCCACATCACTTACGACTTAAAGAGTAGCCGAGACCGGCGTGCGCGCATCGTGATTTTGACCAACTTCGGGTCGATATTCCGGAACTTGGGGGATATTTTCCAGTCCCAGGGACTCTAAACTAACTCTTGATGGCCTTGGTTTGCAGTGAAATGAAGACAGCAAAACTGTTTGAGCGCTCACCTTCAAGCTTCTGGACCGAAATATAGCCCACTTTACTTTAATACTGAAAAAGTCTCCGAGACCGCCTTACGCGCATTGTGATTTTGTAAAAACTTCGGGTGGATTTCCCGGAACATGGGGGATATTTTCCGGTCTTTTGGACGCTAAACTAGGTGCCGATGGCTTTGTTTTGCAGTGAAATGGACACAGCAAAGCTTTTTGAACGCTCACTTTCGAGCTTGTGGGCTAAAATATAGCCATACTTCACTTTAACACTGAGACAGTAGCCGAGACCACGTTTCGCGCATCGTGATTTTGATCAACTTCGGCTCGATTTCCCGGAACTTGCGAAATATTTTCCAGTCCCGGGGACTCTAAACTAACTCGTGCTGGTCTTGGTTTGCAGTGAAACGGAAACAGAAAAAGTTTTTCAACGCATAATTTCGAGCTTCCTGACCGAAATAGAAGCCCACTTCACTTGAAGGCTGAAAGAGTAGCCGAGACCGCCTTACGTGCATCGTGATTTTGAGCAACTTCGGCTCGATGTGCCGGAACTAAGGAGATATATTCCAGTTCTGAGGACTGTAAACTAATTCCTGATGGCCTTGGTTTGCAGTAAAATGGACCCAGGAAAACTTTTTGAACACTCACTTTCGAGCTTCTATGCCAAAATATAGCCCCCCCATTACTTTAACACTGAAAGAGTAGCCGAGACCGCCTTACGCGCATCGTGATTTTGACAAACTTCGGGTTGATTTCCCGGAACTTGGGGGATATTTTCCAGTCCCGGGGACCCTCAACTAACTCCTGCTCTTCTTGGTTTGCAGTGAAATGGACAAAGCGAAAGTTTTTGAAGGCTCACTCTCGAGCTTCTGGGCCGAAATAGAGCCCCATTTTACTTTAAGACTGAAAGAGTAGGCGAGACCGTCTTGAGCGAATCGTGATTTTGACCAAATTCGCGTTTACTTCCCGAAACTTGGGGGATATATTCCAGTCAAAGGGACTCTAAACTAACTCCTGATGGCCTTGGTTTTCAGTGAAATGGACACAGCACAACTTTGGAGCCTCTGGGCAGAAATATAGCCCCACTTTACTTTAAGACTGAAAGCGTAGATGAGACCGCCTTACGCGCATCGTAATTTTGACGATCTACGAATGGACTTCCCGGAACTTGGGGGATATTTTGCAGTCCCTTGGACGCTAAACTAAGTCCTGATGGCCTTGTTTTGAAGTAAAATGGACACAACAAAACTTTTTGAACGCTCACTTTCTAGCTTGTGGGCCGAAATATAGCCACACTTCACTTTAGGACTGACACAGTAGCCGAGACCACGTTACGCGCATCATGAATTTGATCAACTTCGGCTCGATTTCCCGGGCCTTGGCGGATATTCTTCAGTCCCGGGGACTCTAAACTAACTTCTGATGGCCTTGGTTTGCACTGAAAGTGACAGAAGAAAACTTTTTAAACACTCACTTTCGAGCTTCTGGGCCGAAATATTGCCCCACTTCACTTTAAGACTGAAAGAGTAGCCGAGATCACCTTACGCACATCGTGATTTTGACCAACTTTGGCTCGATTTACCGGAACTTGGGGGATATTTTGCAGTCCCGAAGACTCTTAAGTAACCGCTGATGGCCTTGGTTTGCATTGAAATGGATACAGCAAAACTTTTTGAACGCTCACTTTTGAGCTTCTGGGCCGAAATACAGCAACACTTCACTTTAAGACTGAAAGAGTAGCCGAGACCGTCTTACGCGAATCATGATTTTGACCAACGTCTTCTCGATTTTCCGGAACTTGGGAAGTACATTCCACTCCCGGGGACTCTAAACTAAGTCCTGATAGCCTTGGTTTGCAGTGAAATAGACACAGTAATTTTTTTTGAGCTTTGAGCTTGTGGGCCAAAATAGAGCCCCACTTCACTTTAAGACTGAAGGAGTAGCCGACACCGCCTTAAGCGCACCGTGATTTTGACCAACTTCGGCTCGCTTTGCCGGAACTTGGGGGATATTTTCCAGTCCCGGGGACTCTAGACAAACTCCTGATTGTCTTGGTTTTCAGTGATATGGACACAGCGAAACTTTTTGAACGCTCACTCTCGAGCTTCTGGACCGAAATATAGCCCCACTTTACTTTAAGACTGAAAGAGTAGCCGAGACCGTCTTGCGCAAATCGTGATTTTGAGCAACTTCGGGTCGGTTTCCCGGAACTTGGGGGATATATTCCATTTCCGCGGGCTCTACACTAACTCCTGATGGCCTTGGTTTTCAGTGAGATGGGTAAAGGAAAGCTTTTTGAACACTCTCTTTGTAGCTTCTGGGCCGAAATAGAATCCCACCTCACTTTCAGACTGAAATAGTAGCCGAGACGGCCTTACGAGCATCGTGATTTTGACCAAGTTCAGCTCGATTTCCCGGAACTTGGCGGATATTTTACAGTCCGGGGGACTTTAAACTAAGTCCTGATGGCCTTGGTTTGCAGTTAAATGTACAAAGCGTAACTTTTTAAAGGGTCACTTTGGAGCTTCTGGGCCGAAATATAGCCCCACTTTACTTTAAGTCTGAAAGAGTAGTCGAGACAGTCTTACGCGCATCGTGACTTTGACCAAGTTCCGTTCGATTTCCCGGAACTTCGGGGAATTATTCCAGTCCCGGGGACTCTAAACTAACTGCTGATGGCCTTGGTTTGCAGTGAAATGGACACACCAGATTTTTTTGAACGCTCACTTTCGAGCTTCTCGGCCGAAATATAGCCCTACTTCACTTTAAGACTGAAAGAGTAGCCGAGACCGCCTTACGCGCATCGTAATTTTGACCAACTTGGGCTCGATTTCCCGGAAGTTGGCGAATATTTTCAATTCCCGGGGGAGCTAAACTAACTTCCGATGGCCTTAGTTTGCAGTGAAATGAACACAGCAAAACTTTTTGAACGCTCACTTTCGAGCTTATGGGTCGAAATATAGCCCCACTTAACTTTAAGACTGAAAGACTAGCCGAGACCGCCTTACGCGCATCGTGATTTTGGGATACTTCGGCTCGATTTCAAATAGGGGGGATATTTTCCAGTCCCGGGGACTCTAAACTAACTCCTGATGGCCTTGATTTGCATTGGAATGGACACAGCACAATTTTTTGAACGCACACTTTCGAGATTCTGGGCCGAAATATAGCCCCACTTCACTTAAGACTGAAAGAGTAGCCGAGACCGCCTTGCTCCCATCGTGAGTTTGACAAACTTCGGGTCGATATTCCGAAACTTAGGGGATATTTTCCAGTCCCAGAAACTCTAAACTAACTCCTGATGGCCTTGGTTTGCAGTGAAATGGACAGAGCAAAACTTTTTGAACGCTCACCTTCGAGCTTCCTGGCCGAAATAAAGCCCCACTTTACTTTAAGACTTAAAGAGTAACCGAGACCACCTCAGCGCATTGTCAGTTTGAAAAACTTCGGGTGGATCTCCCGGAACCTGGGGAACATTTTCCAGTCCCTTGGACGCTAACCTAAGTCCTGATGCCCTTGTTTTGCAGTGAAATGGACACAGCAAAAGTTTTTGAACGCTCACTTTCGAGCTTGTGGGCCGAAATATAGCCACACTTTACTTTAAGACTGAAACAGTAGCCGAGACCGCATTTCGCGCATCGTGATTTTCCTCAACTTCGGCTCGCTTTCCCGGAACTTGGGGAATATTTTCCAGTCCCGGGCACCCTAAACTAACTTTTGATACCTTTGTTATGCAGTGAAATGCACACAGCAAAACTTTTTGAACGCTCACTTTCGAGCTTCTGGACAGAAATATAGCCCCACTTCACTTTAAGACTGAAACAGTATCCTATACCGCATTTCGCCCATCCTGGTTTTGATCAACTTCGGTTCGATTCCCCGAACTTGGGCAATATTTTTCAGTCCCGGGGACTCTAAACTAACCCCTGATGGCCTTGGTTTGCAGTGAAATGGACACAGCAAAACTTTTTCAACGCTCACTTTCGGGCTTCTGGCCCGAAATATAGCCCCACTTCACTTTAAGACAGAAAGAGTAGCCGAGACCACTTTAGGGGCACCGTGATTTTGACCAACCTCGGCTCAATTTCCCCGACCTTGGGGCATACTTTCTTGTCCCGGAGACCCTAAACTAACTCCTGATGGCCTTGCTTTGCAGTGAAATGAACACAGCAAAACTTTTTGAACGCTCACTTTCGGGCTTCTGGCCCGAAATATAGCCCCACTTCACTTTAAGACTAAAAGAGTAGCCGAGACCACCTTACGCAAATCGTGATTTTGACCAACTTCGGCTCGATTTCCCGGAAGTTGGGGGATATTTTCCAGTCCCGGGGACTCTAAACTAGCTCCTGATGGCTTTGGTTTGCAGTGAAATAAACACAGGGAAACTTTTTGAACGCTCACGTTCAAGCTCCTGGGCACGAATAAAGCCTCACTTCACTTTAAGACTGAAACAGTAAGCGAGACCGCCTAACGCGCACCGCGATTTTGACCAACTTCGCCTAAATTTCCTTGAACTTGGGGGATATTTTCTCGTCCCGAAGACTCTTAAGTAAGCCCTGATGGCCTTCGTTTGCATTGAAATAGATACAGCAAAACTTTTTGAACGCTCACTTTTGAGCTTCTGGGCCGACATATAGCTCTACTTCACATTAAGACTGAAAAAATAGCCAAGACCATCTTGCGCGGATCGTGATTTTGACCAAAGTCTTCTCGATTTTCCGGAACTTGGGAAATATATTGCAGTCCCGGGGACTCTAAACTAACTCCTGATGGCCTTGGTTTGCAGTGATATGGTCACAGCAAATTTTTTGCAGCGCTCGCTTTGGAACTTCTGGGCCGAAATAGAGCCCCACTTCACTTTAAGACTGAAAGAGTAGCCGAGGCCGCCTTACGCGCATCGTGATTTTGACCAACTTCGGCTTGAGTTGCCAGAACTTAAAATATATTTTTCAGTCCCGGGGACTCTAAACTAACTCATGATGGCCTTGGTTTTCAGTGAAATTCAGAGAGGAAAACTTTTTGAACATTCACTTTCGAGCTTCTGGACCGAAATATAGCCCCACTTCACTTTAAGACTGAAAGAGTAGCCGGGACCGCCTTACGCGAATCGTTATTTTGACCAACTTCGTCTCGATTTCGCGGAACTTGGAGGATATTTTCCAGTTCCGGGGACTGTAAACTACTTCCTGAGGGTCTTGCTTTGCAGTGAAATGGGCACAGCATAACTTTTTCAACGCTCACTTTCGAGCTTCTGGGCCGAAATATAGCCCCACTTCACTTTAAGACTGAAAGACTAGCCAAGACCGTCTTACGCGCATCGTGGTTTTGACCAACTTCGGCTTGAGTTGCCAAAACTTAAAAGATATTTTCCAGTCCCGGGGACTCCAAACTAACTCATGATGGCCTTGGTTTTCAGTGAAATTCAGAGAGGAAAACTTTTTGAAGGCTCACTTTCGAGCTTGTGGACCGAGATATACCCCTACTTCACTTTAAGATTGAAAGAGTAGCCGAGACCACCTTACGCGAATCGTTATTTTGACCAACTTCGTCTCGATTTCGCGGAAATTGGGGGATATTTTCCTGTTCCGGGGACTGTAAAGTACTTCCTGAGGGCCTTGCTTTGCAGTGAAATGGGCACAACATAACTTTTTGAACGCTCACTTTCGAGCTTCTGGGCCGAAATATACAGCCACGTCACTTTAAGACTAAAAGAGTAGCCGAGACTGCTTTACGCGCATCGTGATTTTGACAAACTTCGGCTCGATTTCCCGGAACTTGGGGGATATTTTGATGTCCCGGAGACTGTAAACTATCTCCTGATGTGGCTTGGTTCGGGGTGAAATTTACACAGCAAAACTTTTTGAACTTTCACTTTCGAGCTTCTGGGCCGAAATAGAGCCCGAGTTCACTTTAAGAATGAAAGAATAGCCGAGACCGCCTTACGCGCATCGTGATTTTGACCAACTTTGGCTCGATTTCCCGGGAAATGGGGAATATTTTCCGGTACCGGGGACTCTAAAGTAACTCCTGATTGCCTTGGTTTGCATTGAAATGGAGAGAGCAAAAGTTTTTCAACGCTCCCCTTCGGGCTTCTGAGCCGAAATATAGCCCCACTTCAGTTTAAGACTGAAAAGAGTAGCCGACACCGTCTTACGCGCATCATGATTTTGACCAACTTCGGCTTGATTTCCCGAAAGTTCGGGGATATATTCAAGTCCCAAGGACTCTAAACTAACCCGTGATGGCCTTGGTCTGCAGAGAAATGGACACAGCAAAACTTGTTGAACGCTCACTTTCGAGCTTGTGGGCCTAAATATAGCCACACTTCACTTTAAGACTGAAAGAGTAGCCGAGACCGCGTTACGCGCATCGTGATTTTGATCAACTTCGGCTCGATTTTCCGGAACTTGCGAAATATTTTCCAGTCCCGGGCACTGTAAACAATCTGCTGATGTGGCTTGGTTTAGGGTGAAATGGACACAGCAAAACTTTTTGAACTTTCACTTTCTAGCTTCTCGGCCGAAATATAGCCCCAGTTCACTTTCAGAATGAAAGAGTAGCCTAGACCGCCTTACGCGCATCGTAATTTTGACAAAATTCGGCTCGATTTCCTCGAACTTGCGCGATATTTTCCAGTCCCGGGGACTCTAAACTAACTCCTGATGGCCTTGGTTTGCAGTGAAATGGACACAGCAAACCTTTTTGAACGCTCACTTTCGAGCTTGTGGGCCTAAATATAGCCACACTTCACTTTAAGACTGAAACAGTAGCCGAGATCGCGTTACGCGCATCGTGATTTTGATCAACTTCCGCTCGCTTTCCTGGAACTTGGGGAATATTTTCCAGTCCCGGGGACTCTAAACTAACTCCTGATGGCCATGGTGTGCAGTGAAATTGACACAGCACAAGTTTTTGAACGCACACTTTCGAGCTTCTAGGCCGAAATATAGTCCCACATCACTTACGACTTAAAGAGTAGCCGAGACCGGCGTGCCCGCATCGTGATTTTGACCAACTTCGGGTCGATATTCCGGAACTTGGGGGATATTTTCCAGTCCCAGGGACTCTAAACTAACTCTTGATGGCCTTGGTTTGCAGTGATATGGAGACAGGAAAACGTTTTGAACGCTCACCTTCAAGCTTCTGGCCCACTTTACTATAATACTGAAAAAGTAGCCGAGACCGCCTTACGTGCATCGTGATTTTGACAAACTTCGGGTGGATTTCCCGGAACTTGGGGGATATTTTCCAGTCCCTTGGACGCTAAACTAGGTGCCGATGGCCTAGTTTTGCAGTAAAATGGACACAGCAAAGCTTTTTGAACGCTCACTTTTGAGCTTGTGGGCTTAAATATAGGCAGACTTCACTTTAAGACTGAAACAGTAGGCGAGACCACGTTTCGCGCGTCGTGATTTTGATCAACTTCAGCTCGATTTCCCGGAACTTGCGAAGTATTTTCCAGTCCCGAGGACTCGAAACTAACTCGTGCTGGTCTTGGTTTGCAGTGAAACGGAAACAGAAAAAGTTTTTGAACGCATACTTTCGAGCTTCTGGACCGAAATAGAAGCCCACTTCACTTAAAGACTGAAAGAGTAGCCGAGACCGCCTTACATGCATCGTGATTTTGAGCAACGTCGGCTCGATTTGGCGGAACTAAGGGGATATATTCTAGTTCTGAGGACTCTAAACAAATTCCTGATGGCTTTGGTTTCCAGTAAAATGGACCCAGCAAAAGTTTTTGAACGCTCAATTTCGAGCTTCTGGGCCAAAATATAGCCCCCCATTACTTTAACACTGAAAGAGTAGCCGAGACCGCCTTACGCGCATCGTGATTTTGACAAACTTCGGGTTGATTTCCCGGAACTTGGAGGATATTTTCCAGTCCCGGGGACTCTCATCTAACTCCTGCTTGTCTTGGTTTGCAGTGAAATGGACACAGCGAAAGTTTTTGAAGGCTCACTCTCGAGCTTCTGGGCCGAAATAGAGCCCCATTTTACTTTAAGACTGAAAGAGTAGGCGAGACCGTCTGAGCGAATCGTGATTTTGACCAAATTCGCGTTTACTTCCCGAAACTTGGGGGATATATTCCAGTCAAAGGGACTCTAAAGTAACTCCTGATGGCCTTGGTTTTCAGTGAAATGGACAGAGAACAACTTTGGAGCTTCTGGGCAGAAATATAGCCCCACTTTACTTTAAGACTGAAAGCGTAGATGAGACCGCCTAACGCGCATCGTTATTTTGACGAGCTTCGAATGGATTTCCCGGAACTTGGGGGATATTTTGCAGTCCCTTAGACGCTAAACTAAGTCCTGATGGCCTTGTTTTGAAGTAAAATGGACACAACAAAACTTTTTGAACGCTCACTTTCTAGCTTGTGGGCCGAAATATAGCCACACTTCACTTTAGGACTGACACAGTAGCCGAGACCACGTTACGCGCATCATGAATTTGATCAACTTCGGCTCGATTTCCCGGGACTTGGCGGATATTCTTCAGTCCCGGGGAATCTAAGCTAACTTCTGATGGCCTTGGTTTGCACTGAAAGTGACAGAGAAAAACTTTTTAAACACTCACTTTCGAGCTTCTGGGCCGAAATATTGCCCCACTTCACTCTAAGACTGAAAGAGTAGCCGAGACCATCTTACGCACATCGTGATTTTGACCAACTTCGGCTCGATTTACCGGAACTTGGGGGATACTTTTATATCCCGAGGACTCTTAAGTAACCCCTGATGGCCTTGGTTTGCATTGAAATGGATACAGCGAAACTTTTTGAACGCTCACTTTTGAGCTTCTGGGCCGAAATATAGCCCCACTTCACTTTAAGACTCAAAGAGTAGCCGAGACCGTCTTACGCGCATCGTGATTTTGACCAACGTCTTGTCGATTTTCCGGAACTTGGGAAATACATTCTACTCCCGGGAACTCTAAACTAATTCCTGATAGCCTTGGTTTGCAGTGAAAAAGACAGTAATTTTTTTTGAGCTTTGAGCTTGTGGGCCGAAATAGAGCCCCACTTCACTTTAAGACTGAAGGAGTAGCCGACACCGCCTTAAGCGCACCGTGATTTTGACCAACTTCGGGTTGATTTCCCGGAACTTGGGGGATATTTTCCAGTCCCGGGGACTCTAAACTAACTCCTGATTGTCTTGGTTTTCAGTGAAATGGACACAGCGAAACTTTTTGAACGCTCACTCTCGAGCTTCTGGACCGAAATATAGCCCCAGTTTACTTTAAGACTAAAACAGTAGCCGAGACCACGTTACGCGCATCATGAATTTGATCAACTTCGACTGCAATTCCCGGGACTTGGGGGATATTTTCCAGTCCCGGGGACTCTAAACTAACTCCTGATGGCCTTGGTTTGCATTGAAATGGACACAGCACAATTTTTTGAACGCGCACTTTCGAGCTTCTGAGCCGAAATATAGCCCCACTTCACTTAAGACTGAAAGAGTAGCCGAGACCGCCTTGTTCGCATCGTGAGTTTGACAAACTTTGGGTCGATATTCCGGAACTTGGGAGATATTTTCCAATCCCAGGAACTCTAAACTAACTCCTGATGGCCTTGGTTTGCATTGAAATGGACACAGCACAATTTTTTGAACGCACACTTTCGAGCTTCTGGACAGAAATATAGCCCGACTTTACTTTAAGACTGAAAGAGTAGCCGAAACCGCCTTACGTATATCGTTATTTTGACGAACTTTGAATGGATTTCCCGGAACTTGGGATATATTTATTAGTCCCTTGGACGCTGAACTAAGTCCTGATGGCCTTGTTTTGCAGTGAAATGGACACAACAAAACTTTTTGAACGCTCACTTTCGAGCCTGTGGGCCGAAATATAGCCACACTTTACTTTAAGACTGAAACAGTAGCCGAGACCGCATTTCGCGCATCGTGATTTTGATCAACTTCGGCTCGCTTTTCCGGAATTTGGGGAGTATTTTCCAGTCCCGGAGAATCTAAAATAACTTTTGATCGCTTTGATTTGCAGTGAAATGGACAAAGCAAAATTTTTGAACGCTCACTTTCGAGCTTCTGGACAGAAATATAGCCCCACTTCACTTTAAGACTGAAAGGGTAGCCGAGACCGCTTTGGGAGCATCGTGATTTTGACCAACTTCAGCTCGATTTACCGCAACTTGGGGCATATTTTCCAGTCCCAGGGACGCTAAACTAATTCGTGATGGCCTTGTTTTTCAGTCAAAGAACACAGCAAAACTTTTTGAACGCTCACTTTGGGGCTTCTGGGCTGAAATATAGCCCCACTTCACCTTAAGACTGAAACGGTAGCCGAAACCGCATTTCGCGCATCGTGATTTTGATCAACTTCGGTTCGATTCCCCGGAACTTGGGCAATATTTTTCAGTCCCGGGGACTCTAAACTAGCCCCTGATGGCCTTGGTTTGCAGTGAAATGGACACAGCAAAACTTTTTGAACGCTCACTTTCGGACTTCTGGCCCGAAATATAGCCCCACTTCACTTTAAGACAGAAAGAGTAGCCGAGACCAATATAGGGGCATCGTGATTTTGACCAACCTCGGCTCAATTTCCTGGACGTTGGGGCATATTTTCTATCCCCGGGGACGCTAAACTAACTCCTGACGGCCTTGGTTTGCAGTGAAATGAACACAGCCAAACTTCTTGAGCGCGCACTTTCAAATTCGTGGGCAGGAATAAAGCCTCACTTCACTTTAAGACTGAAACAGTAAGCGAGACCGCCTAACGCGCACCGTGATTTTGACCAACTTCGGCTAAATTTCTCTGAACGTGAGGGATATTTTCCAGTCCCGAAGACTCTTAAGTAACCCATGATGGCCTTCGTTTGCATTGAAATGGATACAGGAAAACTTTTTGAACTTTCACTTTTGAGCTTTTGGCCCGAAATATAGCCCCAGTTCACTTTAAGAATGAAAGAATAGCCGAGACCGTCTTACGCGCATCGTGATTTTGACCAACTTTGGCTCGATTTCTCGGGAAATGGGGAATATTTTCCGGTACCGGGGACTCTAAAGTAACTCCTGATTGCCTTTGTTTGCATTGAAATGGAGAGAGCAAAACTTTTTTAACGCTCCCCTTCGGGCTTCTGAGCGAAAATATAGCCCCACTTCAGTTTAAGACTGAAAGAGTAGCCGACACCGTGTTACTCGCATGGTGATTTTGACCATCTTCGGCTCGATTTCCCGAAACTTCGGGGATATATTCAAGTCCCAAGGACTCTAAACTAGCCCCTGATGGCCTTGGTGTGCAGTGAAATGGACACAGCAAATTTTTTTGAACGGTTACTTTCGAAATTCTGGGCCGAAATATAGCTCCACTTCACTTTAAGGCTGATATAGCCGAGACCGGCATAGACGCATCGTGACTTTGACCAACTTCTGCTTGAGCCGCCAGAACTTAAGGGATATTTTCCAGTCCCGTGGACTCTAAACTAACTCATGATGGCCTTGGTTTTCAGTTAAATTGAGAGAACAAAACTTTTTGAACGCTCACTTTCGAGCTTCTGGGCCGAAATATACAGCCACGTCACTTTAAGACTAAAAGAGTAGCCGAGACTGCTTTACGCGCATCGTGATTTTGACAAACTTCGGCTCGATTTCCCGGAACTTGGGGGATATTTTGATGTCCCGGACACTGTAAACAATCTGCTGATGTGGGTTGGTTTGCGGTGAAATGGACACAGAAAAACCTTTTGAACTTTCACTTTCTAGCTTCTCGGCCGATATATAGCCCCAGTTGACTTTAAGAATGAAAGAGTAGCCGAGACCGCCTTACGCGCATCGTGATTTTGAGAACATTCGGCTTGATTTCCCCGAACTTGGGCGATATGTTCCAGTCCCGAGGAGTCTAAACTAACTCCTGATGGCCTTGGTTTGCAGTAAAATGGACACAACAAAACTTTTTGAACTTTCACTTTCTAGCTCCTCGGCCGAAATATAGCCCCACTTCACTTTAAGAATGAAAGAGTAGCCGAGACCGCCCTACGCGCATCGTGATTTTGACAAAATTCGGCCCCATTTCCCCGAACTTGGGCGATATTTGCCAGTCCCGAGGACTCTAAACTAACTCCTGATGGCCTTGGTTTGCAGTGAAATGAGCGCAGCAAAACTTTTTGAACTTTCACTTTCTAGCCTCTCGGCCGAAATATAGCCCCAGTTCTCTTTAAGAATGAAAGAATAGCCGAGACCGCCTTACGCGCATGGTGATTTTGACCAACTTTGGCTCGATTTCCCGGGAAATGGGGGATATTTTCCGGTACCGGGGACTCTAAACTAATTCGTGATGGCCTTGGTTTGCAGTGAAATGGACACAGCAAAACTGTTTGAACGCTCACCTTCAAGCTTCTGGGCTGAAATATAGCCCACTTTACTTTAAGACTGAAAAGGTAGCCGAGACCGCCTTACGCGCATCGTGATTTTGACAAACTTCGGGTGGATTTCCCGGAACTTAGGGGATATTTTCCAGTCCCTTGGACGCTAAACTAGGTGCCGATGGCCTTCTTTTGCAACGAAATGGACACAGCAAAGCTTTTTGAACGGTCACTTTCGAGCTTCTGGGCCAAAATATAGCCCCCCATTACTTTAACACTGAAAGAGTAGCCGAGACCGCCTTACGCGCATCGTGATTTTGACAAACTTCGGGTTGATTTCCCGGAACTTGGGGGATATTTTCCAGTCCCGGGGACTCTCAACTAACTCCTGCTTGTCTTGGTTTCCAGTAAAATGGACATAGCGAAAGTTTTTGAAGGCTCACTCTCGAGCTTCTGGGCCGAAATAGAGCCCCATTTTACTTTAAGACTTAAAGAGTAGGCGAGACCGTCTTGAGCGAATCGTGATTTTGACCAAATTCGCGTTTATTTCCCGAAACTTGGGGGATATATTCCAGTCAAAGGGACTCTAAAGTAACTCCTGAGATCCTTGGTTTTCAGTGAAATGGACAGAGCACAACCATGGAGCTTCTGGGCAGAAATATAGCCCCACTTTACTTTAAGACTGAAAGCGTAGATGAGACCGCCTTACGCGCATCGTAATTTTGACGAACTTCGAATGGATTTCCCGGAACTTGGGGGATATTTTCCAGTCCCTTGGACGCTAAACTAAGTCCTGATGGCCTTGTTTTGAAGTAAAATGGACACAACAAAACTTTTTGAACGCTCACTTTCTAGCTTGTGGGCCGAAATATAGCCACACTTCACTTTAGGACTGACACAGTAGCCGAGACCACGTTACGCGCATCATGAATTTGATCAACTTCGGCTCGATTTCCCGGGAGTTGGGGGATATTCCCCAGTCCCGGGGACTCTAAACTAACTTCTGATGGCCTTGGTTTGCACTGAAAGTGACAGAGCAAAACTTTTTAAACACTCACTTTCGAGCTTCTGGGCCGAAATATTGCCCCACTTCACTTTAAGACTGAAAGAGTAGCCGAGACCACCTTACGCACATCGTGATTTTGACCAACTTCGGCTCGATTTACCGGAACTTGGGGGATATTTTCCAGTCCCGAGGACTCTTAAGTAACCCCTGATGGCCTTGGTTTGCATTGAAATGGATACAGCGAAACTTTTTGAACGCTCACTTTTGAGCTTCTGGGCCGAAATATAGCCCCACTTCACTTTAAGACTCAAAGAGTAGCCGAGACCGTCTTACGCGCATCGTGATTTTGACCAACGTCTTGTCGATTTTCCGGAACTTGGGAAATACATTCCACTCCCGGGGACTCTAAACTAACTCCTGATAGCCTTGGTTTGCAGTGAAATAGACACAGTGCTTTTTTTTGAGCTTTGAGCTTGTGGGCCGAAATAGAGCCCCACTTCACTTTAAGACTGAAGGAGTAGCCGACACCGCCTTAAGCGCACCGTGATTTCGACCAACTTCGGCTCGATTTTTCGGAACTTGGGAAATATTTTCCAGTCCCGGGGACTCTAAACTAACTCCTGATTGTCTTGGTTTTCAGTGATATGGACACAGCGAAACTTTTTGAACGCTCACTCTCGAGCTTCTGGACCGAAATATAGCCCTACTTTACTTTAAGACTGAAAGAGTAGCCGAGACCGTCTTGCGCAAATCGTGATTTTGACAAACTTCGGGTCGGTTTCCCGGAACTTGGGAGATATATTCCATTTCCGCGGGCTCTAAACTAACTCCTGATGGCATTGATTTTCAGTGAAATGGACAAAGGAAAGCATTTTGAACACTCTCTTTGTAGCTTCTGGGCCGAAATAGAATCCCACTTCACTTTCAGACTGAAATAGTAGCCGAGACCGCCTCACGCGCATCGTGAGTTAGACCAAGTTCAGCTCGATTTCACGCAACTTTTTGGGATATTTTCCAGTCCGGGGGACTCTAAACTAACTCTGGATTGCCTTGGTTTGCACTGAAATGCGCCCAGCATAACTTTTTGAACGCCCACTTTGGAGCTTCTGGGCCGAAATAAAGCCCCACTTCACTTTAAGACTGAAAGAGTAGCCGAGATCGCCTTACGCGGATCGAGATTTTGACCATTTTCGGATCGATTTCTCGGAACTTGGGGGATATTTTCCAGTCCCGCGGACTCTAAACTAACTCCTGATCGCCTGGCTTTGCAATGAAATGGACAGAGCAAAGCTTTTTGAACGCTCACTTTCGAGCTTGTGGGCCGAAATATAGCCACACTTTAATTTAAGACTGAAACAGTAGCCGAGACCGCATTTCGCGCATCGTGATTTTCCTCAACTTCGGCTCGCTTTCCCGGAACTTGGGGAATATTTTCCAGTCCCGGGCACCCTAAACTAACTTTTGATACGTTTGGTATGCAGTGAAATGCACACAGCAAAACTTTTTGAACGCTCACTTTCGAGCTTCTGGACAGAAATATAGCCCCACTTCACTTTAAGACTGAAACAGTATCCTATACCGCATTTCGCCCATCCTGGTTTTGATCAACTTCGGTTCGATTCCCCGAACTTGGGCAATATTTTTCAGTCCCGGGGACTCTAAACTAACCCCTGATGGCCTTGGTTTGCAGTGAAATGGACACAGCAAAACTTTTTGAACGCTCACTTTCGGGCTTCTGGCCCGAAATATAGCCCCACTTCACTTTAAGACAGAAAGAGTAGCCGAGACCACTTTAGGGGCATCGTGATTTTGACCAACCTCGGCTCAATTTCCTGACCTTGGGGCATATTTTCTTTTCCCGGGGACGCTAAACTAACTCCTGACGGCCTTGGTTTGCGGTGAAATGAGCACAGCAAAACTTTTTGAACGCTCACTTTCGGGCTTCTGGCCCGAAATATAGCGCCATTTCACTTTAAGACTGAAAGAGTAGCCGAGACTACCTTACGCAAATCGTGATTTTGACCAACTTCGGCTCTAATTCCCGGAAGTTGAGGGATCTTTTCCCGTCCCGGGGTCTCTAAACTAACTACTGATGGCTTTGGTTTCCAGTGAAATAAACACAGGGAAACTTTTTGAACGCTCACGTTCAACCTCCTGGGCAGAAATAAAGCCTCACTTCACTTTAAGACTGAAACAGTAACGCGCACCGTGATTTTGACCAACTTCGGCTAAATTTCCCTGAACTTGGGGGATATTTTCCAGTCCCGAAGACTCTTAAGTAAGCCCCGATGGCCTTGGTTTGCATTGAAATGGATACAGCAAAACTTTTTGAACGCTCACTTTTGAGCCTCTGGGCCGAAATATAGCCCCACTTCACTTTAAGACTGAAAGACTAGCCATGACCGTCTTGCGCGCATCGTGATTTTGACCAACATCTTCTCCATTTTCCGGAACTTGGGAAATATATTGCAGTCCCGGGGACTCTAAACTAACTCCTCATGGCCTTGGTTTGCAGTAAACTGGACACAGCAAGTTTTTTGCATTGCTCAGTTTGGAGCTTCTGGGCCGAAATAGAGCCCCACTTCACTTTAAGACTGAAAGAGTAGCCGAGGTCGTCTTGGGCGCATCGTGATTTTGACCAACTTAGGCTTGAGTTGCCAAAACTTAAAAGATATTTTCCAGTCCCGGGGACTCTAAACTAACTCATGATGGCCTTGGTTTTCAGTGAAATTCAGAGAGGAAAACTTTTTGAACGCTCAGTTTCGAGCTTCCGGACCGAAATATAGCCCTACTTCACTTTAAGACTGAAAGAGTAGCCGAGACCACCTTACGCGAATCGTTATTTTGACCAACTTCGTCTCGATTTCGCGGAACTTGGGGGATATTTTCCTGTTCCGGGGACTGTAAAGTACTTCCTGAGGGCCTTGCTTTGCAGTGAAATGGGCACAGCATAACTATTTGAACGCTCACTTTCGCGCTTCTGGGCCGAATTATACAGCCAAGTCACTTTAAGACTAAAAGAGTAGCCGAGACTGCCTTACGCGCATCGTGATTTTGACAAACTTCGGCTCGATTCCCCGGAATTTGGGGGATATTTTGATGTCCCGAAGACTGCAAACTATCTCCTGATGTGGCTTGGTTCGCGGTGAAATGGACACAGCAAAACTTTTTGAACTTTCACTTTCGAGCTTCTGGGCAGAAATATAGCCCTAGTTCACTTTAAGAATGAAAGAATAGCCGAGACCGCCTTACGCGCATCGTGATTTTGACCAACTTTGGCTCGATTTCCCGGGAAATGGGGAATATTTTCCGGTACCGGGGACTCTAAAGTAACTCCTGATTGCCTTGGTTTGCATTGAAATGGAGAGAGCAAAAGTTTTTCAACGCTCCCCTTCGGGCTTCTGAGCCGAAATATAGCCCCACTTCAGTTTAAGACTGAAAGAGTAGCCGACACCGTCTTACGCGTATGGTGATTTTGACCAACTTCGGCTGGATCTCCCGAAACTTCGGGGATACATTCAAGTCCCAAGGACTCTAAACTAACCCTTGATTGCCTTGGTCTACAGTGAAATGGACAAAGCAAATTTTTTGGAACACTTACTTTCGAAATTCTGGGCCGAAATATAGCCCCACTTCACTTTAAGACTGAAATAGGAGCCGAGACCGCCTTACACACATCGTGATTTTGACCAACTTCGGCTTGACTTGCCAGAACTTAAGGGATATTTTCCAGTCCCGGGGACTCTAAACTAACTCATGATGGCCTTGGTTTTCAGTGAAATTCAGAGAGGAAAACTTTTTGAACGCTCACTTTCCAGCTTCTGAACCGAAATATAGCCCTAGTTACTTTAAGACTGAAAGAGTAGCCGAGACCACCTTACGCGAATCGTTATTTTGACAAACTTCGGCTCGATTTCCCGGGACTTGGGGGATATTTTGATGTCCCGGACACTGGAAACAATCTGCTGATGTGGCTTGGTTTGCGGTGAAATGGACACAGCAAAAATTTTTGAACTTTCACTTTCTAGCTTCTCGGCCGAAATATAGCCCCAGTTCACTTTAAGAATAAAAGAGTAGCCGAGACCGCCTTCCGCGCATCGTGATTTGGACAAAATTCGGGTCGATTTCCCCGAACTTTGGCGATATTTTCCAGTCCCGAGGAGTCTTAACTAACTCCTGATGGCCTTGGTTTGCAGTGAAATGAACACAGTAACACTTTTTGAACGCTTATTTTCGAGCTTCTGGGATTAAATATAGCCCCATTTCACGTTAATACTGAAAGAATAGCCGAGACCGCCCTACGCGCATCGTGATTTTGAGCAACTTCCGCTCGATTTTCTAGAATTTGGGCGATATTTTCAAGTCCTGGGGACTCTAAACTAACGCCTGACCGCCTTGGTTTGCAGTGAAATGGACGCAGGAAAACTTTTTGAACGCTCAGTTTCGAGCTTCTGGGTCGAAATACAACCGTATTTCACTTTAACAGTGAAATAGTAGCCGAGACCGCCTTACGAGCATGGTGATTTTGACCAAGTTCAGCTCGATTTCCCGGAACTTGGGGGATAGTTTCCAGTCCGGGGGACCTTAAACTAACTCCTGATGGCCTTGGTTTGCAGTTAAATGCACAAAGCGTAACTTTTTAAAGGGTCACTTTCGAGCTTCTGGGCCGAAATGTAGCCCCACTTTACTTTCAGACTGAAAGAGTAGCCGAGACCGTCTAACGCGCATCGTGATTTTGACCAACTTCCGTTCGATTTCCCGGAACTTCGGGGATATATTCCTGTCCTGGGGACTCTAAAGTAACTGCTGATGGCCTTGGTTTGCAGTGAAATGGACACAGCACATTTTTTTGAACGCTCACTTTCGAGCTTCTCGGCCGAAATATAGCCCCACTTTACTTTAAGACTGAAAGAGTAGCCGAGACCGCCTTACGCGCATCGTAATTTTGACCAACTTGGGCTCGATTTGCCGGAAGTTGGCGAATATTTTCAATTCCCGGGGAGGCTAAACTAACTCCCGATGGCCTTAGTTTGCAGTTAAATGGACACGGCAAAACGTTTTGAACGCTCACTTTCGAGCTTATGGGTCGAAATATAGCCCCACTTAACTTTAAGACTGAAAGAGTAGCCGAGACCGCCTTACGCGCATCGTGATTTTGGGATACTTCGGCTCGATTTCCCGCAAATAGGGGGATATTTTCCAGGCCCAGGGACTCTAAACTAACTCCTGATAGCCTTGGTTTGCAGTGAAATGGACACAGGAACACTTTTTGAACGCGCACTTTCGAGCTTGCTGGCCGAAATATAGCCCTACTTCTTTTTAAGACTGAAAGAGTAGGCGGGAGCGCCTTACGCGCATTGTGATTTTGAGCATCTTCGGCTCGATCTGGCGAGACTTGGGAGATATTTTCCAGTCCCAAAGTCTCTAAACTCACTCCTGATTGTCTAAGATGTGAGTGAAATACAGACAAAAATTTTTGAAGCCTTACTTTCGAGCTTCTGGAGTTAAATCTAAGCCCACTTTGCCTTAAGACTGAAAGAGTAGCCGAAACCCCCCTAAGCGCATCGTGATTTTGACTAACTTCGGCTTGATTTCCTGGGACTTGGGGGAGATTTTCAAGTCCCGGAAGCTCTAAACTAACTCCTGAATGTCTTGGTTTTTAGTGAAATGGACACAAGTAAAAGGGGCGCACGCTAGGTTTCCAGGTTGTAGGCCGAAATATAGCCGCTCTTTATTTTAAGACTGAAAGTGTACATGAAACCGCCTTTAGCGCATCGAAATTTTAAGCCACTATGGCTCGATCTGCCAAAACTTGGGGGATATTTTTCCAGTCCCGGGGACTCTACCCTAACTCTTGATGGCCTTAGTTTTCAGTAAAATGGTCACAGGTAACAGGAGCGCACGCTCGGTGTCGAGCTTCTAGGCCGAAATGTAGCCCCACTTCATTTTAAGACTGAAAGAGTAAACGAAACTGCCGTAGGCTTACCGTAATTTTAAGAAAGTATGGCTCAATTTGCTGAAACTTGGAGGATAGCTTCCACTCTCGAGGATTCTAAACTATCTCCTGATGGACTTAGTTCTTAGTGAAATGGACACAGGTAAAAGGAGAGCACGCTAGGTGTCGAGCTAGTAGAACCGAAATATAGCCCCACTTCATTTTCGGAGTAAACGAGTAGCCGAGACCGCCTTACGCGCATTGTGATTTTGAGCATCTTTGGCTCGATTTGCCGGAATTCGGGGAATATTTTCCAGTCCCGAGGACTCTATGCTAACTCCTGATGAACTTAGTTTTCAGTGATATGTACACAGGCAAAAGGAGCGCACGCTCGGTGTTGAGCTTGTCGGCCGAAATATAGCCCCACTTCATTTTAAGACTGAAAGAGTAGCCGAGACCGCCTTACGCGCATCGTGATTTTGAGCAATTTCGGCTCGATCTGCCAGAATTTGGGAAATATTTTCCAGTCCCAAGGACTCTAAACTAACTCCTGATGGCCTAAGATGTCAGTGAAATGGACACAGGTAAAATTAGTGCACGCCCGGTCTCGAGTTTCTAGGTCGAAATATAGCCCCCCTTAATTTTAAGACTGAAAGAGTAGCCGAGACCGCCTTACGCGCATCGTGATATTGGGCCACTTTTGCTCGATTTCCCGGAAGTTGGCGAATAATTTAAAGTCCCGGGGACGCTAAACTAACTGCCGATGACCTTGCTTTGCAGTTTAATGAACACAGCAAAACATTCTGAACGCTCACCTTCGAGCTTCAGGGCCGAAATATAGCCCTACTTAAATTTCAGACTGAAAGAATAGCCGAGAGCCCGTTACGCGCATGGTAATTTTCATCAACTTCGGCGCCATTTCCTGGAACTTGGAGAATATTTTTCAGTCCCGGGGACTCTAAACTAACTCCTGATGGCCTTGGTGTTCAGTAAAATGGACGCAGCCAAACTTTTTGAACGCTCACTTTCGAGCTTGTGGGCCTAAATATAGCCAGACTTCACTTTAAGACTGAAAGAGTAGCCGAGACTACCTTACGCAAATCGTGAGTTTGACCAACTTCAGCTCGATTTCCCGGAAGTTGGGGGATATTTTCCAGTCCCGGGGACTCTAAACTAACTCCTGATGGCGATGGTTTGCAGTGAAATTCACACAGCACAAGTTTTTGAATGCACACTTTCGAGCTTCTAGGCCGAAATATAGTCCCACATCACTTACCACTTAACGAGTAGCCGAGACCGGCGTGCGCGCATCGTGATTTTGACCAACTTCGGGTCGATATTCCGGAACTTGGGGGATATTTTCCAGTCCCAGGAACTCTAAACTAACTCTTGATGGCCTTGGTTTGCAGTGAAATGGAGACAGCAAAACTTTTTGAACGCTCACGTTCAAGCTTCTGGGCCGAAATATAGCCCACTTTACTTTAATACTGAAAAAGTAGCCGAGACCGCCTTACGCGCATCGTGATTTTGACAATCTTTGGGTGGATTTCCCGGAACTTGGGGGATATTTTCCAGTCCCGTGGACGCTAAACTAGGTGTCGATGGCCTTGTTTTGCAGTGAAATGGACACAGCAAAGCTTTTTGAACGCTCACTTTCTCTCTTGTGGGCCGAAATATAGCCATACTTGACTTTAAGACTGAAAGAGTAGCCGAGGCCACGTTTCGCGCATCGTGAGTTTGATCAACTTCGGCTCGATTTCCCGGAACTTGCGATATATTTTCCAGTCCCGGGGACTCTAAACTAACTCGTGCCGGTCTTGGTTTGCAGTGAAACGGAAACAGAAAAACTTTTTGAACGCATGCTTTCGAGCTTCTGGACCGAAATAGAGCCCCACTTCACTTGAAGACTGAAAGAGTAGCCGAGACCGCCTTACGCGCGTCGTGATTTTGAGCAACTTCTTCTCGATTTACCGCAACTTAGGAGATATATTCCAGTTCTAAGGACTCTAAATTAATTCCTGATGGCCTTGGTTTGCAGTAAAATGGACGGAGAAAAACTTTTTGAACGCTCAATTTCGAGCTTCTGGGCCAAAATATAGCCCCACTTTACTTTAACACTGAAAGAGTAGCCGAGACCGCCCTACGCCCATCGTGATTTTGACAAACTTCGGGTTGATTTCCCGGAACTTGGGGGATATTTTGCAGTCCCTGGGGACTCTAAACTAACTCCTGATTGTCTTGGTTTTCAGTGAAATGGACTCAGCGAGACTGTTTGAACGCTCACTTTCGAGCTTCTTGGCCGAAATAGAGCCCCACTTTACTTTAAGACTGAAAGAGTAGCCAAGACCGTCTTGCGAAAATCGTGATTTTGACCAACTTCGGGTCGGTTTCCCGGAACTTGGGGGATATATTCCATTTCCGCGGGCTCTAAACTAACTCCTGATGGCCTTGGTTTTCAGTAAAATGGACAAAGGAAAACTTTTTGAACACTCTCCTTGTAGCTTCTGGGCCGAAATAGAATCCCATCTCACTTTCGGACTGAAATAGTAGCCGAGAGCGCCTCACGCGCATCGTGAGTTAGAAAAAGTTCAGCTCGATTTCACGCAACTTTTGGGATATTTTCCAGTCCGGGGGACTCTAAACTAACTCCGGATGGCCTTGGTTTGCACTGAAATGCGAACAGCATAACTTTTTGAACGCCCACTTTGGAGCTGATGGGCCGAAATATACCCCACTTCACTTTAAGACTGAAAGAGTAGCCGAGATCGCCTTACGCGCATCGTGATTTTGACCATTTTCGGATCGATTTCTCGGAACTTGGGGATATTTTCCAGTCCCGGGGACTCTAAACTAACTCCTGATCGCCTTGCTTTGCATTGAAATGGACAGAGCAACACATTGTGAACGCTCACCTTCGAGCTTGTGGGCCGAAATATAGCCGACTTCTTTCTAAGATTGAAAGTGTAGCCGAGTACGTCTTACGTCAATCGTGATTTTAAGTAACTTCGGCTCGATTTCCCGGAATTTAGCGGGTATATTCCAGTCCGGGAACACTAAACTAACTCCTGATGGGCTTGGTTTGCAGTGAAATGGAAACAGTAAATTTTTTTGAAAGCTTACTTTGGAGCTTCTGGGCCTAAAGAGAGCCCCACTTTACTTTAAGACTGAAAGAGTAGCCGAGACGGCCTTACGCGCATCTTTATTTTTGGACGTAAGGCCGTGTTGGCTACTCTTTCAGTGTTAAGGTGAAGTGGGGTTATATTTCGCCGCGGAATCTCGAAAGTAAGCGTTCAAAAAGTTTTGTGTCTATTGCACTGACATCTCAGACGATCAGGAGTTAGTTTAGAGTCCCCGGGAGTGGAAAATATGTCCCAAGTTCCGCCAGATCGAGCCGAAGTTGCTCAAAATCACGATGCGCGTAAGGCGGTCTCGCCCACTCTTTCAGTCTTAAAGTGAAGTTGGGTTATAGTTCGGCCCAGAAGCTCGAAAGTGCGCGTTGAAAAAGTTTTGCTGTGTTCATTTCACCGCAGACCAAGGCCAAAAGGAGTTAGTTTAGAATCCACGGGACTGGAAAATATTCTCCAAGTTCCAGGACATCGAGCCGAAGTTGATCAATATCACGATGCGCGTAACGCGCTCTCGGCTACCTTTTCAGTCTTAAAGTTAAGTACGGCTATATTTCGGGCCAGAAGCTCGAAGGTGATTGTTCAAAATGTTTTGCTGTGTCCATTTCACTGCAAACAAAGGCCATCAGAAGTTAGTTTAGAGTCCACGGGACTCTAAAATATCCTCCAACTTCCGGGAAATCGAGCCAAAGTGGCTCAAAATCACGATGCGCGTGAGGCTGTCTCGGCTACTCTTTCAGTCTTCAAATTAAGGCGCCCTATGTTTCGAACTGGAAGCTCGAGATCGGGCGTGCGGTAATTTTACCTGTGTCCATTTCGCTGATCATAGGCCATCAGGAGTTAGTTCAGAGTCCCTGGGACTGGAAAATATTTTACAAGTTCTGGCAGATCGAGCCAAAGTTGCTCAAAATCACGATGCGCGGAAGGCGGTCTCGGCTACTCTTTAAGTCTGAAAATGAAGTGAGGCTATATTTCGGCCTACAAGCTCGACTCCGAGCTTGCGCTACTGTTACCTGTGTCCATTTCACTAAAACCTAAGTCGATCAGGAGATAGTTTAGAGTCCTCGGGACTGCAAGCTAGCCTCCAAGTTTCGGGAAATTGAGCTATAGTTTCTTAAAATTACGATAAGCGTACGGCAGTTTCGTTTACTCTTTCAGTCTTAAAATGAAGTGGGGCTACATTTCGGGGTTGAAGCTCGACACCGAGCGTGCGCTCCTTTTACCTGTGTCCATTTCACTGAAAACTAAGGCCATCAGAAGTTATCTTAGAGTCCCCGGAACTGGAAAATATCCCCCAAGTTTTGCCAGATCAAGCCATAGTGGCTAAAAATTACAATGCCCGTAAGGCGGTTTCGTCAACACTTTCAGTCTTAAAATAAAGTGGGGCTATATTTCGGCCTAGAACCTGGACACCGAGCGTGCGCTCCTTTTAGCTGTGTCCATTTCTCTGAAAACCAGGGCGATCATGAGTTAGTTTAGAGTTTCCGGGACTGGAAAATGTCCCCCAAGTCCCAGGAAATCGAGCCGAAGTTGGACAAAGTTACCATGCGCGTAAGGCGGCCTCGGCTACTCTTTCAGGTTTGAAGTGAAGTGGGGCTATATTTCGGGCCAAAAGCTCAAAAGTGAGGGTTCAAAAGTTTTGCTGTGTCCATGTCACTGCACACCAAGGCCATCAGGAGTTAGTTTAGAGTCAGCGGGACTGGAAAATATCCCCCAAGTTCCGGCAACTCGAGCCCAAGTTGGTCAAAATCATGATGCGCGTGAGGCGGTCGCGGCTACTCTTTCAGTCTTAAAGTGAGGTGACGCTGTATTTCGGCCCAGAAGCTTAAAAGTGAGCGTTCAAAAAAAATTGCGGTGTCCATTTCACTGGAAACCCAGCACATGCGCAGTTATTTTAGAGTCCCCGGGGCCGGAAAATATCCCTCAAGTTCCGGGAAATGGAGCCAAAGTTGCTAAAAATCACGATGCGCGTAAGACGGTCTCGGCCACTCTTTTAGTCTTAAAATGAAGCGGAGCTATATTTCTGCCCAGAATCTCCAAGGTGAGCGTTCACAATGTTTTCGTCTGTCCATTTCACTGCAAACCAAGGCTATCAGGAGTTAGGTTAGAGTCCTTGGGACTGGAATATATCCCCGAAGTTAGGGAAAATCGAGCCGAAGTTGGTAGAAATCACGATGCGCGAAAGGCGGTCTCGGCTACTCTTTCAGTCTTAATGTAAAGTGGGGCAATATTTCGCCACAGAACCTCGAGAGTGAGCGTTCAAAAACTTTTGCTGTGTCCATTTCGCTGCAAACCAAGGCCATCAGGAGTTAGTTTAGAGTCCGCGGGACTAGAAAATATCCCCCAAGTTCCGGGAAATGGAGCCGAAATTGGTCAAAATTACGATGCGCGTCACGCGGTCTCGGCTATTCTTTCAGTCTGAAAGTGAAGTGGAGCTATATTTCGCCCCAAAACCTCGAAAGTGAGCGTTAAAAAGGTTTTCCTGTGTCCATTTCACCTTAAACCAAGGCCATCAGGAATTAGTTTAGAGTCCGCGGGAGTGGAAAATATCCCGCAAATTTTGGGAAATCGAGCCGAAGTTTGTCAAAATTACGATGCGCGTAAGGCGGTCCCGGCTACTCTTTCAGTCTTAAAGTGAAGTGGGGCTCTATTTCAGCTTAGAAGCTCCAACGTAAGCTTTCAAAAAAGTTTGCTGTGTCCATTTCACTGCAAACCAAGCCCATCAGGAGTACTTTAGTGTTCCCGGGACTGGAATATATCCCCCAAATTCCGAGAAATCGAGCCGAAGTTAGTCAAAATCACGATACGTGTAAGACGTATTTGGCTACTCTTTCAATCTTAGCAAGAAGTGGGGCTATATTTCGGCTTAGAAGCTCGAAGGTGAGCGTTCACAATGTGTTGCTCTGTCCATTTCAATGCAAAGCAAGGCGATCAGGAGTTAGTTTAGACTCCCCGGGATTTGAAAATATCCCCCAAGTTCCGGGAAATCGATCCGAAGTTGGTCAAAATCACGATTCGCGTAAGGAGATCTCGGCTAGTCTTTCAGTCTTGAAGTGAAGTGGGGCTATATTTTGGCCCAGAAGCTTCAAAGTGACCATTCAAAAAGTTTTGCTGTGTCCATTTCAGTGCAAACAAAGGCCATCAGGAGTTACTTTAGAGTCCCCGGAACTGGAAAATATTCCCCAAGTTCCGGGAAATCGAGCCGATGTTGATCAAAATCACGATGCGCGTAACGCGGTCTCGGCTACTTTTCACTCTTAAAGTGCAGTGTGGCTATATTTCGGCCCTGAAGGTCGAAAGTGAGCGTTCAAAAAGTTTTGCTGTGTCCATTTCACTTCAAAACAAGGCCATCAGGACTTACTTTAGTGTCCAAGGGACTGGAAAACATCCCCCAAGCTCCGGGAAATGCATTCGAAGTTTGTTAAAATCACGATGCGCGTAAGGAGGTCTTGGCTACTCTTTCAGTCTTAAAGTAAAGTAGGGCTATATTTTGGCCCAGAAGCTCGAAAGTGAGCGTTCAAAAAGTTTCGCTGTGTCCATTTCGCTGCAAACCAAGACAATCAGGAGTTAGTTTAGAGTCCCGGGGACTGGAAAATATTCTCCATTGTCCGGGAAATCGAGCCGAACTTGGTCAAAATCACGATAAAGGCAAGGCGGTCCCGACTACTTTGTCAGTCTTAAAGTGAAGTTGGGCTATATTTCGGCCCAGAAGCTCGAAAGTGCGCGTTTAAACAGTTATGCTGTGCCCATTTGTTTTTAAACCAAGGCCATCAGGAGTTAGTTAAGAGTCCCCGCGACTGGAAAATATTCTCCAAGTTCCAGGAAATCGAGCCGAAGTTGATCAAAATCTCGATGCGCGTAGCGCGCTCTCGGCTACTCTTTCAGTCTTAAAGTGAAGTTGGGCTATATTTCGGCCCAAAAGGTCGAAAGTGAGCGTTCAAAAAGTTTTGCTGTGTCCATTTAACTGCAAACCAAGTTCATCGGTGCTTAGTTTAGCGTCCTCGGGACTGGAAAATATTGGCTAATTTCCGGGAAATCGAGCCAAAGTGGCTCAAAATCACGAGGCGCGTAACGGGCTCTCGGCTACTCTTTCAGTCTTAAAATGAAGGGGGGCTATATTTCGACCTAGAAGCTCGAGACCGGTTGTGCACTAGTTTTACCTGTGTCCATTTGACTGACATCTTAGGCCATGAGGAGTTAGTTTAGAGTCCTTGGGACTGGAAAATACTTCACAAGTTCTGGCAGATTGTGCCAAAGTTGCTTAAAATCACGATGCGCGTAAGGCGGTCTCGGCTACTCTTTCAGTCTTAAAATGAGGTGGGGTTATATTTTGGCGGAGAAGCTCGACACCGAGCGTGCGCTCCTTTTACCTGTGTCAATATCACTTAAAACTAAGTTCATCAGGAGTTAGTATAGAGTCCTCGGGACTGGAAAATATTCCCCGAATTCCGGCAAATCGAGCAGAAGATGCTGAAAATCACGATGCCCGTAAGGTGGTCTCGGCTACTCTTTCAGTCTTCAAGTGAAGTGGGGCCACATTTCGGCCCAGAAACTCGAAAGTGAACGTTCAAAAAGTTTTCCTGTGTCATTTTCTTAAAATGATGTGGGGCTATATTTGGGTCTCCAAGCTCGACCCCGAGCGTGCGCTCCTTTTACCTGTGTCCATTTATGTAAAAACTAAGGCCATCAGGAGATAGTTTAGAGTCCTCGGGACTGAAAAGTATCCTCCAAGTATCGACAAAATGAGCCATAGTTTCTTAAAATTACGATAAGCGTACGGCAGTTTCGTTTACTCTTTCAGTCTTAAAATGAAGTGGGGCTACATTTCGGCGTTGAAGCTCGACACCGAGCGTGCGATCCTTTTACCTGTGTCCATTTCACTGAACACTAAGGCCACCAGGAGTTAGCTTAGAGTCCCCGGGACTGGAAAATATCCCCCAAGTTTTGCCAGATCAAGCCATAGTGAGCTTAAGTTTGTCAAAATTACGATGCCTGTAAGGCGGTCTCTTTAAATCTTAAAATAAAGTGGGGCTAAACTTTGGGTCCAGAAGCTAGAAAGGCAGCATTCAAAAACTCTTCCTGTTTCCATTTCACTCCAAAACCAGGCCATCAGGACTTAGTTTAGAGTCCCCAGCGCTGGCCCTGGTCTGCAGTGAAATGGACAGAGCAAAACTTTTTGAAGACTCACTTTCCAGCTTCTGGGCCAAAATATAGCCCCACTTCACTTTAACACTAGAAGAGTAGCTTAGACCGTCTTACGCGCATCGTGATTTTGACCAACCTTGGCTCGATCTTCCGGAACTTGGGAAATATTTTCCAGTCCCGGGGACTCTAACGTATTTCCTCTTGGCCTTGGTTTGCAGTGAAATGGACACAGCAAAACTTTTTGAACGCTCACTTTCGAGCCTTGGGGCCGAAATTTAGCCCGTTTCATTTTAAGGCTGAAAGAGTAGACGAGACCGCCTTACGCGCATCGTGATTTTGCGCCTTTATGGCTCGATTTCCCGGAACTTTAGGGATAGTTTCCAGCTTTGGGAGCTCTAAACTAACTCCTGATTGCCTTAGTTTTCAGTGAAATCGACACAGATTAAATTAGCGCACGCTCGGTGCCGAGCTTTTAGGTCGAAATATAGCCCCACTTCACTTTAAGACTGAAAAAATAGACGAAACGGCCTTACGCGCATCGTGATTTTGAGCAACTTTGGCTCAATTTGCCGGAACTTGTGGGATATTTTTCAGTTCCAGGGACTGTAAACTAACTCCCGATCGCCTTGGTTTGCATTGAAATGGACAGAGCAAAACATTTTAAACGCTCACCTTCAAGCTTCTGAGCCGAATATAGCCCCACTTCACTTTAAGCCTGAAAGAGTAGCCGAGACCGTCTTCCGCGCATCGTGATTTTGAGCAACTTTGGCTTGATTTTCCGGAACTTGGGGGATATTTTCCAGTCGCGGGGACTCTAAACTAACTCCTGATGGCCTTGCTTTGCAGTGAAATGGCACAGCAAAACTTTTTGAACGCTCACTTTGGACCTTCTGGGCCGAAATATAACCCCACTTCACTTTAAGACTTAAAGAGTTGCCGAGACCGCTTTACGCGCATCGTGATTTTGACCATCTTCGGCTTGATTTCCCGGGACTTGGGGGATATTTTCTAGTCCCGGGGATTATAAACTAAGTACTGATGACCTTGTTTTGCAGTGAAATTGAAACAGCAAAAGTTTTTGAAAGCAGAGTTTCGAGCTTCTGGGCCGAAATATTGCCCCACTTCACTTGAAGAGTGAAAGATGAGCCGAGTCCGCCTTACGCGCATCGTGATTTTGAGCAACGTCGGCTCGATTGGCCGGAACTTAGGGAATATTTTCCAGTTCTGTGGACTCTAAACTAATTCCTGATGGCCTTGGTTTGCAATGAAATGGACACAGCAAAACTTTTTGAACGCTCATCTTCGAGCTTCTGCGCCAAAATATAGCCCCACTTCACTTGAAGACTGAAAGAACAGCCGAGACCGCGTTACAGACATCGTGATTTTGATCGAGTTCAGCTCGATTTCCCGGAACTTGGGGGATATTTTCCAGTCCGGGGGACTTTAAAATAACTCCTGATGGCCTTTTTTTGCAGTTAAAGGCACGAAGCGTAACTTTTTAAACGGTCACTTTCCAGCTTCTGGGCTGAAATATAGCCCCACTTCACTTTAAGACTGCAACAATAGCCGACCCGCGTTTCGCGAATCGTGATTTTGACCAACTTCGGATCGATATCCCGGAACTTGGGGGATATTTTCCAGTCCTGGGGACCCTAAACTAACTCCTGATCACCTTGGTTTGAAGTGAACTTGACAAGGGAAAACTTTTTGAACGCTCACTTTCGAGCTTCCGGGGCGAAATATAGCCCCACTTCACTTTAAGACTGAAAGATTAGCCAAGACCGTCTTACGCCCAGGGTGATTTTGACAAACTTAGGCTAAATTTTCCGGAATTTGGGGGATATTTTCCACTCCCTGGGTCTCTATACTAACTCCTGATGGCCTTGCTTTGCAGTGAAATTGACACAGCAAAACTTTTTAAACACTCAGTTTCGAGCTTCTGGGGCGAAATATTGCCCCACTTCACTTTAAGACTGAAAGAGTAGCCGAGACCGCGTACGCGCGTCGTGATTTTGACCAACTTCTGCTAAATTTCCCGGAATTTGGGGGATATTTTCCATTCCCGGGGACTCTAAACTGGCCCCCGACGTCCTTGGTCTGCAGTAAACTGCACAGAGCAAGGCTTTTTGAACGCTAATTTTCGAGCTTCTAGGACGAGATATAGCCCCACTTTACCTTAAGGCTAAAAGAGTACCCGAGCCCGCCTTACGCGCATCGTGATTTTGACCAACTTCGGCTCGGTTTCCCGGAACTTGGGGAATATTTTTTAGCCGCACTCTACTTTAAGATTGAAAGAGTAGCCGAGTCCGACTTAGGCGCATCGTGAGTTTGACAAACTTTGGCTCGATTTCCCGCAACTTAGGGGATATATTCAAGTCTCGAGGACTCTAAACTATCTCCTGATTGCCTTGGTGTGCAGTGAAATGGACACAGCAATTTTTTTTGAACGCTCACTTTGGACCTTCTGGGCCGAAGTAGAGCCTCACCTCACTTTAAGACCAAACGAATAGCCTAGACGGCCTTACGCCTATCTTCATTTTGACAACCTTTGTCCCCATTTTCCCGCACTTACAGGATATTTTGCAGTCCCTGGGACTCTAACCTAACTTCTGCTCGCCTTTGTTTGCAGTGAAATTGACACAGGAAGACCTTTTGAACGGTCACTTTCGAGCTTCTGGGCAGAAATATAGCCCCACTTCACTTTAAGACTGAAAGATTAGCCGAGACCGCCTTACGCACATGGTGATTTTGACCAACTTCGGCTAAATTTCCCGGAAATTGGGGGATATTTTCCAGTCCCTGGGTCTCTAAACTAACTCCTGATGGCTTTGGTTTGCAGTGAAATTGACACAGCAAAACCTTTTTAAACACTCACTTTAGAGCTTCTGGGCCGAAATATTGCCCCACTTCACTTTAAGACTGAAAGAGTAGCCGAGACCGCCTTACGGGCATGATGATTTTAACCAACCTCGGCTCGATTGTCAGGAAGTTGGGGGATATTTTCTACTCCCGGAAACTCTAAATTAACTCCTGATGGCCTTCGTTTGCAGTGAAATAGACAGAGCAAAACTTTTTAAACGCTCACTTTCAAGCTCTTTGGCAGCAATGTAGCCCCACTTCACTTCAAGTCTGAAAGAGTAGCCGAGACCGCCTTACGCGCATCGTGATTTTGATCAACTTCGGCTCGATTTTCCGGAAATTGGGGGATATTTTCCAGTGCCGGAAACTCTAAACTAAACCCTGATGTCTTTATTTTTTGCTGAAATGGACACAGGCTAAAGAAGCGCAAGCTAGGTGTCGAGCTTCTAGGCCGAAATATAGCCCCACTGCATTTTAAGACTAAAAGAGTAGCCGAGACCGCCTTACGCGAATGGTGATTTTTGAGCATCTTTGGCTGGATTTGCGGGGACTAGGGGGATATTTTTCAGTCCCGGGGACTCTAAACTAACTCCTGATTGCCGTATTATTAAGTGAAAAGGACAGAGGTAAACGAAGCGGACGCTAGGTGTGAAGCTTCTAGGCCGAAATATAGCCCTACTTTAATTTAAAACGGTAAGAGTACCATAAACTCTTACGCACATCGTGATTTTCAGCAACTTTGGTTGATTTGCCGGATTTTGGTTGATATTTTACAGTCCCGGGGACTCTAAACTAACTTCTGATGGCCTTAATTTTTACTAAAATGGACACAGATAAAAGGAGCGCTCGCTCGGTGTCGAGCTTCTAGGCCGAAATATAGCCCCACTTCACTTTAAGACGGAAAGAGTAGCAAAGAACGCCTTCCGCGCATCGTGATTTTCACCAACTTCGGCTCGATTTCCCGCAACTTCGAGGATATTTTCCAGTCCCGGGATTTCTAAACTAACTCCTCATTGTCGTGGTTTGCAGTGAAGTGGACTTAGCAGAACTTTTTAAACGCTCACTTGTGAGTTTCTGGAACAAAAAAAGCCAAACTTTACTTTAAGACTGATAGAGTAGCCGAGACCGGCTTACGCGCATGGTGATTTTGACCAAATTTGGCTCGATTTCCCGGAACTTGGGGTATATATTCCAGTCCCGGGGACTCTAAACTAACTCCTGATGGCCTGGGTTTGCAGTGAAATGGACACAGGAAAACTTTTTGAACGCTTCCTTTCGAGCTTCTGGGCCGAAACATAGCCCCACTTCACTTTAAGACTTAAAGAGTAGCAGAGACCGCCTTACGCGCATCGTGATTTTGACCATCTTCGGCTTGATTTCGCGAGACTTGGGGGATATTTTCTAGTCCCGGGGATTCTAAACTAAGTCCGGATGGCCTTGTTTTGCAGTGAAATTGAAAGAGCCAAACTTTTTGAAAGCAAAGTTTCGAGCTTCTAGGCCGAAATATAGTCCCACTTCACTTGAAGAGTGAAAGATGAGCCGAGTCCGCCTTACGCGCATCGTGATTTTGACCAACTTCGGCTCGATTTGCCGGAAATTAGGGAATATTTTCCAGTTCTGAGGACTCTAAACTTATTCCTGATGGCCTTGGTTTGCAGTGAAATGGATACAGCAAAACTGTTTGAACGCTTATCTTCGAGCTTCTGGCCTAAAATATAGCCCAACTTCACTTTAAGACTGAAAGAATAGGTGAGACCGCCTTGCGCGCATCGTGATTTTGACCAACTTCGGCTCGATTTCCCGGAATTTGGGGGATATTTTCCAGTCCCGGAGACTCTAAACTAACTCCTCATCGTTTTGGTTTGCATTGAAATAGACACAGCGAAACTTTTTGAACGCTCACTTTCGAGCTTCTGGCCCGAAATATAGCCCACTTTACTTTAAGACTGAAAGAGTAGCCGAAACCGTCTTGCGCGAATCGTGATTTTGACCAACTTCGGCTCGATCTCCCGGAGCTTGGCGGATATATTCGAGTCCCGCGAGCTCTAAATTAACTCCTTATGGCCTTGGTTTTCGGAGAAATGGACAGAGGAGAACTTTTTTAACGATCACTTTGCAGCTTCTGGGCCTAAATATAGCCCCACTTCACTTTAAGACTGAAAGAGTAGCGGAGACCGCCTTACAGGCATCGTGATTTTGATGAACTTCAGCTCGATTTCCCGGAACTTGGCGTATATTTTCCAGTCCGGGGGACTTTAAACTAACTCCTGATGGCCTTTGTTTGCAGTTAAATGCACAAAGCGTAACTTTTTAAACTGTCACTTTCGAGCTTCTGGTCCGAAATATAGCCCTACTTCACTTTAAGACTGAAACAATAGCCGAGATCGCGATTCGCGCATCGTGATTTTGACCAACTTCGGATCGATATCCCGGAACTTGGGGGATATTTTCCAGTCCCGGGAACTCTAAACTAACTCCTGATCGCCTTGCTTTGCATTGAAAATGACAGAGCAAAACGTTGTGAAGACTCACCTTCGAGCTTCTGGGCCGAAATATAGCCCGACTTCTTTTTAAGAGTAAGAGTAGCCGAGTCTGTCTTACGCAAATCGTGATTTTGACTAACTTCGGCTCGATTTCCCGGAACCTGGGGGATATATTCCAGTCCCGGGAACACTAAACTAACTCCTGATGGCCTTGGTTTCAGTGAAATGGACACAGCAAATTTTTTTGAACCCTTACTTTGGGGCTTCTGGGTCGAAATAGAGCCCCACTTTATTTTAACACTAAAAGAGTAGCCGAGACGGCCTTACGCGCTTATTTATTTTGCCAAACTTTGTCTCGATATTTCGGCACTTACGGGATATTTTCCAGTCGCTGGGACTCTAAAGTAACTCTTGATGGCCTTGGTTCGAAGTGAAATTGACACAGGAAAACTTTTAGAACGCTCACTTTCGAGCTTCTGGGGCGAAATATAGCCCCACTTCACTTTAAGACTGAAAGATTAGCCAAGACCGCCTTACGCCCTGGTGATTTTGAGAAACTTCGGCTAAATTTCCCGGAACTTGGGGGATATTTTTCACTCCCTGAGTCTCTAAACTAACTCCTGATGGCCTTGGTTTGCAGTGAAATTGACACAGCAAAACTTTTTAAACACTCAGTTTCGAGCTTCTGGTCCGAAATATTGCCCCACTTCACTTTAAGACTGAAAGAGTAGCCGAGACCGCCGTACGCGCGTCGTGATTTTGACCAACTTTGGCTAAATCTCGCGGAACTTGAGGGATATTTTCCATTCCCGGGGACTCTAAACTGGCCCCCGACGTCCTTGGTCTGCAGTAAAATGGACACAGCAAAACTTTTTGAACCCTCACTTTCGAGCTTCTGGGCCGAAATATAGCGCCACTTTACTTTAAGATTGAAAAAGTAGGCGAGACCGGCTTACGCGCATCGTAATTTTGACCAACTTCGGCTCGATTTCCCGGAACTTGGAGGATATTTTCCATTCCCGCGGACTCTAAAATAACTCCTGATGGCCTTGCTTTGGAGTGAAATGGACACAGCAAAACTTTCTGAACGCTCACTTTCGAGCTTCTGGGCGGAAATATTGCCCCAGTTCACTTTAAGAATGAAAGAGTAGTCGAGACCGCCTTACGCTTATCGTGATTGTGACCAACTTTGGCTCGATTTCCTGGGAAATGGGGGATATTTTCCGGTACCGGGGACTCTAAAGTAACTCCTGATTGCCTTGGTTTGCATTGAAATGGAGAGAGCAAAACTTTTTGAACGCTCCCCTTCGAGCTTCTGAGCCGAAATATAGGCCAACTTCACTTTAAGACTGAAAGACTAACCGAGAGCGCCTTACGCGCATCGTGACTTTGACCAACTTCGGCTCGATTTCGCGCAACTTGGGGGATATTTTCCAGTTCCGGGGACTCTAAACTAACTCCTGATGGCTTTGGTTTCCAGTGAAATGGACACAGGATAACTTTTTGAACGCTCACTTTCGAGCTTCTGGGCCGAAGCATAGCCCTACTTCACTTTAAGACTGAAAGAGTAGGTGAGATTGCCTTATGCGCATCGTGATTTTGGGTTACTTCGGCTCGATTTCCCGGAACTTGGCAAATAATTCCCAGTCCCCGGCCCTCTAAACTAATTCCTGATGCCCTTGGGTTTCAGTGAAATGGCCACAGCCAAACTTTTTGAACGTTCACTTTCGAGCTTCTGTGCCGAAATATAGCCCCACTTCACTTTAAGACTGAAAGAGTAGCCGAGACCGCCTTACGCGCATGGTAATTTTGTCCAACTTCGGCTTGATTTCTCGGGGTTTGGGGGATATTTTCCAGTCCCGGAAGCTCTAAACTAACTCCTGATTGCCTTGGTTTTCAGTGAAATGGACACAGGTGAAAGGAGCGCACGCTAGGTTTCCAGGTTGTAGGCCGAAATGTAGCCCCACTTTATTTTAAGACTGAAAGGGTAGACGAAACCGCCTTAAGGGCACCGAAATTTTTAGCCACTATGGCTCGATCTGCCAAAACTTGGGGGATATTTTCCAGTCCCGGGGACTCTAAGCTAACTCCAGATAACCTTAGTCTTCAGTAAAATGGTCACAGGTAACAGGAGCGCACGCTCCCTGTCGAGCTTATAGGTCGAAATAAGGCCTCACTTCATTTTAAGACTGAAAGAGTAAACGAAACTGGCGTACGCTTATCGTAATTTTAGGAAACTATGGCTCAATTTGCCGAAACTTGGAGGATAGTTTCCAGTATCGAGGACTCTAAACTATCTCCTGATGGACTTAGTTCTTAGTGAAAAGGACACAGGAAAAAAGGAGCGCACGCTCGGTGTCAAGCTTGTAGAACCGAAATATGGCCCCACTTCATTTTCAGAGTGAAAGAGTAGCCGAGACCGCCTTACGCGCATCTTGATTTTGAGCATCTTTGGCTCGATTTGCCAGAATTTGGGAAATATTGTCCAGTCCCAAGGACTCTAAACTAACACCTGATCGCCTAAAATGTCAGTGAAATGGACACAGGTAAAATTAGCGCACGCCCGGTCTCGAGCTTCTAGGTCGAAATATAGCCCCCCTTAATTTTAACACTGACAGAGTAGCCGAGACCGCCTTACGCGCATCGTGATTTTGGGCCACTTTTGCTCGATTTCCCGAAAGTTGGCGAATAATTTAAAGTCCCGGGGACGCTAAACTAACTCCCGATGACCTTGGTTTGCAGTTTAATGAACACAGCAAAACATTCTGAACGCTCACCTTCGAGCTTCAGAGCCGAAATATAGCCCTACTTAAATTTAAGACTGAAAGAATAGCCGAGAGCCCGTTACGCGCATCGTGATTTTGATCAACTTCGGCGCGATTTCCTGGAACTTGGAGAATATTTTCCACTCTCAGGGACTCGAAACTAACTCCTGACGGCCTTGGTTTCCAGTGAAAAGGACAGAGCAAAACTTTTTGAACGCGCACCTTCGAGCTTCTGGGCCGAACTATAGCCCAACTTCACTTTAAGACTGAAAGACTAACCGAGAGCGCCTTACGTGCATCGTGACTTTGACCAACTTCGGCTCGATCTGGGGGAACTTGGGAAATATTTTCTAGTCCCAGGGGCTCTAAACTAACTCCTGATGGCCTTGCTTTGCAGTAAAATGGACACAGCAAAACTTTTCGAATGTGCACTTTCAAGCCTCCTGGCCGAAATATAGCCCAACTTAACTTTAAGACTGAAAGAGTAGCCGGGACCGCCTTGCGCGCATCGTGATTTTGACCAACTTGGGCTCGACTTCCCGGAACTGGGGGGATATTTTCTACTTCCGCGTACTCTAAACTAACGCTTGATAGCCTTGGTTTGTAGTGAAATGGACACAGCAAAAGTTTTTGAACGCTCACTTTCAAGCTCGTGGGCCGAAATACAGCCACACGTCACCTTAAGACTGAAACAGTAGCCGAGACCGCGTTACGCGCATTGTGATTTTGATCAACTTCTGCTCGATTTTCCGGAACTTGGGGAATGTTTTCCAGTCCCGGGGACTCTAAACTAACTCCTGATGGCCATGGTTTGCAGTGAAATTTGCACAGCACAAGTTTTTGAACCCACACTTGCGAGGTTCTGCACCGAAATAGAGCCCCACTTCACTTGAAGACTGAAAGAGTAGCCGAGACCGACTTATGCGCATCCTGATTTTGAGCAACTTCGGCTCGATTTGCCGGAACTTAGGGGATATATTCCAGTTCTGAGGACTCTAAACTAATTACTGATGGCCTTGGTTTGCAGTAAAATGAACACAGCAAAACTTTTTGAACGCTCAATTTCGAGCTTCTGGGCCAAAATATAGCCCCACTTTACTTTAACACTACAAGGGTAGCCGAGACCGTCTTAAGCGCATCGTGATTTTGACCAAGTTCGGCTCCATTTCCCGGAACTTGGGGGATATTTTCCAGTCGCGGGGACTCTAAACTAACTCCTGATGGCCTTGCTTTGCAGTGAAAGGGAAAAAGAAAACTTTTTGAACGCTCACTTTGGACCTTCTGGGCCAAAATATAACCCCACTTCACTTTAAGACTTAAAGAGTTGCCGAGACCGCTTTACGCGCATCGTGATTTTGACCATCTTCGGCTTGATTTCCCGGGACTTGGGGGATATTTTCTAGTCCCGGGCGTTATAAACTAAGTACTGATGACCTTGTTTTGCAGTGAAATTGAAACAGCAAAAGTTTTTGAAAGCAGAGTTTCGAGCTTCTGGGCCGAAATATAGCCCCACTTCACTTGAGGAGTGAAAGATGAGCCGAGTCCGCCTTACGCGCATCGTGATTTTGAGCAACGTCGGCTCGATTGGCCGGAACTTAGGGAATATTCCAGTTCTGTGGACTCTAAACTAATTCCTGATGGCCTTGGTTTGCAATGAAATGGACACAGCAAAACTTTTTGAACGCTCATCTTCGAGCTTCTGCGCCAAAATATAGCCGCACTTCACTCTAAGACTGAAAGAATAGCCGAGACCGCGTTATAGACATCGTGGTTTTGATCGAGTTCAGCTCGATTTCCCGGAACTTGGGGGATATTTTCCAGTCCGGGGGACTTTAAAATAACTCCTGATGGCCTTTTTTTGCAGTTAAAGGCACGAAGCGTACTTTTGAAACGGTCACTTTCCAGCTTCTGGGCTGAAATATAGCCCCACTTCACTTTAAGACTGCAACAATAGCCGACCCGCGTTTCGCGAATCGTGATTTTGACCAACTTCGGATCGATATCCCGGAACTTGGGGGATATTTTCCAGTCCTGGGAACCCTAAACTAACTCCTGATCACCTTGGTTTGAAGTGAACTTGACAAGGGAAAACTTTTTGAACGCTCACTTTCGAGCTTCCGGGGCGAAATATAGCCCCACTTCACTTTAAGACTGAAAGATTAGCCAAGACCGCCTTACGCCCAGGGTGATTTTGACAAACTTAGGCTAAATTTGCCGGAATTTGGGGGATATTTTCCACTCCCTGGGTCTCTATACTAACCCCTGATGGCCTTGCTTTGCAGTGAAATTGACACAGCAAAACTTTTTAAACACTCAGTTTCGAGCTTCTGGGGCGAAATATTGCCCCACTTCACTTTAAGACTGAAAGAGTAGCCGAGACCGCGTACGCGCGTCGTAATTTTGATCAACTTTGGCTAGATTTCCCGGAACTTGGGGATATTTTCCATTCCCATGGACTCTAAACTGACCCCCGACGTCCTTGGTCTGCAGTAAACTGCACAGAGCAAGGCTTTTTGAACGCTCATTTTCGAGCTTCTGGGACGAAATAAAGTGCCACTTTACTTTAAGACTAAAAGAGTAGCCGAGCCCGCCTTACGCGCATCGTGATTTTGACCAACTTCGGCTAGGTTTCCCGGAACTTGGGAAATGTTTTTTAGTCCTGCGGACTCTAAAGTAACTCCTGATGGCTTGGGTCCCATTGAAATGGACATAGCAAACATTTTTGAACGTTCACTTTCGAGCTTCTGGGCCCAAAAATAGCCCCACTTCACTTAAAGACTGAAAGAGTAAGCGAGAGCGCCTTACGCGCATCGTGATTTTGACCAACTTCGGCTCGATTTCCCGCAACTTGGGGCATATTTTTTTAGTCCCGGGGACTCTTAACTAACTCCTGATGCCCTTGGTTTGCATTGAAATGGACATAGGAAAACATTTTTAACGCTCACCTTCGAGCTTCTGGGCCCCAATATAGCACCACTTCACTTTAAGACTTTAAGAGTAGCCGAGACCGCCTTACGCGCATCGTGATTTTGACCAGCTTAGGGTCTATCTCCCGGAACTTGGGGGGATATTTTCAAATCCGGCGGACTCTAAACTAACACCTGATTGCCTTGCTTTGCAGTGAATCGGACACAGCATAACTTTTTCAACGCTCACTTTCGACCTTCTTTGCCGAAATATAGCCACACTTCACTTTAAGACTGAAAGAGTAGCCGAGACCGCCTTACGCGCATCGTGATTTTGATCAACTTTTGCTCGCTTTCCTGAAACTTGGGGAATATTTTCCAGTCCCGTGGACTCTAAACTAACTCCTGATGGCCATGGTTTGCAGTGAAATTCACACAGCACAAGTTTTTGAACGCACACTTTCGAGCTTCTAGGCCGAAATATAGTCCCACATCACTTACGACTTAAAGAGTAGCCGAGACCGGCGTGCGCACATCGTGATTTTGACCAACTTCGGGTCGATATTCCGGAACTTGGGGGATGTTTTCCACTCCCAGGGACTCTAAACTAACTCTTGATGGCCTTGGTTTGCAGTGAAATGGAGAGAGCAAAACTTTTTGAACGCTCACCTTCAAGCTTCTGGGCCGAAATATAGCCCACTTTACTTTAATACTGAAAAAGTAGCCGAGACCGCCTTACGCGCATCGTGATTTTGACAAACTTCGGGTGGATTTCCCGGAACTTGGGGGATATTTTCCAGTCCCTTGGACGCTAAACTAGGTGCCGATGGCCTTGTTTTGCAGTGAAATTGACACAGCAAAGCTTTTTGAACGCTCACTTTCTCTCTTGTGGGCCGAAATATAGCCATACTTGACTTTAAGACTGAAACAGTAGCCGAGACCACGTTTCGCGCATCGTGATTTTGATCAACTTCGGCTCGATTCCCCGGAACTTGGGCAATATTTTTCAGTCGCGGGGACTGAAAACTAACCCCTGATGGCCTTCGTTTGCAGTGAAATGGACACAGCAAAACGTTTTGAACGCTCACTTTCGGGCTTCTGGCCCGAAATATAGCCCCACTTCACTTTAAGACAGAAAGAGTAGCCGAGACCACTTTAGGGGCATCGTGATGTTGACCAACTTCGGCTCAATTTCCCGGACGTTGGGGCATATTTTCTTGTCTCGGAGACGCTAAAATAACTCCTGATGGCCTTGGTTTGCAGTGAAATGAACACAGCAAAACTTTTTGAACGCTCACTTTCGGGCTTCTGGCCCGAAATATAGCCCCACTTCACTTTAAGACTGAAAGAGTAGCCGAGACTACCTTCCGCAAATCGTGATTTTGACCAACTTCGGCTCGATTTCCAGGAAGCTGGGGGATATTTTTCAGTCCCGGGGACTCTAAACTAGCTCCTGATGGCTTTGGTTTGCAGTGAAATAAACACAGGGAGACTTTTTGAACACTCACTTTCAAGCTACTGGCCAGGAATAAAGCCTCACTTCACTTTAAGACTGAAACAGTAAGCGAGACCGCCTAACGCGCACCGTGATTTTGACCAACTTCGGCTAAATTTCCCTGAACTTGGGGGATATTTTCCAGCCCCGAAGACTCTTAAGTAACCCCTGATGGCCTTGGTTTGGAAAACTTTTTGAACGCTCACTTTTGAGCTTCTGGGCCGAAGTATAGCCATCTTCACTTTAAGACTGAAAGACTAGCCAAGACCGTCTTGCGCGCATCGTGATTTTGACCAACGGCTTCTCGATTTTCCGGAACTTGGGAAATATATTGCAGTCCCGGGGACTCTAAACTAACTCCTGATGCCCTTGGTTTCCAGTGAAGTGGACACAGCAAATTTTTTGCAGCGCTCACTTTGGAGCTTCTGGGCCGAAATAGAGCCCCACTTCACTTTAAGACTAAAAGAGTAGCCGGGCCGCCTTAGGCGCATCGTGATTTTGACCAACTTCAGCTTGAGTTGCCAGAACTTAAAAGATATTTTCCAGTCCCGGGGACTCTAAACTAACCCATGATGGGCTTGGTTTTCAGTGAAATTCAGAGAGGAAAACTTTGTGAACGCTCACTTTCGAGCTTCTGGACAGAAATATAGCCCTACTTCACTTTAAGACTGAAAAAGTAGCCGAGACCGCCTTACGCGAATCGTTATTTTGACCAACTTCGTCTCGATTTCGCGGAACTTGGGGGATATTTTCCAGTTCCGGGGACTGTAAACTACTTCCTGAGCGCCTTGCTTTGCAGTGAAATGGGCACAGGATAACTTTTTGAACGCTCACTTTGGAGCTTCTGGGCCGAAATATACAGCCACGTCACTTTAAGACTAAAAGAGTGGCCGAAACTGCTTTACGCGCATCGTGATTTTGACAAACTTCGGCTCGATTTCCCGGAACTTGGCGGATATTTTAATGTCCCGGAGACTGTAAAGTATCTCCTGATGTGGCTTGGCTCGCGGTGAAGTGGACACAGCAAAACTTTTTGAACTTTCACTTTGGAGCTTCTGGGCCGAAATATAGCCCGAGTTCACTTTAAGAATGAAAAAATAGCCCGGACCGCCTTACGCGCATCGTGATTTTGACTAACTTTGGCTCGATTTCCCGGGAAATGGGGAATATTTTCCGCTACCGGGGACTCTAAAGTAACTCCTGATTGCCTTGGTTTGCATTGAAATGGAGAGAGCAAAACTTTTTCAACGCTCCCCTTTGGGCTTCTGAAGCGAAATATAGCCCCACTTCAGTTTAAGACTGAAAGAGTAGCCGACACCGTCTTACGCGCATGGTGATTTTGACCAACTTCGGCTCGATTTCCCGAAACTTCGGGGATATATTCAAGTCCCAAGGACTCTAAACTAACCCCTGATGGCCTTGGTCTGCAGTGAAATGGACACAGCAAATTTTTTTGAACGCTTAATTTCGAAATTCTGGGCCGAAATATAGCCCCACTTCACTTTAAGACTGAAATAGTAGCCGAGACCGCCTTAGACGCATCGTGATTTTGACCAACTTCGGCTTGAGTTGCCAGAACTTAAGGGATATTTTCCAGTCCCGTGGACTCTAAACTAACTCATGATGGCCTTGGTTTTCAGTTAAATTGAGAGAGCAAAACTTTTTGAACGCTCACTTTCGAGCTTCTGGGCCGAAATATACAGCCACGTCACTTTAAGACTAAACGAGTAGCCGAGACTGCTTTACGCGCATCGTGATTTTGACAAACTTCGGCTCGATTTCCCGGGACTTGGGGGATATTTTGATGTCCCGGACACTGTAAACAATCTGCTGATGTGGCTTGGTTTGCGGTGAAATGGACACAGCAAAACGTTTTGAACTTTCACTTTCTAGCTTCTGGGCCGAAATATAGCCCAAGTTCACTTTAAGAATGAAAGAGTAGCCGAGACCGCCCTACGCGCATCGTGATTTTGACAAAATTCGGCTCCATTTCCCAGAACTTGGGCGATATTTTCCAGTCCCGAGGAGTCTAAACTAACTCCTGATGGCCTTGGTTTGCAGTGAAATTGACGCAGGAAAACTTTTTGAACGCTCAGTTTCGGGCTTCTTGGCCGAAATACAACCGTATTTCAGTTTAAGACTGAAATAGTAGCCGAGACCGCGTTACGAGCGTCGTCATTTTGACCAAGTTCAGCTCGATTTCCCGGAACTTGGGGGATATTTTCCAGTCCGGGGGACTTTAAACTAACTCCTGATCGCCTTGGTTTGCAGTTAAATGCACAAAGCGTAACTTTTTAAAGGGTCACTTTCGAGCTTCTGGGCCGAAATATAGCCCCACTTTACTTTAAGACTGAAAGAGTAGCCGAGACGGTCTAACGCGCATCGTGATTTTGACCAACTTCGGCGCGATTTCCCGGAACTTCGGGGATATATTCCAGTCCCGGGGACTCTAAACTAACTGCTGATGGCCTTGGTTCGCAGTGAAATGGACACAGCAAATTTTTTTGAACGCTCACTTTCGAGCTTCTCGGCCGAAATATAGCCCTACTTCACTTTAAGACTGAAAGAGTAGCCGCGACCGCCTTACGCGCATCGTAATTTTGACCAACGTCGGCTCGATTTCCCGGAAGTTGGCGAATATTTTCAATTCCCGGGGACGCTAAACTAACTTCCGATGGCCTTAGTTTGCAGTTAAATGCACACAGCAAAACTTTTTTAACCCTCACTTTCGAGCTTATGGGTCGAAATATAGCCCCACTTAACTTGAAGACTGAAAGAGTAGCCGAGACCGCCTTACGCGCATCGTGATTTTGGGATACTTCGACTCCATTTCCCGCAAATAAGGGGATATTTTCCAGTCCCGGGGACTCTAAACTAACTCGTGATGGCCTTGCTTTCCAGTGAAATGGACACAGGAACACTTTTTGAACGCGCACTTTCGAGCTTGCTGGCCGAAATATAGCCCTACTTCTTTTTAAGACTGAAAGAGTAGGCAGGAGCGCCTTACGCGCATTGTGATTTTGAGGATCTTCGGCTCGATCTGGCGAAACTTGGGAGATATTTTCCAGTCCCAAAGTCTCTAAACTCACTCCTGATTGTCTAAGATGTGAGTGAAATAGAGACAAAAATTTTTGAAGCCTTACTTTCGAGCTTCTGGAGTTAAATCTAAGCCCACTTTACCTTAAGACTGAAAGAGTAGCCGAGACCCCCTTAAGCGCATCGTGATTTTGACTAACTTCGTGTGGATTTCCCGTAACTTGGGGGATATTTCCAGTCCCTTGGACACTAAACTAAGTCGTGGTGGCCTTGTTTTTCAGTGAAATGGAGACAGCAAAACTTTTCAAACACTCAGTTTCGAGCTCCTGGGCCGAAATATTGCCCCACTTCACTTTAAGACTGAAAGACTAGCCGAGACCGCCGTACGCGCGTCGTGATTTTGACCAACTTCGGTTAAATTTCCCGGAGCTTGGGGGATATTTTCCAGTCCCGGAGACTCTAAACTGACCCCCGACGTCCTTGGTCTGTAGTAAAATGAACACAGCAAAACTTTTTGAACGCTCACTTTTGAGCTTCTGGGCCGAAATATAGCTCCACTTCACTTTAAGAGTGAAAGAGTAGCCGAGACCGCCTTACGCCCATCGTAATTTTGAGCAACTTCGGCTCGATTTCCCGAAACTTGGGGGATATTTTCCAGTCCCGCGGACTCTAAAGTAACTCCTGATGGCCTTGTTCTGGAGTGAAATGGACACAGCACAACTTTTTGAACGCTCACTTTCGAGCTTCTGGGCGGAAATATTTCCCCAGTTGACTTTAAGAATGAAAAAGTAACCGGGACCGCCTTACGCGCATTGTGATTTTGACCAACTTTGGCTCGATTTCCCGGCAAATGGGGGATATTTTCCGGTACCGGGGACTCTAAACTAACTCCTGATTCCCTTGGTTTGCAGTGAAATGGACACAGCGCAACTTTTTGAACGCTCACGTTTGAGCTTCTTAGCCGAAATATACCGCTACTTCACTTTAAGACTGAAAGACTAGCCGAGACAACCTTACGCGCATCGTGATTTTGGGCTACTTCGGCTCGATTTCCCGGAACTTGGGAGATAATTCCCAGTCCCGGGCACTCTAAACTAATTTCTGATGGCATTGGTTTTCAGTGAAATGGACACAGCCAAACTTTTTGAACGTTCACCTTCAAGCTTCTGGGCCGAAATATAGCCCACTTTACTTTAATACTGAAAAAGTAGCCGAGACCGCCTTACGCGCATCGTGATTTTGACAAACTTCGGTTGGATTTCCCGGAACTTGGGCGTTATCTTCCAGTCCCTTGGACGCTAAACTAGGTGGCGATGGCCTTGTTTTGCAGTGAAATGGACACAGCAAAGCTTTTTGAACGCTCACTTTCTCTCTTGTGGGCCGAAATATAGCCATACTTGACTTTAAGACTGAAACAGTAGCCGAGACCACGTTTCGCGCATCGTGATTTTTGATCAACTTCGGCTCGATTTCCCGGAACTTGCGAAATATTTTCCAGTCCCGGGGACTGTAAACTAACTCGTGCTGGTCTTGGTTTGCAGTGAAACGGAAACAGAAAAAGTTTTTGAACGCATACTTTCGAGCTTCTGGACCGAAATAGAAGCCCACCTCACTTGAAGACTGAAAGAGTAGCCGAGACCGCCTTACGTGCATCGTGATTTTGAGCAACTTCGGCTGGATTTGCCGGAACTAAGGGGATATATTCCAGTTCTGAGGACTCTAAACTAACTCCTGATGGCCTTGGTTTTCAGTGAAATGGACACAGCACAACTTTGGAGCTTCTGGGCAGAAATATAGCCCCACTTTACTTTAAGACTGAAAGAGTAGATGAGACCGCCTTACGCGCATCGTAATTTTGACGAACTTCGAATGGATTTCCCGGAACTTGGGGGATATTTTGCAGTCCCTTGGACGTTAAACTAAGTCCTGATGGCCTTGTTTTGAAGTAAAATGGACACAACAAAACTTTTTGAACGCTCACTTTCTAGCTTGTGGGCCGAAATATAGCCACACTTCACTTTAGGACTGACACAGTAGCCGAGACCACGTTACGCGCATCATGAATTTGATCAACTTCGGCTCGATTTCCCGGGACTTGGGGGATATTCTCCAGTCCCGGGGACTCTAAACTAACTTCTGATGGCCTTGGTTTGTACTAAAAGCGACAGAGCAAAACTTTTTAAACACTCACTTTCGAGCTTCTGGGCCGAAATATTGCCCCACTTCACTTTAAGACTGAAAGAGTAGCCGAGACCACCTTACGCACATCGTGATTTTGACCAACTTCG